>NC_051245.2:120299128-120630501 GCF_015237465.2 Chelonia mydas
GCCTCCTCTAATGCTGGCCCACATATCCAATGACTACCTACTACTGCTAGCAGTTACTGACTCCTTTAGCTCAAATGCCAGAGGACTGTGTTCCAGCACTGCCGATGATCCACGTGGGGTGTCAATATGATGCCACATGATGGAATATTTTTTTCCAAATTTGCTTTTCTTTAAAAGCCTAGGAAACTATTGTTAAAAGAACATCTTAATGTTGCAAAGTCAAACAAATTAGAAAATGCCAGCACTAAAGATGTCTGTGCAACCTTAATTCAGCCCCCTTGTGTGTAGTCAGTGCATAGTATGGACCTGTTCCGGGGATGAATCAGCTTTCAATAATCTTAACATTTTTGAGGGGTGGGGGTTCTGTGTAATTAAATATATACAGTAAAACAGGCAAATATGGAAAGCAGCCTAGCTAATGTTGCCATTACTGACCTGTCGACTTTTTTTTTTAATTGCAGCCTTAAACTTACCTGGATGTCTATCTGATATTCCATATCTTATGGAAGATTTTAAAAATATTCTTCTGCCCAGAATTTGTTACACTAGTAGATAAATATACCTGCTCTCTCTTTCTCTGCTCCATTCTCTTTCCCCTCATGCAACTGGACTGAAGCTGATAACGAAATGGGAAAGCACATTTATAAATAGCGAAAGGGAGTAGCTGATTCACTAAATTACAAAAAGACATCATGGACACAATTGCAGAAAGACCTGAGCCCTGTTAATAATCGTCTTTAACAAGTCATATGGCTGAGTCAGAAGCACCCAAGTGAACAAATCTTCTACAACCAACAGCTGAGACTAATGGATACAGCAGAAAAGAACCATTATAGCCACAAAACTGTTTCAAATATTGATCGAAATGCTAAGTACTATTGACTTAGTTAATGAATATTTGCCTTTCCAAGTGCTTTCTACAGAAACAGAAGTGCTGATTCTTTGATTTCTACATTTTAAGAAAAATAATGACTTAGGTTTTTTTTTTGTTTTAGAACTGAGAAGATTGAAATGGATACATAACTTCTGATGACAACACAGCAGTGATATATTTATATTCTTTCCATGAGCTGAATTCCAGAGCATGTTTGTTAACGCACTTCCATTTGATAGTCAAATTTGATTCTACCCCATTTCTAATAGCTAGGATAAGAATGTATAGCAACAAAATTCTCGCATGCTTCAAGACAAAAAACAGACAGTTATTTGCTGGAGCTTATGAAGAAAATTCCTCCGTAGGCATCTTGACCATTCTGACACTATAGGTCAAATTACAAAGGTTGAATATAAACAAATAACACAAGTATGTAGGGACAAAATTAGAAAGGCCAAGGCACAAAATGAGATCAAACTAGCTAGAGATATAAATACAAATACATTTGAAGCGAAAGGAAGACCAAGGACAGGGTAGGCCCGTTACTCAATGGGAGAGGGGAACAAGAACAGAAAATGTGGAAATGGCAGAGGTGCATAATGACTTATTTGTTTCAGTTTTCACCAAGAAGGTTGGTGGTGATTGGATGTCTAACATCGTGAATGCCAGTGAAAATGAGGTAGGATCAGAGGCTAAAATAGGGAAAGAACAAGTTAAAAATTACTTCTGTAAGTTAGATATCTTCAAGTTACCAGGTCTTGATAAAATGCATCCCAGATTAGTCAAGGAGCTGACTGAAGAGATATCTGAGCCATGAAAAGGCATGGAAGACGGGAAAGATTCCAGAAGATTGGAAAAGGGCAAATATAGTGCTCAGCTATAAAAAGGGAAATAAGGACAACCTGGGGAATTACAGACCAATCACCTTAACTTCTGTACCCAGAAAGATAATGGAGCAAATAATTAAGCAATCAATTTGCAAACATCTAGAAGATAATAAGGTGATAAGAAACAGTCAGCATGGATTTGTCATGCACAAATTGTGTCAAACCAACCTAATAGCTTTCTTTGACAGGGTAACACGAGCCTTGTGGATAGGGGGGAAATGGTAGACATGGTATATCTTGTCTTTAGTAAAGCTTTTGATATAGTCTCGCAAGACCTTCTCATAAAGAAACTAGGGAAAAGCAAAACTGGTTGGAAAACCATTCCCAGAGAGTAATCAGTGGTTCACAGTCATGCTGGAAGGGCATAATGAGTGGGGTCCCACAGGGATCAGTTCTGGGTCTGGTTCTGTTCAATATCTTCATCAATGATTTAGATAATCGCATAGAGAGTACACTTATTATAAAGTTTGCAGACAATACCAGGCTGGGCGGGGTTGAAAGAGCTTTGGAGGATAAGATTAAAATTTAAAATGATCTGGACAAACTGGAGAAATGGTCTGAAGTAAATAGGATGAAATTTAATAAGGACAAATGCAAAGTGCTCCACTTAGGAAGGAACAATCAGTTGCACACATACAAAATGGGAATTGACTGCCGAGGAAGGAGTACTGTGGAAAGGGATCTGGGGGTCATAGTGGACCACAAGCTAAATATGAGTGAACAGTGTACGCAGTTGCAAAAAAGCGAACATCATTCTGGGATGTATTAGCAGGAGTGTTGTAAGCAAGACATAAGAAGTTATTCTTCCGCTCTACTCCATGCTTATTAGGCCTCAATTGGAGTATTGTGTCCAGTTCTGGGTGCCACATTTCAGGAAATATGTGGACAAATTGGAGAGAGTCCGGAGAAGAACAAACAAAATGATTAAAGGTCTAGAAAACATGACCTATGAGGGAAGATTGAGAAAATTGGGTTTGTTTAGTGTGGAAAAGAGAAGACTGAGAGGGGACATGATAACAGTGTTCAAGTACATAAAACGTTGTTAAAAGGAGGAGGGAGAAAAAATGTTGTTCTCAACCTTTGAGGACAGGACAAGAAGCAATGGGCTTAAATTGTAGCAAGGGAGGTTTAGGTTGGTCATTAGGAAAAACATCCTAACTGTCAGGGTGGTTAAGCACTGGAATAAATTGCCTGGGGAGGTTGTGGAATCTCCATCATTGGAGATTTTTAAGAGCAGGTTAGACAAACACCTGTCGGGGATGGTCTAGATAATACTTAGTCCTGTCTTGAGTGCAGAGGACTGGACTAGATGATTTCTCGAGGTCCCTTTCAGTCCTATGAGTCTATGACACTTTTCTCCGAATTAACAAGTCCTGGCTGCTCTTGAAGACGGGAGAGTTGCTAGAAGTACCATTGGTCTTGTCAAGAATGCCATTTCCTCCATTCTTAAGAGGATCTGCCCATCTGCTTCCACTCTCCTCTCTCCCTGAGGCCACAAAGCCTCTTTCCATCTCTGTAGCCCTCCTATCCTATTCATACCCATTGCTCGCATCTTTCTTCCAGAGAGCAAATGTCACCACACTGCCAGGGAGCAGTAGTTGTAGCATTATCTATCCTCTGCTAAGGTTAGTTGATACAGCTCATTAGGGTACTGAACTTTCTATTCTTTCTTTCTATGGACAATCCAAGGATATTTGCTAGTGATAATTAGAGGAAGCAGGACAAAATTTCATATGGTCACTATTCAAACTACTCAGGTTAGTTGTCGATACTTTTGATCATCTCTGCAAGGATGCTGTCAGGGTTCTCCCCCACTCTGAACTCTGGGGTACAGATGTGGGGACCCGCATGAAAGACCCCGTAAGCCTATATTCTACCAGCTTAGGTTAAAAACTTCCCCAACACACAAATTCCTTTCCTTGTCCTTGGATGGTATTGCTGCCACCACCAAGTGATTTACACAAAAATTCTGGGGAGGGTCATTTGGAATCCCTATCCCCCCAAAATATCGCCCCAAATTCCTTCACCCCCTTTCCTGGGGAGGCTTGAGAATAATATACCAACTAATTGCCTTAGCAATGTGAGTACAGACCAGACCCTTTATTTTTAGGACACTAAAATCAATCAGGTTCTTAAAAGAAGAACTTTATTATAAAAAAAAAAAAGTAAAAGAATCACATCTGTAAAATCAGGATGGAAGGTACCTTTACAGGATAATAAAAAGATTTAAAACACAGAGGACTCCCCTCTGGACTCAGCTTCACAGTTACAAAAACAGGAATAAAACTACCTTTGTGGCATAGGAAAATTCACAAGCCAAAATAAAAGATAACCTAATGCATTTCCTTGCCTTACTTACAATTTTGTAATTTTATATAGACATTCCAGGTATGTTTTCAGGAGATGTTGTACCTGCTTGGTCTCTCCTTCCATCCAGAGAGGGAACAAACAAAGAGAGCCACAAACAAATCCTCCCCCCCGCCTGCCAGATTTGAAAGTATCTTCTTTCCTCATTGGTCCTTCTGGTCAGGTGCCAACTAGCTGATTTGAGCTACTTAACTCCTTACATGTAAAGTGATTCAGTACAGCTGCCAAGCAGGGATTTTATGCTACCCTTTTCTTTATATTTATGATAGATGCCCAGAAAACAAATCAAGCCATTGGAATATAGGATTAGGAACATATCCCACCAGCAATATCTAGTCACTGGCATGAACATTATAATTGAGAACATGTTCTTCATCGACTAAACACTGTTGTGCAGAGTTTGGAATACGAATACAACGGAGGGACATAAGTTTTACCAACAGAAGCACTAGTGTGGACAACGCTATGATGGTGAGAGGTGCTCTCCTGCTGACATAGCTACCGCAGCTCACTGGGCGTGGTTTAATTATGTTGACGGGAGAGCTCTCTCCTGTCGGCATAGAGCGGCTACATGGGAGATCTTACAGCAGCACAACTGCATCGGTACAGCCTTGCATGTATACACGCTAGTGTATACATGGCCGCAGTTACCCACTCAAGCTAACACAACCACACTGCAAAGCAATACTCAAGCTACATACAGTGATTAGCGGCACAGATTGATTGGATTAGTCAGTGGGGAATTGTGACTCAAACTGCTGCATCCCCACTGCATTACTAGCTCAAGTGTCAGCAACACTCAAGCTTCAAGCCATGCTTCCTGATGGGCCAGCTAACACGAGCTTAAAGCACCACTCAACTTGAGCTAGCGATTTCCAGGTGCGGATGTGAGGCAGGTTGGGGGCAAGTGTCAAGATACACCTGGAGCTAACACTGCAGTGAAGGCACGTCCTTAAACCATCATGCAACTTAATTTTTATGTAATCTGTTAGAACATGGGAGCTATCTACTATGGCAAATGTGACCTCCAAATAAAAACCAATCAGATCAACTAATTAATTAGACAGTTCTGTGTGATGATGTGAATGGGTATCATAAGTCACTAATGACAATAAAAGTTATATCTTCTTGCCCTAAAGAGGGCTCAAACCCTTAAAACCAAGGGTAGAGAGGAAGAAAAATGCTAGACTAATGCAGACAAAGGCTCATAGTAAGGGACAAAAATCTTTGGTCTTGCCCAAACTGCTTATATAAACAATATTTAAACATGAAAGAAGTCATTAATATGCATGACTTTAACTTTTTTCACTGTGACTAGTGCACTGTTGTTCAAGAATTAATCATTCCACTTATTTAAATCTCATTAATAATCATGCACATGTTGAAGATGAACCTAATGAGTTTGTGAATTTAGGTTTCCTATTGGTATTTAAAAATGCTGGGCCCAATCCTCAGATAAAGAACTGGCTCTGTTTCATTTTATAATTACCATTAATAGATGTACATGAAAGGCCTCTTCAATGCTCAAGTTGAGCCCCCAAAGATTTTACCAAGATCAAAAGAGTGGAATTTATCTTCAATTCTGTGGAGTTTAGGAGCATTGCAGAAGTGTCAAGGCTGTGCAATCCCAGTGAAAACAAATAACTTTAGATTACTCTGGGCTTTTGTTTGACAGGAGTACAGATAGTTAAGGTAACTGTATATTACTCTTCTTAGTGAGTTCTGTTACCACACCAACGAGTACTGGCTGCTAATGCTGATGGGGGGTATGGATGGAGAAAATCCAGCACATTCCTGGAGTTTAACTGTCTGCTTGGAAATTTGACATTTGAAGCATGATGCAGAAAAAATAATTGATTTATATTTGTCACCATTTTAAGAGTCAGCATTCATCAACATTTACCAGTATCTGAGAACTCAATCATAATCTGCTTGATTCATCCACGATTAAGAGGAACATTTTATTAGACCAAGGTGATCTAAAAGCTCAAGTAGATATGTTCTGTACCTTTCATCTTACCTGCAGTAAACTTTCATACATTCCTTTGTTTTCTGCATTACATTGCCTTTATTTAACTCTATGCGAAACGTATCTTGTGCCTCCTTTCTGCTATGAACCACTCTCTGTAGCGCTGTGTCATATAATCTCTTTTTTTCCCTCTAGTACTGTAGTCTTTACGCCTGATTCTCATTTATATTATGGCCCCTTTACCAAAGCAGTGGGTCTATCATTAAAACAGGCTGTCATAAATATAAAGGGAAGGGTAATCACCTTTAAAATCCCTCCTGGCCAGAGGAAAAATCCTTTCACCTGTAAAGGGTTAAGAAGCTAAAGGTAACATTGCTGGCACCTGACCAAAATGACCAATGAGGAGACAAGATACTTTTAAAAGCTGGGAGGAGGGAAAAAAACAAAGGGTCTCTGTCTGTCTGTCTGATGCTTTTGCCGGGGACAGAACAGGAATGGAGTCTTAGAACTTGGTAAGTAATCTAGCTAGGTATGTGTTAGATTATGATTTCTTTAAATGCCTGAGAAAATAGCTGTGCTGAATAGAATGACTATTCCTGTCTGTGTGTCTTTTTTGTAACTTAAGGTTTTGCCTAGAGAGAGTCTCCATGTTTTGAATCTAATTACCCTGTAAGGTATTTACCGTCCTGATTTTACAGAGGTGATTCTTTTTTTTTTCTTCTATTAAAAGTCTTCTTGTAAGGAAACTGAATGCTTTTTCATTGTTCTAAGATCCAAGGGTTTGGGTCTGTGGTCACCTATGCAAATTGGTGAGGCTTTTTACCAAACCTTCCCCAGGAAGTGGGGTGCAAGGGTTGGGAGGATTTTTGGGGGAAAGACGTTTCCAAAATGTTTTCTCAGGAACCCAGATAAAGTTTGGTGGCGGCAGTGGAAGTCCACGGGCAAAGGGTAAAATAGTTTGTACCTTGGGGAAGTTTTAACCTAAGCTGGTAAAAGTAAGCTTAGGAGGTTTTCATGCAGGTCCCCACATCTGTACCCTAGAGTTCAGAGTGGGGAAGGAACCTTGACACAGGCCTATGATGGCACCGCATACTGCCTCCGTCCATACTTTCAGACATATGTGGAAGGGTTGCTCCAAACTACAGTCCATAGATCACACCCTGACCCGGTGTCAGTTAGCACAGAGCAGTATAAAGGAGTCTTCATGTAAATGAGAATTGGATCCCCTGAGTCTTCCACTTCAAAAATTCTTTCCAATCTCTATTGTGTGCCATTGCATTATACTCATAATGCATGTGTGTGCCTGGGGTAGTCTGTACTGGTTTATTAAACTTTAATATGCCCAGAATCAATGGGAAAGGTGGCACAGTGTACTATTAAATAATTGTATATCCATTCCCTGTATGGTTTGCCCGCACTATTCTACTGTGTAGCTCAACTATGTTCCCATTCAATACACTATTTTATCTGCCCCCCCTCCCCCCGCTTATAACATGCCACTTTTCCTTTCACTTCTGTTTTGCAAACATCCCATTCATTCTCTATTGCCCTGATCCAAAGCCCATTAAAGTCAATAGAAAGAATCTCACTGACTTCAATGGGCTTTGGATAAGGCCCTAAATATCATAGGGTTTCTTTGCTCTTCCCCCTCACCCGTCCACCTCCCTACATTTATCTCCTTCTCCCCTTATGAAAATTAATAGACATATGGCTTGTGGAGGGAAGGCTAAAATCCAAAACTTTGCTAATAGTTTACAGAAGTTCTGGGACCAACTTCTCACTTGTGCAAATTGGTGTAACTCCATTGACTTCCAATTTATATAACCCTTGGGTGCTACATAAGACATTTAATTTTGCGTGTTAAGGGGATGGTACATAAGGCATTTAGAGATTTTCTTGGTACTTTATTCCAAAAATTCTTTCAGTTGCTCTATTAATTTTTCAGATAATCTTCCTAATTATAAATGTATCCTTTGATGCGTGCATCACAGTAACATAGCCTAGATTATCGGATAATCTCCCTTTATTTATTTTAAATCTGCATTTTGTATACAATTTCTGAGCTGAAAACTAAAAGCTTGAAAATACTGGAACAATGGTAACCTTCCCCATTGCTTTGCTCCCTACTCTTCCCACCTTCACCCCCCATTTACAACTGGTGACAATTAAATTTGAAATAACTGGTGTGTCAAAAGACAGCTAAAATTTTGGGTAGTGGAGAAACTTTGCTAATGAGCTGTGCTTGGCATCCCTTTTGTTATTTTTAATTAGTTCCTGAAATGCCATAATGTAACACGTTCCCATTTATATGACAAACAACAATTCTTGTTTGTTTTTCCTCTCTTGTAAGAGGATAACAAACCATTTAATAGCAAGGACTCATGCAACAGAAATAAGAAGCACAAAATGTTGCTATCTGATGTGAGTATGCGGTGGGCATGTGGTTGGAAAGGGAAGTCCAAGGAAAGAATGCATGTGAGAGAAATACAGAAATGCTGTGTTCTATAGCACTGCAATTCTCTGTACTCCAATTTTCATTCACTGACCATTCCCAGACATGTATTTGCATGAAGACACAGTTAAGATTTTCTGAATATTAGTGAACATGTATTTAAAATCTCTTTAAAACATTTGTAAAAATAGTTTTGATCTCTAAAATGTGTGGCATATATCGAATACATGAGGGTACGATAAGTGGATGTAACTGATGCTCTCTTACAGTCACCTGCATAGCTCACTGATAGCTTCGCTACTCACGAGTAACGTGATCATCCCATGTTCAACGTTTCCTGTTAGTTTCTATAACAATAGCAACAAGAGGCCCCATCAGGTCTCAAAACAACGTCCCTTTCCTCAGAGTTTGTCTCATTCGAGCAAACAAGAGTCCCTTTAGAGTACTGAAGGAGACTTGTGCTGCCACGTTGTTCTCTGAGCCAGGTCCCTCATGAGTTCTTATGGAGAACAAGTGCCCCACTGAGGGACATTTTCTCTAAAGAGCATAGTTCACCAGAGTACCTACCACGGGCAATGGTTTGCATTTAAAGAACACAGTGATTCACAACCTGGCTGATACAGCTCACCCTGGCCGGGGCTCAGGCAATTAACAAGGTCAAATGTTGCTGAGATGTGGATTGTTAAAGAGCATGGAGTTTTGCCTAATGGGAACAGGGAATGGGGTGGGGGAGATGGGAACAGGGAATGGGGGTGGGGAAATTGGAATCCTGTTTGGCTAAGGGCAGGAATGGGAACAGGGAATGGGGGTGGGGAAATTGGAATCCTGTTTGGCTAAGGGCAGGAATGGGAACAGGGAATGGGGGTGGGGAAATTGGAATCCTGTTTGGCTAAGGGCAGGAATGGGAACAGGGAATGGGGGTGGGGAAATTGGAATCCTGTTTGGCTAAGGGCAGGAGTGGGAACAGGGAATGGGGGTGGGGAAACTGGAATCCTGTTTGGCTAAGGGCAGGAATGGGAACAGGGAATGGGGGTGGGGAAATTGGAATCCTGTTTGGCTAAGGGCAGGAATGGGAACAGGGACACAGGTGGGGCTCTGTGGTGTCAGAGCTGGGAAGGGGGACACAAAGGAAGGCAACTGGAATCATGCTTGCCGGAAGTTCACCCCAATAAACATCGAATTGTTTGCACCTCTGGACTTCGGGTATTGTTGCTCTCTGTTCATGCGAGAAGGACCAGGGAAGTAAGTGGGTGAAGGAAGAAGCCCCCTAACGTATATGGCCAAAATAAGATCATCCATCAGCACCACCTGACCTACATCCATAATCACATCCTGACCAAAAGCCAAACAGACAGGGGTTTAGGTTTGTATACAGCAGCCAGCATTGTTGGAGGCTGCTCTTCATTAACTACTCTATAATCTTTAAATCAAGACTGTTATCTTTCTAAAAGTTATGCCGTAACCCCAAACAGAAGTTATGGGCTTGATGGAGAAAATACTGAGTGAAATTCTCTGGTTTGTGTTGTGCAGGAAATCAAACTAGGCTGTCATAATGGTTCTTTCCAACATTCAAATCTATGGCAATTTTATCAATGGCTACTGGGCAGCAACTGGTTAAGAATGTCAAAGGATTCTTCAGAATAGCGGTTATATAGGTATTTGTGTGCATGTGTTGGTGTACATCTCCATAGCTTTATGTTCACTAAGATTGTTGTCATCGTTGGAATTTCCTAAGGCTTATCTTTCAGATCTTAATGACTTATTACAATAGCATTAGATGTTAAATAATGCTTTGGTAAGCCGTGTAAATTCGTTTGTCTTTTAGATTATCATTAGGCGTTCAAAACCTGTAGTTGAATGTTCAACCATTCATTGTCAGACTCTGGCACCGAAACCTTTCTTGGCTGATTCTCTGACATATTAAAATCAATTATTAAAATATATTTTCAAGGATAAATGCAACTCACCCTTACAGTCTTAGAAGATGAAGTTTTCAAAAGTGACTAGTTATTGGTGGGGGGCCTCCATGAATGGGAGCCCAGCTTGGGACACAATAAAGAGCCCTGATTTTCGGAGGGTAGATGCTCTGCAATTCTGAACAATGAGGCTATTTTAAGATGTCTCAAGTTGTTGCAAGGATAGGTACCTGGGTTAGTGTTTTTGTTGTGTGGTTTATGGAACTTGGACAGCAAAGGTTGTAGATCCTTGATGATGTATTGGAGAGGTTTTAGTTGGGGGCTGAAGGCTGAATTCTGGGTACTCTTCAGCTGAAGTGAAGAAACAGATTGACAGAGCCAGAAGAGTTACCCAGAAGCTACCTACTACAGGACAGGCCCAACAAAGAAAATAACAGAAAGCCACTAGCCATCACCTTCAGCCCCCAACTAAAACCTCTCCAACGCATCATCAAGGATCTACAACCTATCCTGAAGGACGACCCATCACTCCCACAGATCTTGGGAGACAGGCCAGTCCTTGCTTACAGACAGCCCCCCAACCTGAAGCAAATACTCACCAATAACCACACAACAAAAACGCTAACCCAGGAACCTATCCTTGCAACGAAGCCCGTTGTCAACTGTGTCCACATATCTATTCGGAAGACACCACCATAGGGCCTAATCACATCAGCCACGCTATCAGAAGCTCGTTCACCTGCACATCTACCGATGTGATATATGCCATCATGTGCCAGCAATGCCCCTCTGCTATGTACAAACTGGACAATCTCTACGTAAAAGAATAAATGGACACAAATCAGACGTCAAGAATTATAACATTCAAAAACCAGTCACAGAACACTTCAATCTCTCTGGTCACTCGATTACAGACCTATAAGTGGCAATTCTTCAACAAAAAAACTTCAAAAACAGACTCCAACGAGATACTGCTGAATTGGAATTAATTTGCAAACTGGATACAATTACATTAGGCTTGAATAAAGACTGGGAGTGGATGTGTCATTACACAAAGTAAAACTATTTCCATGTTTATTTCCCCCCCCCACACACACACTGTTCCTCACATGTTCTTGTCAACTGCTGGAAATGGCCCACCTTGATTATCACTACAAAAGGTTTTTTTTTTTCTCTCCTGCTGTTAATAGCTCACCTTACCTGATCACTCTCGTTACAGTGTGTACGGTAACATCCATTGTTTCATGTTATCTGTGTATATAAAATCTCCCCACTGTATTTTCCACTGTATGCATCTGATGAAGTGAGCTGTAGCTCACGAAAGCTTATGCTCAAATAAATTTCTTAGTCTCTAAGGTGCCACAAGTCCTCCTTTTCCTTTTGTGGATACAGACTAACATGGTTGTTACTCTGAAACCTTATTAATACTGTGAACTGTAGGTTTTTGAAGGGTGGGGGTGGTAGGCTGGAAAAACTGTTTGTTTTGGTGAGGTTTTCTTCGTGTCTGGAGGCAATTTGTGGTTTAGAAATAGTTACATGCCACTGTTACGGCTGTTATGCCTCTGTCGTCATATATTATTTTCATGGCGTAGCGTGTGAGCTGGAAGTTGCAGTATTTTGGGAATATTTAGGCAATTAGGACTTGGAGAAGTAAACTTAAGAAATCCTCTCAGTGTGAGAATGGAATAACTTGAGCTAAAGGAGACCAGGTAGTAATACATCATATGGCACAGAAGGATGGTCCTGTAGTTAAGCCACTAGCCTGGGACTGCAACTAGCTTTGCTACAGGCTTTGTGTGACTTTGGACAAGCTAACAATGTTAGAAACCATGAGGAAAGGGAAAGATAATAAGACAGTAAATATCATAATGCCACTGTATAAATCCATGGTAAGCTCACAGCTTGAATACTGCTTGCAGTTCTGGTCACACCATCTTAAAAAAGACACTTTAGAATTGGAAAAGGTACAGAGAAAGGCAACAAAAATTATTAGAGGCATGGAACAGCTTCCATATGAGGTGAGATTATAAAGACTGGGACTTTTCATCTTAGAAAAGAGACAACTAAGGGGGGATATGACTGAGTTTATAAAATCATGAATGGGATGGAGAAAGTGAATAAGGAAGTGTTATTTACCCCTTCATATAACACAAGAACCAGAGGTCATAAGAACAGCCATACTGGGTCAGACCAATGGTCCATCTAGACCAGTATCCTGTCTGCCGACAGTTGCCGATGCCAGGTGCTTCAGAGGGAATGAACAGAACAGGGCAATCATTGAGTGATCCATCCCCTCTCATCCAGTCCCAGCTTTTGCCAGTCAGAATCTAGGGACACCCAGAGCATGGGCTTGCATCCCTGACCTTCTTGGCTAATAGTCATTGATGGACCTATTTGCAGTGAATTTATCTAGTTCTTTTTTGAACCCTTTAATAGTTCTGGCCTTCACACGTGTCCCCTGGCAATGAGTTCCACAGGTTTCTTATGCATAGTTTGAACTAATTCCTTTTGTTTTAAACCTGCTGCCTCTTAATTTCTTTTGGTGACCCAGTCACAATTTTACAAACCTCAATCATATCCCCTTTCAGTCGTCTCTCTTTTCCAAGCTGAAAAGTCCCACTCTTATTAATCTCTCCCCATTCACTCAATGAAATTAATATTCTATTAACCCGAGAGAAAAGGTACAGTAATACTGCAACAATACAGCAAGCACAATGCCAACTGGGGAGAGCAAGTAGGTGTTTTCTTTTTTTAAATACTCTACCAAATTTACACTGGGGGCGGGGGGAATGTAGTGCCAGCAGGTGATGTTGAGTGAAAATGTACAATAAAGAAGTGGATGGTCTGGAGGTTTTGTATTAATAAGTTCAGTTTGCTGATAGCACTTTCCCCAGAGAGGGTCCACGATTCATTTCTCTAGGTCACATCGTGCGGCTAGGGAACAAAGAAAATAAATCTGACAATCCTGCATGGAACTGGGCCAGACCATACTGGATGGCGTCGCTTATAGGTATTTTCTTTTCCTTTTTGGAGTTGCTTTCCATCCCATAGGTAGAACAACTGCTAAAAATAGTGGGATTCTTTTAAACTGTGCCTCACAGCACCTTCTGACAAAACATATAGATACTTCTAGTGTGCAAACTCACAAGCTATTCCCTAAAAAGAAAAGGAGGACTTGTGGCACCTTAGAGACTAACAAATTTATTTGAGTATAAGCTTTCGTGAGCTACAGCTCACTTCACTGGATGCTTTCAGAAGTGAGCTGTAGCTCACAAAAGCTTATACTCAAATAAATTGGTTAGTCTCTAAGGTGCCACAAGTCCTCCTTTTTCTTTTTGAGAATACAGACTAACACGGCTGCTACTCTGAAAGCTATTCCCTGTGTCTTCTGTTGCTGTGAGTAGTTCAAGGGGCTTCTGATACCTTAATGGTTTTGTATGAATCATTTAGAACACTGATAGCCATCGGCTTAAAGTCCATTTTTGTTAAGCTGTGGATACCAGCAGTCTTGAGGGTGAATTGCAAAGGTTTGGTAAGCAAACTTCACGCGTCGGTCAAGATCCTCCGATCAGGAAATGTGCAAAGCGAAATATTTAAAAAAATGCATTTTGTTACAGCTTCAACAAACATCAGAGGGTAAGGCCTTTACCTTGCTCAGCCTCCTTTGGACCTGTCGGAGTTAGCAGCCAAAGAGAGCCATTCTACTGGAGAAATGTGGACTCTGTTTCGAGATAGATTTGGATGAAGATGTTCAGATGGCTCAAAGAATGCCAGGCCGCCATTCCACCTTCCCCTCTTCTTTTTCCCGTCCTTCCCCCGCATCCCTTCCTCGCCCTATTCACGTATGTTTTCTCGTATTTTACTATTGTGACCCCCCCACTGTGACATGTTATAGCTATGTAGTATTTTGCCTGGTCTTGTTGCTTTTACAAGTTGTAAAGTTGCATGATTCCATTAGAGAGCCCATGAAGTGTGCAGTATTTGGAACCATAGACAAGCTGTACATCATTTACCTTTTTGTACTATTCGTTGTCTGTTTCTTTATGAAAATCAATACAAAATGTAATCCTCAAATTATTTTGAAAGGCACCTGAAGAGCACTTCCTCCCGATCTGTTAACAAGTGTAAAATTCTGCTCTGTTGAGCTGGTATAAATCCAGCATACCAACATAGGTGCACTGGATTTACATGATTAAGCAGTACCTGCCCCAGTATAGCCAGTTTGGGGATCTATTTTCTTTCCTAATCCAAATTTCTCATATACAGAACTATTGGATGGGCAGTCCTAAGAGGAAGGATGATCCTGAGGCTAAAGTACTGGGCTGGGGCTCAGGGATCATGCCTCTGCCACAGACTGCCTGGATGACCTTGGGCAAGTCACTTAGAGTTGGTCTACACAGTGTTTTGAAGCCCACGGGAATCAGCCTCCCAGCCTGGGTTGACAGACTCAGGCTAGTGAGGTTGGCACTAGTGCTCTACAAATAGCTTTGTCGACAGCTTGTTGAAGTTGCTCTGAAGCCCACCCCACTCCCTACACCGCATCTCGGGTGTGTGATTCCCCATTCATGTCGACACATATGCACGAACTCCGCTCAAACTAGTAGGTTTAAAATATCAGTGTGGCTGTGGTGGCATGGGCGAGGCTCAGTACAATCCCACCCAACCCCCTGGGTATGTAGCTTTAGGTCCTACCTTGGAGTTGGAGGGGTCATTCTTAGCTCGAGAAGTCACACCTGTGCAAGCTGACCCAGCTGGCACTTGAAAATCAGCAGCATGGCCGCAGCAGGACAGGCGATGGCTCGGGCTAGGTGCCCAGCGTATGCTCCTGTCCAAGACTCTGGATTTGTACTTGGGGCAGCAGCTATACTGCCATTTTTAGTGCGCCAGCTCAGTCAGAGCTAGCATGGGTATGTCTACCTGGTCTGGAAATCATACATGCAACTCCAGGGCAGATATACTCCTCATCTCTTGGCCTCCGTACCCCATCAGTAACATAGGGATAAAAGTACTTCCTGGGTCTGTCTTCTCTATTTAGATTTTAAGCTCTTGCGGGCAAAGACCGTCTGTTTCTGTGTTCTGTCACAATGGGCCCTGCTCTCCATTGGCACATCTAGATGTGACTGTAGTACAAATAACAGATACATCGTCATTAAAATCGGTGCCAAATGCAATGAATAATAAAAGAAATTGGGACTGAAACAGGTGGGTGAAGAACCATCCTGAAAAGTTGGGGAGAGGGGCAGAAAAAAACAAACAAGTTGGAGACACTGATTTTTATACAGTAAAGCATTTATATATAATAATAATTCCTAGGTCTTCTCGAGCACTTTACATCCATAGACCACAAAGCACTTTACAAAGGAGATAAGTGTCATTATCCCCATTTCACAGAGAGAGAAATTGTGGCAAAAAGAGGTGAAGTGACCAAGGTCACCCAGCAAGTCAGTGGCAGAGCTGGGAATAGACTCTGGATCTTCTGCGTCCCAGTCCAGTGCTCTTAGTAATAGGTGAGGCTGCCATTTTCCTAAACGTTTGCCAGGTTAATGCTCTGGAAAATACCAATATATTTTAAAATCATCCCTCAATAGCAGAACATCAAATAACTCATGCTGGGAAAGCTCAGCCTGACAATGTGCCAATCTATTGAAGAAATGACAGGAAATTTATTTGTTGACTAATGACGCTTATCTCTGGATTCGGATAGATGGAGACTCATTAAAATTTTGACTTGAGCTCCTAGAAGTCACCTGACTAGATTAATTGTTGAAGTTGGAGATTAGAAGAATACCTCACTCCTATAGCCTTTTCCACCGGCAGATCTCAAAAGACAAAGGTGGTCAACATGAGTATCCCCATTTTACTGAAGGGGAAACTGAGGCACGGAGTGGCAATGACTTCCCCTACGACACCCAGCAGCAGAGGCAGGAAGAGAACCCAAGTCTCTGGGTCCAGTGCTCTATCCATAAGGCCAGATTGCTTCAGGCACAGAGCTAGGAGTTAGAGTAAGGGGGAGTGGACCTCCCTCCGTTCTCATGAAAACAGTGTAAAGTTCCTTGGGCGGTAGGGTGAGAGTGCCCCAGATCAGTATTGTTTGATACGTGGTTTCCAGCCCAGGGAGCCAGGAAAACGTTTGGATAAGCAGCACTACAGGAACTTCCTGGAAATCTTGTCCGGCACTAATTTAAATGAAGAGTATGTGTGTGGGAGGGATATCTTAAAAATGGAAAGAACTGCTTATATGTAGGGTGAGGTACTGCCATTGCTCTCTGTTAGGCTGACCAGATAGCAAGTGTGAAAAATCAGGACGGGGGGAGAGGGGGAATAGAAAACTATATAAGAAAAAGCCCCAAATATCAGGACTGTCCCAAAAAATCGGGACATCTGGTCACCCTACTCTCTGTACTGCATATTGCATAGGTGCCCCACTCCAGCAGCAGCAAAGGGGAAGGAATTATGCCTCAGAGAGGAATGAGTTTTTCTCCTTGCTCTAAGGGGATAGTAATTTATCAGACCATGCCAGCTGTTCTGGCCAGCACATGGGGAAGGGAAAGTAGAGCCAAGGATCCAGTTCTGTCACACCAACTTTAAGGCTACATCTATGAGCGGGGGGTTGTACTTGGCACAGCTCAGCCATGCCTCTGCGGTCGCTACCCATGCTATCATGGTTGCATTGCTATTTATACTCCTGCTACCTCGATGAGTGCTAGTGTATGCATTTGGAAATCACACCCCTAGCTCAGAGCATAGGCATAGCCTCAGAAAGGAGCTAGCTTACTCCCTTTCATGCTCTCTCTCTCTCTCTCACACACACACACACACACACACACACACACACACACACGAGTCTGAGCCCCAATCAAGCCTTTTGTGATCTGAAATCTTTCATTTTACAGTTTGAACTTGGCAGACCCTGGCTGTTGGGCGAGCAAGGTTGACCTGATTGATGCACGGAGCCATAATTATGGAAAAGCTAGTATCAAAAGTTGTTAGGGCTTCTTGAAAGTTTGGGCACGTTAGGATCCTGGTTCCTGTAAAAGGCTGGGCCTTCACAATCTGCTTCCGAGGCTACAGAGTTGAGATCACATGGTCTACCTGACGCTGGTGTGGGCATCTGTACCTCTCAAATTCTGGCTAGTGTTTCTTGTGTTCTACACAATATTTAGAATATTTGGAATTCACGCTGGCACAGTTGAAGTCCAAATACCTGTGCTTATTATCTCTACATAGGCTGCTGCTTGGGCAGCGTTCTGATCACTTCTGCAAGAGAAGAGAAGCCCCACTAGAGGGCTCTCAAACTATTTTAAGGGATGTGACCCAATTAGCTGACCTGCTTGTGATTGCTGTTTGGCACTGCAGGAGGGGGACAGAGAGACTCCACTAACTCCAATTTCTTGCTTATTTCAGCTTAAATGATTGAATTATCCTTAATATGAGTGTACATTATTCATGGAACTCATTCTGCTTTTCTGCTCATCCTTATTCTGTGACTCTCACATAGGTTACCTAGTGTATAAACCTTATGTAAGGTACATAGAGTGTAAATATGCAAACAACTTCACCTTGCTTTCATCCTGTAGATAAATAAGGTTACCTTTCCCTAGCAGGCTGAAGAGCTGTGTTGTCAGGAGATGTCTGCTACCTGGAATGTGATTTTTTTCCCAACCAGGCGCAATGTAAAATGCAACAAAGGAAATGAAAGACTCTGTTCCCTCTTTTCAACATTCTGTGCATATGTCTTTTCTTCCCAGTTGATATTCAAAGCTATGCAGGAGGATTAGCCCATTGGCTACATAGTTCTCTGCTTATAGAACCCCTCAAATACCAGCCGCTCAACAAGATATGAACATTAAGCTACTGAATGGGATGGGCAAATATAAAAACATAGTTATTCTTTTGGTAGTTTCACTGAAGTGCAACAAGTCTTGACGTCTGTCCACCCTATCCATGATGTGTAGAAATACTTTGCCAATAAGTAGTACACTGACACTAAATTGGTCTTTGTTTAAAAGGCAATTTACCTCGGCATACGCTCTGCATCCCATGCAATTGGCTTTGCTGCTAACTTCTGTGGCATTCTCGGGTGATGAATCTTTCTTCCGATGCCAGGAGGAAGAAAATCAGTTCCAGTGTCCAAAAGAAGGAATTAATTTGTCAAGCGTTCACTAAACATGATCAGCGGCATGTGGCATTGGCATCTTGATTAGTAGATCAAACAAAATCAAGCTTGGAAGGAATTGCATTGGGATAGTTGCATGAAGGACAAAGGAAGTCAAACATAAGTGGAGATTAAGATTTTTCTTGCGCTGTACTACAGCAATGAAATACATTATATATACATATCATAATGGTCCTTTTTCAACCCAAGTGGCTCGTCCAAGTTTGGGCCCCTGGGGATATTCCCATTGGGAGTAGAATGATCATGGAATCTGGTATTTTCTTTGATGCAATCTTCTTGATTTTTAAGGAATGTACAAAGTCCTGGTTCTCCGAACACAGGAGAACCAAAAGGAGCAGTTTCTTAATGACAGTGTTTGCTGTAAGTACTGATTAAAAGGACTTAAATATAAGTACCAAGTACCCCATTGCAGAAGTACTCATAACTACAAATATGGTATGGAACTTGAATGCTGGAAGGCTGATTGTGAGTATTCCAGGTGGGAGCTACTACAGCAAGACATTGTAAGACACCCAAAGTTGCAGGGCAGGGGTGACAACACTCCACTAGTCTGGACTGTACCCCTGCATGTCACAAGGACAAAATGTTCTGTCAGAAATTTTTCAGCCAGTTCTCTAAAGGATCTATCCACTTCATGGATGACATGAAGTGAGAACACAGAGACATGCCATTTAGCATCAATGTCAGTATCTGAACAAATTCTAACGCAGCAGGTACATAAACAGCTGTTGGGGAGCCTCCCACAAACTCCTCTGTGGAGAGACAATTCTAATTTTACTTAATAAAGTGTGACAAAGCTCTGTCCTTGTCTCCATGGGTCCCGCATTTCCTGGCGGATTTTGCTAGCCTCAGAGGCTCACTGTGACCCTCCACATGACCCTTCTCTCTCTGGAGACAAGGGTCACAGTCTACTGAGCCATTTTCATCATAAGCCAGCAAGGGAGGTGAGGAGAAGCTATCCTCCCTTGCACAGTCTCTGTTGTCTCCCAGTCTCAGTGTTTAATCGGGGGGGGGGGGGGCGCAAAGGAGGGAGCACAGGCCCATCCTGTACTCCAGGCTCCAGCCCAGGGACCCTAATAGTATCAGCTATGGTAGCTGACCTTTTAGAAACATGATACATACAATTCCCTGGGCTACTTCCCCACAGCAGCCCTCACTTCCTCAAGCTCCACTTCACCCTTACCTCAGGGCCTCCTTCCTTGTGCCTGATATTGTGTGTACTGCTCAGTCTCTCCAACAGCACAACTTCCTCCCACAGCTCCTGGCATCCACCCCCATCTGACTAACTGGGAGGCTTTTAACTAGTTTCAGCCAGTCCCTGATTGGCTTCAGGTGTCCCAATCAACCTAGCCTTCTCCCTGCCTTCTGTAAAGTTCTTAATTGGCCCCAGGTGTCTTAATTGACCTGGAGCAGCTGCCATTTAACTTATCCTGGTACCAGGGATTTGTTTAGCCTGGAGCTAATATATCTATCTCCCATACTTTTTTATAGCCATCTGGCCTTGCCCTGTCACAAAAGAAAGAGGAAAATGTGCCGGGTGACATGTCAGAATAGATAACGTTATATTCCGTGCATTCCAGACAGTTTACATTTTAAATTGAATTAGTTTAGAATTGTGCACTGTGATGTACTTAAAAGAAAATTACTTTTTGTGCTGCAACATGCTACCAATGAACCTTTTCCCCCAACATTTCCCGGGAAGTGATAGATGGAACGGCACATTTTTTAGACTGACTAAAATTTGCACTCGTCTTGCCGGAAGAAGTGTCTCTGAAGGATGCCCATAGCACACTCTGTTCTTCCTTGTACTAACTGATGGGACTGAGACAGCCGAAGAAAGGAAGTAGGACACTGGTTTGGAAAAAGAAAATGTGTGAGAGAATTTGAATTAAAATAAATGAGTATGAGTCAATGGTATGAGTCAAGATGAGGAATGAGCTCCTGTAGGAGATAAGTTTGAGCTAAAAACTGTCTAACTTCAAAGCAACTAGGAAAACCCATCTTTTCATTGTTGTTCCTACCAGGACTGATAATTACAGTGTGAGTCAATATCATGAGAGTAGGCTCTTGTGGGATTTCAGGCATTTTCTGTATCCAGTTGGGCTGGTATTTTGCTACTTCCAGACTTAGCACAACCAGCAAGTGCAGAGGTTCATGGAAAAAAATTGAATTCATGCTTTTAAGATCAAAGATTTGTTTTTGTTCCTGTATGGGCTAAAATTTGAGTCTTTTTTTTTTAAATGTAAGCAATTAGAGTTCCGCCTTCTTGAGTGTTTTTGCACCCATGTTTCAGTGCTGTGTGCTGCTACTTATCACTGAGTTCTGTTTGTCATGGATTATTACATTTGCAAACCGAAGGTGTGACCCACAGGAGTGATCTTCATGTGCTTGCCCTAGTCAATGACATGGCCAGGATTACAAAAAGGTTATAAAACCCTTGTAATGATGCTACCATGTACTGAGCACCCCCTCATGGACAGATGCCCCCCAGCATCACTCCCCTTTTGTGTTTCCTCCTTAAAGCCCTTTATGAGCTCTACGCATTCTCTCTTATGAACAGAAGTGCCCTTTACTTGGGGCTAGTTTAATGACCGCATAGCCCTTAAAGTCTCAAAAATAATGTTCAGCATTGCACCCCAAGAATTCACACTTATCTCTGGTTCATCCGTCACCCACACAGAGGTCTTCTCCTGCCAGGACCTGTTCTTCACAGGGTCACCACTCCTTGCCCTCTGGCTCTAGCTTCCTTCCCCTACCACCGTCACCCCTGCTCTGAGGGAGAAGGCAATCTATATCGTGTCTTCCTCCAGGGAGCACCTCTTGATTGGCTAACCCTAACCCACTCCTACAGAGCTCCTGGTTGCAGGCCCTTAAAGGGAAAGTGTCCTGCATGTTCTTCCCCTGCCCCTCCCAACTATTAGTCCCCCAGGACTGCTTCCTCTCTTCCACTACAAGGCCATTTCCTGGACTTTGGTTCATTTTGGTTTCCTGGAATGGAGTCTTCTGGCCACCTCTACTCTTATAGGGCCAGGTCAATAGCCACTTACTCCAGTGGCTGCTGTTACAGGCAAGAGTAATCTGAATTAAAAAAAAAAAAAATTCACGAATGCTAAAAACAATCAAGAAATTCTAAAAGACCAGAAGCTTGGCATTCCTGCATTTGTATTAGGGATTTATTAAATAATTGAGGAGGTGCAAAACGGCTGGCATTAAAAGCTTCCCAAGTCAGGATCCTTTATAGGCACAGCAAGATACTATGCACCAGCATTTCTATTTTTCTAATCAGATTTGCACTGACAGGTGCTCTGATGTGATATCTACTTCTTGATGTTGTAGGCCGCTGAGTTACTCTTGAAGAGGATGTCACACTGAGCCAAGAAATTGTAACAAGCCTGTTATACTGTTGAGATGCAACATTTGATTAACGCTCAGTAGTAGCAGGATTGCAGTCTGATAGTTCTTAAAGGATTCTCTGCCTTATTGTATGTGGGTGAAAGTTACTCCATGATATGTGTGGAGCGCAAAGAGAGGTAGATAACAGAAAATAAGATAACTTAACCTAAACCCTTTTCTCAACATAAGTCTGAATATAGTAGAAACTATTTACTGCCTAATATCTAAGTAACAATTAACAATAAAAACTAAAACTCAGAGGAAAATGTGGATGTGCAGAGAGAGTTTATACTTTCATTTCCTTCTTAGTTTTCATAGTCGCTGGTTGGAAAAAGAAAAGCCAGTTTCATTTTGAAATTTCAAAATTGCTTCAAGAAAAGGAGGACTTGTGGCAGCTTAGAGACTAACAAATTTATTTGAGCATAAGCTTTCGTGAGCTACAGCTCACTTCATCGGTGCCACAAGTCTCTAAGGTGCCACAAGTACTCCTTTTCTTTTTGCAAATACAGACTAACACGGCTGCTACTCTGAAAATTGCTTCAGTTACACTGATTTTTGGAATGGATAATTTTCTGTCTTTCCAAAGTTCGCAAAATATATTTCAGTAATCCTCCCCAAAATGTGCTTTATGAGGTATAGAAATAGAAGAGCCTAGGCTCCTGTGGCCTGTAATACTTTGGTTTAATTCTAGTTGTTGGGTGCAGTGTGCGGGGTGGTGGTGGTTGTGGTGGCAGCCTATGGTATTCAGGAGATCAGCTTAGATGATTTTCTGGCCTTACACTCCATGAACAGGATTTTAGCCATTTTTGAAGGGGGGGCGGGGAGATCATAAACAGACTAAATATTTTAATTTCCAGTTTTCTCTGTGTGTGCGTGCGTATTCTAAAGTTGAATTTTGTGAATAATATTTCTGAAAGTCCATTTTTTCAGTGAAAAAAGTTTGCAAATTTTTGATAGGCTCTAGTTTTCACTGTGTAATTATCTTTATTTAAACAGGCTCTATGTATTATGAAGCGATAAGGAGATTTACATTTGTTAGCCAGCAAAAATAGTAATGATAGCAATAGTGATGCTTTGGTAGTAATGAGAAGTAAAGCAGGCAGAAAATATTTCACTGAATCCTCATGGTATCTCAAAAGGCATTTTAATTTTTTTTTAGATGTTATTACAAAATGGCATATGCCACCGATTACCATATCAAGATCTTGTTTTTATCCAAAATATTTGGTTTTCCATTAAATTGGGGGGGGAGAAAGGGGTGTCAAATTTTTGCTCCCCCCAACTCCCATGTTTAGACCAGATATAGATCTAGTCTAGTTTAAAAACATGTAAAACCCAATTGACAATTTCATCAAAATTTTTAATAAGAAAAGGGGAGATTTAATGAAAGATTTCCCCCATATTTTCACCAGCTCTAGGCTCCCGATCGGAAACTTAATTCAAACCCAAATGGGGCACAGGGGCTCATGGTGTGCCCTGAATGAATGTGTGAATCTGTTTTAAAAGTTCTGCAAGTCAACAACTCACATCCAAGACTTACTAAAATCATCACTGTGACCTGTTTCAGAGTGAGAGCCGTGTTCGTCTGTATCAGCAAAAACAATGAGGAGTCCTTGTGGCATCTTAGAGACTAACAAATTTATTTGGGCATAAGCTTTCGTGGGCTAAAACCCACTTCATCAGATGCATGGTGTGGACCATGTGGCATTCTGACCTGTGGCATTCATAATCTTAAGTACTGAACCAAATATCACTTAGCACTTGGAACTTTTCCTTTATACAAAAAAGAAAGGGAACAAAATTGGAAAATATGTTTCTGGTATTGAGATCCATTTAATAGAAAAGGAGATAACTATACTTTTCATTGGAACTGGCAACTGAAGAGGCTATTAATGGGGAGACATATGATTGGATTGAAAAAGGAAGAAGGGGATCTAGATTAGAAAGAACCGAAAGTCAGATTAGAGAAACATACAGGCTGAGCTGGAAATGTAGGAGCTATCAGAACGTCTAAAGGCACACATGAGTTAATGTGTAACTGTGGCAAATAAAAGAGCAGGGAAGGTAAATTACACTGAAAGTGAATCAGTGTTGGAAACAGCAAGAGTTGAAGCAAAAAAGCTATCATTAGGACACAAGCTGGGGACCATCTACTTGAGATAGCGGGCAGCAGCAGAATGAACACTGAAGGGTGATGAGAGCACAGGAATACAGATTAGTCACAACAGCCAGTCCAGAAGCAACAGCCATACATTGATGATGATGGGAATTACTTCGCCAGAATGCAGGTTGGAATCCTAAGTCCCCAGCATGGGATGATGCCTGAAAGTCAGAAAGCAATTAAAAAGGGGGTGGGGGGAAGGAGGGGAAACGATATTGAAACAAAACATTTTGCATTGAGGCTGGATATGTTTACAGGTGGTCTCATAAAAATTGAGATGAACCAAGGCCAGCATGCAGGCAACTAAACTTGGGATAAGTAGTGCTAGAATGATAATGTGAAGCTCATTGAGCTATTCTGATTAAGAATATAGTAGCTTGTACTTTGTGGAATGAGAAGAAAAAAAACTCTTCTGTTTTTCTTTTTCCAGGACCAGTCTCTCACGATTAAATTCCTGACTAATACATATCCTTTCTTTCACACATATTTCACACATATTTCTTTCTTTCTTTGCTTTTCCATATGCAAGCTGCCAAAGTTCAGTTTTAGTTACAATGGTCTTTGGCATGTAGAGAAAAAGCAAACACTCCTATAAAAATGAGCTCAATTAAAGAGCACGAAGTGTATGTTCTCCTTTGCAGCAGGCTGCAGGTGAACTGAAAAGTAAGTGGTAGGCCTTTTCTAAAGTGCCAGTCCATTTAAAGAGGCAGTTCTCAGAATGGGAATAGCTGTACTGGCATAAGCACCTTTTATATCTATATAGCTGCGTCTACACTAGGGGGATAGTTGTGCTCTAACTATACCAGTATAGTTAAATCTCTCTAACTTGTGTGTGTAGACAAGTTCTACGAAAGTTGAATGCCCAACACTAACTTCTTTAAGGTCCTTTGAAAATCCCAGCCATCAAGACTATGGCTAGGACTAGGTTAGGTTGACACAAGGCAGCTTATGTCAACCGAACTATGGAAATGTCTACACATAAATTTTGCTCCCGCCGACTTAATTGTCCTCCTACACTGACTTAATAACTCCACTTCCATGAGTGGTGTAGAGTCAAGGTTGATGTAGTTAGGTTGACATAGTGTCCGTATAGACACTGTGTTGCCTATGTCAACTGTTACTGGTTTTCAGGAGCCTTCCCACACTGACAGTACAATCGATGTAAGACTCCTGGTGAGGACACGCACTATTGATACAATGAGCATGTGTAGACATGCACAAGTGATGTAATTACTGCCGTGGCTGTATGCCAGTGTAAGTTAGGTTGACGTAATTTGGAAGTGTAGACGTGGCCTGAGTCTATACTACAGATCCTATGCGATTATAGCCCACTAACTAGAGATGCAGAGTGCAGAAGGAATAGTTTTGCCAGTGTGCAGGAACACCACCTCCCTGAACGACATTAACTACCGTGACAAAAGCTCTCTTTTGTCAGCATAGCTGTGTCTACGCTGGGAAGTTATCAGCATAGCTGTTTTGCCTGGGGATGTGTTTTTTCACGCCCCTGCTTGATAGCTCTTCTGGTAAACATTTTAAGTGTAAACTGGGCCTAAGGTTGCTTGAACTTCTTTTATCCCTGAAAGAGACTCTGCTAAGTACTTTGATTTTGGTTTTACCGTGTTTGAAATACCTATTGAAGAGACGGGAAAATCTCTCTCTCTCTCCCTCCCTTCTATTTATATAACATATAATTTTATTCCTGTGTTTCAAGTGGAGCTCACAGCAACTGACGCATGTACCCAGCTCAAAGATATAGGCATTAATATACACAGAACTATGGCTGGTGGTAGTTCTCTTCTCCTGCAGAAATAGGAAAAGAAGACAAGCCATTCATTTTGAGGGTGGCCATGTTAGAAAGACAGAAGCTGTTAGAATGTCTCAGTTAATCCAATGAAGTGGTGCCATCCTTGCACGTAATTACTGCACCAACTCCAAGTCTGCTTCCTCTGTTAGCCTCTAGTCCGTTTTGTTTGTGCTACAGCATTTATCATTGACCTTCTCAGTGTAGTTTTTTTCTGATCCCAGAGTACAGTAGTCACTGTTAAAACATTTGCCTTTGCAAGTAGATAACATTACTGCTCTATCCCTGTAGTTAGCAATCGTTAATTATTGCACGGGCATTTGCGAAGCTTTAATGACAACCATCATTGTATGATTGTTTTCACAGTTAATATTAAATCGCTGATCTTTGCTAGTATTGAAAGAAATCAGGTTTTAATAATTTGCCTTTATATTGGCATTAAATGAAAACAACATCAGTGATATCTAGCTGAAAGTTAGTCCCAGTCAATAATCTTGTTTTATTGACTGTTTGACAGCAATTTTCAAATAAATTATCTAAATAATTGTTTATATTATTTGCCTAGCTCTGTTTAGTTGCAGTAAGCTGACACCAGAAGAAGTGAGGTTTGTGCAGTTGAGCTCAGAGAGAGAAAATGAAAGCATAAGGATTTTTTCCCCCAAATTCATTTGCATTTTGCTTATGATCAGGCCCTTAGGCTGCTATGATGGCTTTGTCACAGTTCCCTGAGGAAGGAGCAGTGCATATTTATGCTGTCCAGGAGCATATCTGATCTCTGGTTCCCCCCTTGTTGCAGAGGGACAAATAATCTACACTAGCCTTATACTTAACACAGATTACTTCCCCTTCCACACCGATCAGCGAAATTAAAAGAAGAGCTCTGTTAGCTGTCAGCTATAGAAACATTTGGGCTTGCCTACATGGAGAAATTGATTGGCATAGCTATTGCAGAATCAATGTTGCCATGTGGGGAGCTATTCCACAATAACTGTGCTGCTCAATTTATCCGTGTAGACGAACTTCAAGGTTTTTACAAACCAACAGAGCAATATGCTCAAATGTGGGATACTAACCAGTCTCACTGCCACTGAAATCCAAGGCACAAACCGCCCATTGAAATCAGTGGAAGCAGGATTAGGTCAAAACTATATTAAAGAAATCCATAGTTTAAAAACAAAAAATAGAAACAACTAATACAGTAGAGTTAAGGATGTTTTGACAAAATATGCATTGCTGTGTATGGGATATATTATGTGTGCAGTGTCCATTTTGTGATGTCCTTATCTTGCTTTTAGCACTTGGATTTCATGTAGAGCATGTATAAATAATGGATTTTTTTTTTTGGTTAATTGACAAATTCTGAGAAATGAAAACAAATAATTCAGGTTGAACCAAAATTGACAATTTTTGAAATTTTTGGCAAATTGTAAAGTCGGAAAGAAAAGCTTTCGGTCAGTCAATCAATCCTTTTTATTCAACCAAAACCAAAATGAAATGTTTTGGGTTTTGAGCATTTTTTTTTAACTTCATAAAACAATTTTAAAATAAGTTTGAAGGACATTTCAAAACAAGCAAAAAATTGAAATTTCATTTTGAAAATGTTGACGTGAGGCAGACTATTTTAAAAATGTCTTTGTTGGGAAATAATTTGGTGCATTCGACACCAATTTGCGAGATTGAATCTGCATTTTTCATGAGGAAAAAATGTTTCATCTGAAAAAAATTCATGCAGCTCTAATTTCATTGGTAATGTGATCAGTAAGCACAAATTTGTAAAATTTTCACAATGACTTAGGAGCCTAAGTAATTTAGCATGTTGCTTTGAATAGCCTCTGAAAAGAACTTTACATTTTTCAGAGAAAGACTGCTAATTTTGTTATTAACTCAACTAGATTTCACTTGTGTAAACCTCATAGGAGAGTCCCCAAGGAATAAAAGCCTGTCCCTAGCTGTTGGTTTCTGTGGGAAAAGACAGAGTGGGACGGCTTAATTTACGTTTTGCTACTGCAATGGGGTGCATACACCCCACGCTGGGGAAGCTAGAAAGGGCTTAATAGATGGGTCAGGTACCTCTCCAGCTGCTAAAGGCTAGAACTCAGGCAGGAGAGGTTAGGAACTGCCCTGAGAGACTGCATAAGGGTATGTCTTTACCGAAGGGGGGAAAAGACCCACAGCAGCGCTTGTCAGAGCCTGGGTCAACTGACTTGGGCTTGTGGGGCTCACACTGTGGGGCTAAAAATAGCAATGTAGGTGCTTGGGCTGGAGCGGTGCTCTGACCCCTAGCGAGTGGGGGTGGGTCAGGTCTCAGAGCCAGCGCTCCCGTCTGAACCCAAAAGTCGACACTATTTTGCAGCCCCATGGCACAAGCACAAGTCGGTTGACCAGGGCTCTGCGATTCACTGCTGTGCGTCTTATTTTGCAGTGTAGACATACCCACAATAACAAACTGGGAGAAAGCTCTGTGGTGAGATGACATTCCAGAGAGACAGGACAGGAGACTGCGGCTCTGTGACTGACCTACAAACAGGCAAAGGTAGGAAGCAGCCCCGGAAGCCAGTGAGGGATTGTGAGGAGCAGACCCTAGCTGCCTATCACAATGGCCCTGGGCTCAAACTCAGAGGAGAATGTTCCCCTACCATTATCCCCTGCAGGAGAGGAGATGTAAATTGTGGGAGTAAAGGGGCAAGGATGGCTGTACCTGGACAGAGACTGAAGGCCTTATATAGCATCATTGGACTTCAAGTTTTTGTTTGGCCTTTCTTGTTACCCTGGAAGGGTGAGGCTCCAAGTGACCTGGCTGGAGGGCTGAGCTATAGGTAACAGAGGGGTTGCTATACTGTGCCCAGCCCCCAGGGGCACACCAACTTCAACCATTACCCACCATTTCACCATGAAAGATTTGGCAACAGCTCGTTTAAGTTTGGAGTGTTGTATGCAATGATATTGCCCTAAAATATAATTGCAAGCTCTCTACATTCTGATAATGAGGGCAAATGGAAGAAGGCATGTCTACAGTCTGCATCTTACTGCTGCATTCTTCTTCCCCTTGAAAGAGTTTACATATATGTCAATAAGGGGTTATAACACAGTCGAATTAATCA
Organism: Chelonia mydas; assembly: GCF_015237465.2. Classification (NCBI taxonomy): domain Eukaryota; kingdom Metazoa; phylum Chordata; order Testudines; family Cheloniidae; genus Chelonia; species Chelonia mydas. The sequence continues at coordinate 120,328,226 of NC_051245.2, forward strand.
TCTAACAGAGACACTCCCTGGAGTTTCATGCACACTGTGGTGGCTTGCCTCAAACTACCCTCCCTGTGCAGGTCATAGAGAACACCAGTGGCTAGTTGATTAGAGTGGAGGTAGAAGGAAAAAAAGCAACCAGACCGAGGGGAAAAGCCCACAGAAGTGGAATCCTTATTGGTTCCAACCCTTGTTTCTTGTAAAAGAACTCTCCATTTGACAATATGAGTATTCAAAACTCATGAGTCAGGTCTCCAAAAAAATCTGAAAATTGTCTTAAAAATTGTCTGGTGTATCTATAAAAATAAAGAAACACTGGGTTCTTTTGTTTGCCTGCTGCTGTCTGCACCCTTAGAATGCACATGGGTCACTATTTCCAGGTTTTCTTTGCAAATATGAGAGCTAGACATTTTTATTTTTACATGAAAGCTGAGATTCTCAGGTATTCACATGATTCCAGACGTTGGGACTTTAAGGAAAACAGCAAATATTGTGAGTCCCACGATAAAATAAGTGTTGCAAACTCTTAAGTCAGTGATACTAATTGGTACTGAAAGAATGAGCTGGAATTATCCTGGCATTACCCCCCTGGTGTGAGTGGAGTTACCCCAGGGATAAATTTTGATCCACTTACGGTATCCTTTCCATAGCTGAGATTTCCAGGTAACTTTATTTTGCAACTTTCATGAGCAATAAATTCATTTAAATATATACTTTGCGGGCATGGACCTTACTCTCTACAGCCTGTGCTTTGACAGCTGTGAAGAGTGAGTGTAATGTGCTATAAAATCATGATTAATTACAGTCAGTCTGTGTTTGCTTTGCACTGGTTAAAAGACAACCTAAATGCAACTCACTGGAGTATCAGTGTCATGCCACACAATCTCTTTTGTATCTATAATTCTTTTTCTAGTCTGCTTTCAGTTTAATTTATTTCAAGTTTTCGCTTTCAAAGCATAGTTGTCTGTCTTTATCATCCACCAGGAAAACCGATGATATTTTTCCTTTATTTTCTGACTGTCACCTTGAAATGCTTTGCTTGGTGACATGCATCTTCCTGCTAATAGTCCTGATGACACACTAATTTTCTATTCAACTTTCATCTTGAAATGAATGTTGAAATCTATCGCATGGCATTTTGAAATCGTATTTTTCTAATTTTCTTCAATGGAAAATCCAATCTGTCACATTTTATCCCTCTCATTTGTCTATTCCCAAAGGTCCTGAATCTTTCAGTTTCTCACTAGTTGATTTTGATTTTGCATTGAACGCTCCTGTGTGCAATTCATTCTGATTCTAACTATTCATCCCTGAGATAGAAAGTGAGTTGAATGGTAACCTTACCATCTGATCTATGTAAGGGGAGGGATAGCTCAGTGGTTTGAGTATTGGCCTGCTAAACCCAGGGTCCTTGAGTTCAATCCTTGAGGGGGCCATTTAGGGATCTGGGGCAAAAATTGGGGCTTTGAGCAGGGGGTTGGACTAGATGATCTCCTGAGGTCCCTTACTACCCTGATCTTCTATGATTCACAGCTGTACCACCGGAGGAGAAGTGCAGGAATCAGATTGTGACTGAGAGCTTGTCTATATGGGAAAGTAATTCTGGAATAAGATAGGATGTGAATTTAAAGTGTTATAGCTATTCTGGATTTGCTCCCTGCGTGGACACTCCTATTCTGAAATAAGATGTCCACGTGGGGAGCTGTTCCAGAATAGGTATAGCAGTAAAATTCCTCATGTACACAAGGCCTGAGTTTCAGGCTGATCTCCTCTTTCCCCTTTTTCCTAGTGTAGATTACTTCCTTCTTTGTACTGTCTGGCACATTGTGATGTGGGAGTGGAGCCATGGCTCCACCCACCTGTGTGGGCGGCGGAATAGCAACCCCGTGGAAGCTGCATTCCTCCCGTCCAGTGTCTGTAAGAGGGCTCCTTAGATCTACATTTTCACTTACACAGGCATAGCGCCCAGGACTCATGATTGAGACCCTAATAGATAGATAAATACATTTAAAAATAAAACCCTTCAGGCATTTTTGCCTATAACTGCTGTAATAATTTGATGTATTAATTTGTAATCCTCTGTTCTCCTCATCTTTAATAGTTCTGTTATTTTTCCTTTGGCAAGGAAGTTGACACTCCCCATCCAACACGATATCCCCTTACTATTTATTATCCTGCAACTCGCCTTCCTTTTCTTTGCAAATTATTGGAAAGGGTCTAAATTGCTAATTACCTTCTGTAGTATCACTAGAAAATATTTTCCAGCAATTTGAATCTTTTTTGGAGGGGTACAATTATAACATCAAACTGAATTATGATTGACACCAAGTCATCATGATGATGATACCTGTTTACTGCGTACAGATATCACAGTTAATATCCTGTTAATAGTGATATTTTATCAAACTCCCTATGTGCTTATTAAAGTTCTGGCACTATGGTCATACAGTGTTTATATTCTCATCTGCCTGGATCTACTCCTATTGTGTCCTTTAGCCGGACACAAATTCTGAAGGTTATCCTGAGAGATCTGTGCTGGCTCCTCATATTCTTTGCTTCCCGTCTTCACCTTTTGGGGCATGGCTTGGAGGATTTTTTCCCGTCCTTGTTTGAATTTTAATGTTTGTGAGGTGGAGTGTCAAATGGATGTTTAGTATAAAGGCATTGGGCCAGACCCTCTATCCTGCAGGCTCCAGAGGAGATCTTGGTAATTACAGGCCCATAAGCCTTACATCAGGGCCAGGCAAATTGGTTGAAACTATAATAATGAACTGAATGATCAGACACACAGATAAATATGCTATGCTGGGGGAGAGTCAACATGGCTTTTGTAAAGGGAAACCATGTCTCCCCAGACTATTAGAATTCTTTGCGGGTGTTAATAAGCATGTGATCAAAGGGAATCCAATGGATATATTGTACTAGGACTTTCAGAAAACCTTTGACAAGGTCCCTCACATAAGGCTCTTAAGCAAAGTAAGCAGTCATGGGATAAGGGAAGGCTCTCTCATGGATCAGTAACTGATCAAAAGATTGTTTTTCCTATCAGTTTTCACCGTGGAGAGAGATCATAGCAGTGTCCCCCAAAAGGTGTGCACTGGGACGAGGACTGTTCAACATATTCAAAAATGATCTGGGAAAAGGTGTAAACAGGGACGTGGCAAAATTTGCAGACAATACAAAACTACTCAAGATAGTAATTACTCAAGATAGCAGCCTCAAGGCTGCTCCAACTTGGCTCAGGGGCTGAGCCATTTGCTAGTGGTCCATAGCGGTGAAGGGGTTTAAAAGTGGCAGAAGCCTCCCTACCCTCCCACCCCCACCCCAACCTCCTCTGGTGCTCTGGCACACTTAAGGACCTGGCCCACTAGCTTCATAATTTCCACTTCCCCAACGACTTGCAGGCTGTATAGAACTGGACAGCCACTAAAAGGTTACATCTTATTACTAGATAAGAGTAAATTTATTTTGGCTCCCCCCCCCACCCGAATAGAAATAAGGTTCTGCCTCGGGCCTGATCCCACTCTCTTTGAATTCAACGGGAGCTCTGCCCCTGATTTTTAGCAGGCTCTACCCCAAAAAGCTTATGGTTTAAATAGACAGTAGTGGGAAAGAAACAGAACCACTGAGGCAAATGACTTGCCCAAGGTCACCCACCAGGCTAGCAGCACAGCTGAGTTTAGAACCCAGGTCTGCTGGGACTTTGGCCTACTGTCCTTTCCATGCTGCCTTTCTCATGAACTAAATGCCCCCTCCAGCTCCCTCCAAGGACAGCAGACTGACAGACTCCTTCCCATCTCCAGAAAGCCAACCTATGTGGTGGTCCCAGTCACCATACAGTCCTATTGCTGTAAGTCTTGTCCTTCCTCACCCCATCCCATCCCTATGATTTGGCACCACCACTTGACCTCTCAGGTGTAAAGTTCAGGCTGTAAGTTCTTCAGCGTATAGACCATGTCCTCCCACTTCTGCTGTGATATATATCAAACACTTCTCCTTTCGTCAGTGGTGTGCATCCTCATCAGGAGGGCTTCCACTGACTGAAGGGGGTGGGGAGTGGCGGTGGGGTGGGGGGGTTAAAGCCAGGTCTCTCAGCTCCACGCAGCTCCCCACTGGGAGCCCAGCTGCCCCTTGAGGCTTCTCACCTGCCTGCTCCCACCCAGAAGCTAAGGCATGTGGTCCGAGGGGTTTCCCTGGAGACTGATTGCAAACACAGAGGCTGGGAATTGATATGGTTGCTGCTCTGTCTTTATGAAAAAGGAATCAGAAAAAACAAGCAGAGAGCATGATAAGCAGCATGAATGGCCTTCTGAGGAAACCATGAGAGAGAGCTACTTTTGGGCAGAGTACTGGCTGGAAAGGGGGCTTGAAAATTATGAGCAAGGAAACTGCCTCTGCGGGTTGGCCCTTACTGCGTCCAGGGAAATAGACCGGTGTGTACATTCTTTGTAAATAAACAGGGTCACAACAAAGCAATGCCTGACTCCATCATCGATTTCTCCTCCAAAGGGAAATAACCCCGCAAGGCCATGAATATGGGTTAACTGCTCAGGCCAAGGGGCAACAACATGTTCTTGCCTCCTTTTGAAGCACTATATGGCTAATTTACAACGCCTCAGGACTAATGCCCAGAAGAGTAGTGTGTTCTTCAGAAGTATCTGCAGTGAGAGATTTACTGTTCTGATTACTAGATGATACGCCTTCTGCTTCCATTATTTATGAACTATTTAATCTATCTTGTGCTTGCATAACTGCTCATCAGGGACTTTCAGATAATGCTGCAATGATTAGTAATCATAATCGCTCAGGGGAGACATATATCCACAGAGCGCTAGGAAGTGGCTGTGCTTGACCTTTTCACTTTAACAGGAAGGGGACGGAGCACTAGACTGCAGTAGCTACACAGCACTTTGTTAGAGATTGGGATTCACGGGAGAAGGGCTTGAACCTAACCCTGCATCCATATGTCCCCAGACTCTCTATTAAGAGCTTGAACTTTAACATTTGGGCCCATGTCTACATCATGATTTTGTCACAGTTCACAGCATAGCTGCACCTCTCCATGTGCACCCCAAAGAAGGAACTAAAATTCCATCTCAACTCCTCTCTTCTTCCCTGGGAGGAGTGATGCTGGCCTTCTCCAGCAGTAAATGACTACCCACCTATGCTGGCTCAGCTGTACTGGCCAGAGAATAGAGGAATGATAGGGCCAGGACTTTGGCCACTCCCTGCCCACCTGCTCCAAAGAAGGAGTTGAATGAATGTGTAGTCCTACTTGCTTCCAAGGGCATGGTCTCAAGTTCCAGGTAGCCTGTACGGAGGGTTCTGAATCACCTGCACAGATGGCTAGTCTAAGTCACAGTCTGGATCCTCATGTTTACTAAGGGTCATAGGCCTAGCTCCCCTCAATGGAAGGAGGAGACATGTGGGGGACGGACAGCAGCATACAATCCCCCTAGAGTTTGCAGAGGTGACACACGCTTTTTGCATATATGAAGGATAACCCAAGCTTATTTGATATCCGAGATTGTCATGTGCAAGGATGGAAGAGAGTGTGAACCTGGCACAGACTAGGTCACGTGGATCCAAAAAACAGATGTGACATACCCATCACATCACTAGCATGTCTACAACAAAACAATGAGATGTTGTCCCCCTCTTGTATTTTGGATATACTGTTTGTACTAAAGGTCTGACTCAACCGTCATTCAACTCAGTGGAAAGCCTCCGATTGACTTAAATGAGCTGTGGATCCAGCCCAAATATTGTAGCTGTTTCACGGATGCCAGAAGTATGAAAATCAAAAGGAAACACCATATTTAGTGTGGTTGAGCAGCTAGGTCTCATGAGTCCTAGTCCAGTGTTCTGGGTTCTAGTCCTAGTTCTCGTTCTGCCACTGGCCTGCTGGGTGACCTTGGGCATAGAATCAAAGTCTTTAAGGTCAGAAGGGACCATTATGATCGTCTTGTCTGACGTCCTGCACAACGCAGGCCATGGAATCTCACCCACCCACTCCTGTAACAAACACCTAACATATATCTGAGCTATTGAAGTCCTCAAATCGTGGTTTAAAGACTTCAAGGTGCAGCGAATCCTCCATCAAGTGACCCGTGCCCCATGCTGCAGAGGAAGGCGAAAAACCCTCAGGGCCTCTGCCAATCTGCCCTGGGGGAAAATTCCTTCCCGACCCCAAATATGGCAATCAGCTAAACCCTGAGCATGTGGGCAAGACTCACCTGCCAGACACCCAGGAAAGAATTCTTTGCAGTAACTTAGATCCCACCCCATCTAACATCCCATCACAGGCCATTGGGCATATCTACCGCTAATAGTCAAAGATCAATTAATTGCCAAAATTAGGCTATCCCATCGTATCATCTCCTCCATAAACTTATCAAGCTTAGTCTTGAAGCCAGATATGTCTTTTGCCCCCACTGCTTCCCTTGGAAGGCTGTTCCAGAAATTTACTCCTCTGATGGTTAGAAACCTTTATCTAATTTTGAATCTAAGCTTCCTGATGGCCCGTTTATATCCATTTGTTCTTGTGTCCACATTGGTACTGAGCTTAAATAATTCTTCTCCCTCCATGGTATTTAACCCTCTGATATGTTTATAGATAGCAATGATATCTCCTCTCAGCCTTCTTTTGGTTAGGCTAAACAAGCCAAACTCTTTGAGTCTCCTTTCATAAGACAGATTTTCCATTCCTCGGTTCATCCTAGTAGCCCTTCTCTGTACCTGTTCCAGTTTGAATCCATCTTTGTTAAACATGGGAGACCAGAAGTGCACACAATATTCCAGATGAGGTCTCACCAGTGCCTTGTATAATGGTACTAAAACCTCCTTATCTCTACTGGAAATACCTCGCCTGATGAATCCCAAGACCTCATTTGCTTTTTTCATGGCCATATCACATTGGCGGCTCATAGTCATCCTGTGATCAACCAATACTCTGAGGTCCTTCTCCTCCTCTGTTACTTCCAAGTGATGCGTCCCCAGTTTATAGCAGAAATTCTTGTTATTAATCCCTAAATGCATGACCTTGTACTTTTCACTATTAAATTTCATCCTATTACAATTACTCCAGTTTACAAGGTCATCCAGATCTTCCTGTATGATATCCCGGTCCTTCTCTGTATTGACAATACCTCCCAGCTTCGTGTCATCCACAAACTTTATTAGCACATTCCCGCTTTTTGTGCCAAGGTCAGTAATAAAAAGATTAAATAAGATTGGTCCCAAAACCGATCCTTGAGGAACTCCACTAGTAATCTCCTTCCAGCCTGACAGTTCACCTTTCAGTGTGACCCGCTGTAGTCTCCCCTTTAACCAGTTCCTTATCCACCTTTCAATTTTCATATTGATCCCCATCTTTTCCAATTTAGCTAATAATTCTCCATGTGGAACCGTATCAAATGCCTTACTGAAATCGAGGTAAATTAGATCCACTGCATTCCCTTTGTCTAAAAAATCTGTTACCTTCTCAAAGAAGGAGATCAGGTTGACATGATCTACCTTTTGTAAAGTCATTTTGTCGCAGTAACCATTGACCTCAATGTCCATAACTACTTTCTCGTTCAAAAATTTTTCCAAGACCTTGCATACTACAGATGTCAAACTAACAGGCCTATAATTACTCGGATCACTTTTTTTCCCTTTCGTAAAAATAGAAACTATGTTAACTTGTAGGCTTTCTGCTTTTTCTTAATCACCTCTGTGAGATGCTTGCTCATCCAGCTTGGTCTACAACTCCTCCCTATGAATTTTTTCCCCTTTCTTGGGATGCAGGCTTCTGATAGTTTCTGCAACTTTGACTTGAAGTAATTCCAGGCCTCCTCCGCCTTTAGATCTACAAGTTTTTCAGTCCAATCCACTTCCCTAACTAATTTCCCTATTTTTTTTAAAGTTAGCCTTTTTGAAATCAAAAACCCTAGTCACAGATCTATTTTTGTATATCCTTCCATTTAGTTTGAACTGAATTAGCTCATGATCACTCGAACCAAGGTTGTCCCCTACAACCATTTCTTCTATGAGGTCCTCACTGCTCACCAAAACCAAATCTAAAATGGCATCCCCTCTTGTCGGTTCAGCAACTACTTGGTGAAGGAATCCATCAGCTATTGTATCCAGGAAACTCTGAGCCCTATTATTATTACTAACATTTGTCCTCCAGTCTATATCTGGGAAGTTAAAGTCTCGCATGATCACACAATTCCCATTAGTATTTACTTCTTTAAAAACACTAAAGAGGTCTCTATCCATATCCAAATTAGATCCCTGCGGTCTATAGCACAGACAGACTGTGTCTTATCCATTCCATCGCTTCTTATGTCTTTACAGTCTACCTGTCACTTCACCCCTCTGACTCCATTGCCACAGCTATAAAATGGGGCTACTGATACTGACCCCTTTGTAAAGCATTGATGAAAAGAGCTAGGCATTATATCTTATGTACACACAGAGGGTTTTTCTGAGTATATTCATGCCTATCCCTTAAAACTTGAAATTTTGGTGGTCTGAGGAAAATGTCAGGTTTCAGAGTAGCAGCCGTGTTAGTCCGTATTCGCAAAAAGAAAAGGAGCTCACGAAAGCTTATGCTCAAATAAATGTGTTAGTCTCTAAGGTGGCACAAGTCCTCCTTTTCTTTTTTGAGGAAAATGTGTAAATTTGCCAAAGCATTGTATCTTCAACAAGAGTCCAAATTCTTTTTTTATTGGAATAATTGAGAAATTAAGAATGCACTGGGTCTTTTGGCAGTAAAATAAGTGAAAATACACATAGCTATCAAATCCATTTTATCTATCTATCGATCTATCTAATCAGCTGCACATCTCAGAAATGTGCTTGACATCAGTTATTTTTATTCTGCAAGAGTTTTTCACTTGACTGGGACTCTGTTTATGCCCCTTTTAGGATGGAAGAGCTTGACTTGGTAGTAGTTTTCACTAGCAATGCCCCCTTTGGATTAACCCCATGCCCGTTTTTGATACATCATCACATTCCACACCCAAGAGGAGCATTCTGAAATGAATGATCATGAGTGAGAATTCTGTGGTTTCCCGGTGACGTTTAATTCGCCTTGTACCACTAACATATTTCACTTAAGTGACTTACCTCAGGTCTAGCCTCACCTCTTACAGTGGTATTTATTCCTTTGCTGTTAGCTAATGAGTCAGTGGTGTAGTTCATACTATTTTTGTATAAGCTAATTTCAAAAGCTGACAAATTTCAGTCCCAGAGACTGAGGCTTCTGCTCTGAGTTTTCTTGTGTCAAAGATTGATGTCAAATCCTAGAGCTTCAATAGTTTTTTTTAATGGGACTGAGGGTTAATTTAAACCATTCAAATAATCTCACTTGTGATTTACATAAATTTACTCTTAATTAAAGCATTGTCTTTTATAAAAAAGGATGTGTAGTTGTCAGTAAAATTATGAAATGCTCTCAAATAGATCACGCATGTGGCCTAATTAGCTTCATATTTCATCATGTGGTGATGTGATATATGCCCTGTAAAATAATTTACTAACTAATCCTTTTCTATAACAGTTTGTGTTGACATTTAGAATAACCAGGGAAGATTCCTAATAACGTCTTAAAATCTTGTTAAAGGGTTGTTAAGGTAACGTATCTAGAATTCTGGTTAGCTTTCCTTATTTCACTCAAAACCAATGAATTAACAATCATGATATTAGAAAGACTGAGGAAAAGTACACGATACTGTTGTAGCTCCACTTTGTTAATGTTTTTGGGCCAGATTGTTAAATGTATTTAGATGCCTAAAGATGCAGATGGGTACCTAGCCTCAGATGCTTAAAGGTACTTTGGTGCCTACCTCCCATTGAAATCCATGAAAGTTAGATGCTTTTGAGAAATCCCACGCTGTGCCTTTCTGCAAATTCAAGCACCTAAATACATTTAAAAACCTGGCTCCTCTTTCTCTTTATAAGCTTAGTGTTTGAGATCCTTTTTGAACATCTGTGCTCTAGTGGTAATCCAACTCTAAGGCCTGGTCTACACTAAAAAGTTACCAGTTAGGTTGCTCGGGGCTGTGTGTGAAAAATCCACACCCCTGAGTGACATAGTTAAGCCAGCCTAAGTCCCTGTGTAGGTAGGTTGTGTGTAGAATTCTTCCATAACCTACCCACTGCCTTTCGGAGAGGTGGATTACCTATGCTGACGGGAGAACTGCTCCCGTTGGTGTGTTGGTAGTGTCTAGCTTCAGCGGAGCACTTCACGTGTAGACAAGCCCTAAGCTCCTGTCCTGCATTCATCCCCACACTGGTCTCCTCTGCAAAAGGGCAGGATCTGGACATCATTAACATTCTGAATTATTACACTAACATCCAACCTAGACCTCCCCCACTGCAATTTGAGACCACTGCTCCTTGTTCTGTCATCTGCCACCACTGAGAACAGCCAAGCTCCATCCTCTTTGGAACCACAACCCCCTGCTTCAGGTAGTTGAAGCCTGCTACCAAATCCCCCCTCACTCTTCTCTTCTGCAGACTAAACAAGCCCAGTTCCCTCAGCCTTTCCTCATAAGTCATGTGTCCCAGCCCCCTGATCATTTCCTTTGCCCTCCACTGGACTTTTTCCAATTTGTCCACATCCTTTCTGTAGTGGGGCGGGGGGCAAAACTGGATGTAATACTCCAGATAGGCAAGAAGTCAAAGTTAGTTACCAAAAGAAAAGAAAATATAAGCACACAGTCTAAATTCTCAAGCCAATTAGCCCTGGTCTACACTACAGGTCTAGGTCGAATTTAGCAGCATTAGATTGATTTAACCCTGCACCCATCCACACGATGAAGCCATTTTTGTCAACTTAAAGGGCTCTTAAAATGGATTTCTGTACTCCTCCCCGGCGAGGGGATTAGCACTGAAATCGACATTGCCAGGTCGAATTTGGGGTAGTGTGGATGCAATTCGACGGTATTGGCCTCCCAGAGTGCTATCCCAGAGTGCTCCATTGTGACCTGTCTGGACAGCACTTTGAAGGCCGATGCACTAGCCAGCTACACAGGAAAAGCCCCGGGAACTTTCGAATTTCATTTCCTGTTTGGTCAGCGTGGTGAACTCAGCAGCACAGGTGACCATGCAGTCCCCCCAGAATCGTAGCGCGTAGAATGTTTCTGCGCTCCCCCTATCATCTCCGTCCCTGAGGTTATCGCAGATTAGAAGGCGAAAAAACCGCGCTCGCGATGACACGTTTTCCGAGCTCATGCAGTCCTCCCGCACTGATAGGGCCCTAGCGTCCAGCTCTGAAGGCAGAGCTGCTGTTAGCAGCAGCGCAGAAGGAAGGATGGCCTGGTATGGTGTTGCCACCCTTACTTCTGCACTGTTGCCTGCAGAACTGGGCCCTCAGGCAGCAGCCGCCACTCTCCAGCCACCCAGCTCTGAAGGCAGCAGCGCAGAAGAGACAACAGCAAGGAAAGTATCCTCAAAGGTTAAAGGAGAAACAATTTTCTCCCTTCTCCTTCTAACAACCTTTTATGTACTTGAAAAGGTATGTCCCCTCTCAGTCTTCTCTTCTCCAGACTAAACAAACCCATTTTTTTCAATCTTCCCTCCTCGGTCATGATTTTCTAGACCTTTAATCCAGTTGCCCAGCTCTGAAGGCAGCGTCACCACCCGCAGCAGTGTAGAAGTAAGGATTGAAGTCCCAGGACCCCCCTACAATAACCTTGCGACACCCCCCCTCCCACACACAACTGCCTTTTGGATCAGGACCCCTACAATTACAACACCGTGAAATTTCAGATTTAAATAGATGAACTCAAGAAATTTACAATTTAAAAAAAAATATCCTATGACCGTGAAATTGACCAAAATGGACCGTGAATTTGGTAGGGCCCTAATGATGGCATAGAGTGTGTGCTGACAAAGTTTGTGGATGATACCAAGATGGAAGGGATTAAAAGTGTTTTAGAGGATAGGATGAAAATTCAAAATGATCTGGACAAACTGGAGAAATGGTCTGAAGTCAACAGGATGAAATTTAATAAGGACAAATCCAAAGTACTCCACTGAGGCCACGTCTACACTACCCGCCGGATTGGCGGGTAGTGATTGATCTATCGGGGATCGATTTATCGTGTCTAGTGTAGACACAATAAATCGATCCCCGATTGCTCTGCCATCGATTCCGGAACTCCACCAGGGCGAGAGGCGGAAGCGGAGTCGACGGGGGAGCGGCGGCCATCTATCCCGTGCCACGAGGATGCAAAGTAAGTGATTCTAAGTCGATCTAAGATACGTCGACTTCAGCTACGCTATTCTCATAGCTGAAGTTGCATATCTTAGATCGACCCCCCCCCCCACTAGTGTAGACCAGGCCTTAGAAAGGAACAATCAGTTGCAAACATACAAAATGGGAAATGACTGCTGAGGAAGGAGTACTGCGGAAAGGGATCTGGGGGGGTCATAGTGGATCAAAAGCTAAATATGAGACAACAGTATAACACTCTTGCAAAAAAGCAAACATCTTTCTAGGATGTGTTAGCAGGAGTGTTGTAAGCAAGACACGAGAAGTAATTCTTCTGCTCTACTCTGCGCTGATTAGGCCTCAGCTAGAGTATTGTGTCCAGTTGTGGGTGCCATATTTCAGGAAAGATGTGGACAAATTGGAGAAAGTCCAGAGAAGAGCCCCCAAGGTTTTCCAGGCTCCCGGTTCCACGGAAGGGCCCTTGGAAGCCCTGGCATTGTAGAGACGCAGACCCTGGGTCTCCAGACATGACCGGGCTGCCCAGGAAACCCTGGGTCTCCAGCAGGTAAGCTGGCAGGGAACCAGACAGCTTTCTGATGGAAACCTAACTGGCAACAAATTGAATTTCTTATTGAAAAATGATATTGGGAGAGAACAATGTAAACTATTTCAGGAGGGTTTATATTGTGGATGGGATGGGTTAAACCTTCCTAAAGGTACATTGCAACTTGATCACAAACCTGCTGTGCAGAAAATGTGATAGAGTGCAGCATTTGAAAATGATGAAAAGCATATTAAATTCAAATTGATTGCTGCCATTGATCGAGTCCAGCTCCGCTCTTTGTAAGATGTTTCAGCGAGTTTGTGACATTCAGACTTTTCATTTGTCAATGAGAGTTTTTGTAAAAAATAGCTGTATGTTGACTGGCCAACACAAGAGGAGCATTAGAAAGCAGAGGTGTCTGGATAAGAAAAATATCTGTACTAGGGTAGGCTGGCCCTTGAGGGGAGTTGGGGCTCAGCTGCACCTGTGCCAGGCTTAGCCCACCTCTCCAGTGAAGGGAATGAGTCCAGGAGTTCACATGATGGGAGACCCAGGCCTCGCAGGAGATATAAAAGATGATTGTCTGGCATGGCAGCTTGAGAGACTTGGAGGAGCAGGAGGGTTGTGCTCTGCAGAGATACTCTACTTGGCGACCAGGCAGAGGGGTGTGAAATGGGCTTTCAGGGTAATCCTTCACCAGCCAGAAAGAAAGGCCTGACTGGAGCTGCCTGCAGTGTTGGGCTCAATGAACTGGTGAGCCTATAGAAGAGGGCTGAGAATTTCTAGTTTTAAATAGAACTGGTTTTAATAATAATCCACTCCTAAAAGGGGAGAGTAACTTCAAAGCACTAGTTATGGTGGTGGTTGTTTGGTTGTGGAACTGGGGAAACTGAGGCAGCAGAAGCCTTCCCTTCGCACTACCATTACATTGTCCTTCATCTGTCTTGGCACACTAGAAGTGAGAGCAGTACTCCAGATGTGGCCTCAGCAGTGCCAAATACAGGGGAATAATCACTTCCCTCGATCTGCTGGCAATGCTCCTACTAATACAGCCTAATATGCCATTAGCCTTCTTGGCAACAAGGGCACTGTAGCGGGGTGGTCACCCACTCCTGTCTTAAAAGGCTTAAAACAGCCAAGGGAGAGGGCTGTGGCCGGGAAGGAAAAGCAGGGCTGATTGGGAGAAGCAGCCTCAGCTGGGGGCCACACCCCAATCAGGCCGCGGCTGGCTTAATCAGGGCCCAGCTGGCCCTTATAAGAAGGCAGTGGGCCAGGAGCACAGAGGGTCTCCTCTAGCTGTGGAGGGAGATGGGCCTGGCTGCTGGGGAGCGTACCAGGGAACCTGAGGTGAAGCAGGGCTGGGGAAGGCCAGAGGAGCTGGGAGGCTCCAGACTGGAAAAGCCCCAGGCTGCAGGCTTGGCAGATGGCCTAAGACCGGGTACTGGGGATGCAACAGGCAGACCAAGGGTAGGTGGAGGCAGTAGGTCCAAACCCCCCTGGCCTATGATGACTGGCTTATACAGACTGCAGTCGGCCCCAGTGAAAGGGGACTAGTTGGTGACTGGCACTAGCCTATAGGCTGAGGCAAGGTGGGGATAGCGGGGGTCCTCAGCCTATAGCGGTGCATGGGATTCTTCTGTCCTAAGTGCAGGACTCTGCACTTGTCCTTGTTGAACCTCATCAGATTTCTTTTTGCCCAATCCTCCAATTTGTCTAGGTCCCTCTGTATCCTATATCTACGCAATCCATCCCGTCCTCCAGCTCATTAATGAACATGTTGAACAAAACTGGCCCCAGGACTGACCCTGGGGCATTCCGCTTGATGCCGACTGCTAACCAGATGTGGAGCCATTGATCACTACCCATTGAGCCTGATGATCTAGCCAGATTTCTATCCACCTTATCGTCCATTTGTCCAATCCATGCTTCTTTAACTTGCTGGCAAGAATACTGTGGGAGACTGTCACAGGGTGGCACAGGTTTCCTCCCCCTTGTCCCCGTGCTTGGGATGGCCAAAGAAAGCGCCTCAGACGCCCCTTGCAGGTGCTTCACCCGTGTTCTTTTATTTTCAGTGGCTGTACAGTCCCAATTCCCCCAACACCTGTCCCTGCTCTGACCCCTCACTGGGTCCTCTGGCCTTTGAGGCTTTTGTCAGCCAGCAGAGACAGAGCTTCAACCCTCCTATCTTCCTCCCTGGCTCGCCCCCTTCCTGAGCTCTTCCCTGGGTTTATATGCCTTCCCAGTCATCAACCCAGCTCATTTGGGCCTGCAGCTGGGCTCCCTGCTAAGGGTCCTGGCCCATACACCTGGCCACCCTACAGGGAAGCAGTGGGAAGCCGGCTCTTTAGCAGGGCACTCAAAGGTTTTATACCTCTGCCCTGCAACAGAGACTGTATCAAAAGCTTTGCTAAAGTCAAGATATATCACTGCTTTCCCCATACCCACAGAGCCAGTTATTTCATCATAGAAGGCGATCAGGTTGGTCAGGCATGACTTATAGATTCATAGATTCATAGATATTTAGGTCAGAAGGGACCATTATGATCATCTAGTCTGACCTCCTGCACAACGCAGGCCACAGAATTTCACCCACCACTCCCACAAAAAAACCTCACACCTATATCTGTGCTATTGAAGTCCTCAAATTGTAGTTTAAAGACCTCAAGGAGCAGAGAGAATCCTCCAGCAAGTGATCCGTGCCCCATGCTACAGAGGAAGGCGAAAAACCTCCAGGGCCTTCCAATCTGCCCTGGAGGAAAATTCCTTCCCGACCCCAAATATGGCGATCAGCTAAACCCTGAGCATATGGGCAAGATTCATCAGCCAGATACTACAGAAAATTCTTTCCCGGGTAACTTGGATCTTACCCCATCTAAAACCCATCACAGGCCATTGGGCCTATTTACCATGAATATTTAATTACCAAAGCCATGTTATCCCATCATACCATCTCCTCCATAAACTTATCGAGTTTAATCTTAAAGCAAGATAGATCTTTTGCCCCCACTACTTCCCTCGGAAGGCTATTCCAAAACTTCACTCCTCTGATGGTTAGAAACCTTCGTCTAATTTCTAATCTAAATTTCCTAGTGGCCAGTTTATATCCATTTGTTCTTGTGTCCACATTGGTACTGAGTTTAAATAATTCCTCTCCCTCTCTGGTATTTATCCCTCTGATATATTTATAGAGAGCAATCATATCTCCCCTCAACCTTCTTTTAGTTAGGCTAAACAAGCCAAGCTCCCTGAGTCTCCTTTCATAAGACAAGTTTTCCATTCCTCGGATCATCCTAGTAGCCCTTCTCTGTACCTGTTCCAGTTTGAATTCATCCTTCTTAAACATGGGAGACCAGAACTGCACACAGTACTCCAGGTGAGGTCTCACCAGTGCCTTATATAACGGTACTAAGACCTCCTTATCCCTACTGGAAATACCTCTCCTGATGCATCCCAAGACGACATTAGCTTTTTTCACAGCCATATCACATTGGCAGCTCATAGTCATCCTATGATCAACCAATACTCCAAGGTCCTTTTCCTCCTCCGTTACTTCTAGTTGATGCGTCCCTAGCTTATAACTAAAATTCTTGTTATTAATCCCTAAATGCATGACCTTACACTTCTCACTATTAAATTTCATCCTATTCCTATTACTCCAGTTTACAAGGTCATCCAGATCCTCCTGTAGGGTATCCCTATCCTTCTCTAAATTAGCAATACCTCCCAGCTTTGTATCATCTGCAAACTTTATTAGCACACTCCCACTTTTTGTGCCCAGGTCAGTAATAAAAAGATTAAATAAGATTGGTCCCAAAACCGATCCCTGAGGAACTCCACTGGTAACCTCCCTCCAACTTGACAGTTCACCTTTCAGTAGGACCCGTTGTAGTCTCCCCTTTAACCAATTCCCTATCCACCTTTCAATTTTCCTATTGATGCCCATCTTATCCAATTTAACTAATAATTCCCCATGTGGCACCGTATCAAACGCCTTACTAAAATCTAAGTAAATTAGATCCACTGCGTTTCCTTTATCTAAAAAATCTGTTACTTTCTCAAAGAAGGAGATCAGGTTGGTTTGGCACGATCTACCTTTTGTAAAACCATGTTGTATTTTGTCCCATTTACCATTGACTTCAATGTTCTTAACTACCTTCTCCTTCAAAATTTTTTCCAAGACCTTGCATACTACAGATGTCAAACTAACAGGCCTATAATTACTTGGATCACTTTTTTTCCCTTTCTTAAAAATAGGAACTATGTTAGCAATTCTCCAATCATACGGTACAACCCCTGAGTTTACAGATTCATTAAAAATTCTTGCTAATGGGCTTGCAATTTCTTGTGCCAATTCCTTTAATATTCTTGGATGAAGATTATCTGGGCCCCCCGATTTAGTCCCATTAAGCTGTTTGAGTTTCGCTTCTACCTCAGATATGGTGATGTCTACCTCCATATCCTCATTCCCATTTATCATGCTACCATTATCCCTAAGATCCTCTTTAGTCTTATTAAAGACTGAGGCAAAGTATTTGTTTAGATATTGGGCCATGCCTAGATTATCCTTGACCTCCACTCCATCCTCAGTTTTTAGCGGTCCCACTTCCTCTTTCTTTGTTTTCTTCCTATTTATATGACTATAGAACCTTTTACTATTGGTTTTAATTCCCTTTGCAAGGTCCAACTCTACTTGACTTTTAGCCTGTCTCACTTTATCCCTACATATTCTGACCTCAATAAGGTAGCTTGCCTTACTGATCCCTCCCTTCTTCCACTCCCTATATGCTTTCTGCTTTTTCTTAATTACCTCTCTAAGATGCTTGCTCATCCAGCTTGGTCTACAACTCCTACCTATGAATTTTTTCCCCTTTCTTGGCATGCAGGCTTCCGATAGCTTCTGCAGCTTTAATTTAAAATAATCCCAGGCCTGCTCTACCTTTAAACCCATAAATTCTTCAGTCCAATCCACTTCCCTAACTAATTTTCTTAATTTTTGAAAGTCAGCCCTTTTGAAATCAAAAACCCTAGTTGCAGATTTATTTTTGTTAATCCTTCCATTCAGTTTGAACTGAATTAGCTCATGATCACTTGAGCCAAGATTATCCCCTACAACCATTTCCTCTATGAGGTCCTCATTACTCACCAAGACCAAATCTAAAATGGCATCCCCTCTAGTCGGTTCAGCAACTACTTGCTGAAGGAATCCATCAGCTATCGCATCTAGGAAAATCTGAGCCCTATTATTATTACTAGCACTCGTCCTCCAGTCTATATCTGGGAAGTTAAAGTCTCCCATGATCACACAGTTTCCATTAGACTTGCCCTTGGTGAATCCATGTTGACTGTTCCTGATCACCTTCCTCTCCTCCAAGTGCTTCAAATTGGTTTCCTTGAGGACCTGCTCCATGATTTTTCCAGGGACTGAGGTGAGGCTGACTGATCTGTAGTTCCCCAGATTCTCCTTCTTCCCTTTAAAAAATATGGGCACTATATTTGCCTTTTTCTAATCGTCCGGGACCTCCCCGGCTTGTGAGAGAATAAAGCTGTTCTCATGAGACTTCCCGCCCAAGTTTGCTGTTTCAAGATGTTCAGATCAGGATAAGGTAAGGTAATAGAAGATCATTAATTTAATCAAACTGTCTAATATTTTCAAGTTTCCTCATCCCTATTAATTATTACTATATGGAGTTCCCCCCCCCCAGTTGCACAAACGAGAAAAGAGATGGTGCCTAATTCCATGCAATATGGCTTTGAGCAGTAAAAGATGGTGCAGTGAATGCACATTGTGTAGGTCAAAAGTGCCCTATAACTTTCTAGCAAGTAGTTACACGTAGTCCAATTTCTGTTTTCCCTTTCTTTAAACAAGTCTCTACAAGCCTTAGGAAACTGTATTTAAAAAGAACTGTAAGTTTGCAAAGTGAAGCACTCAAAAATCCAGCTGTAATACTGGACTGCAGGACCACATGTGGCAATGGATTCCTTTCACACCCTGTGAAGAAGTGCTTATTTCCTTTGTGTTAACTTGGCTTTGAGTGTATCTTTCTAGCTACTTGTTCTCTTAATTTGCAACAGCATAGAAATCAGCAGTGATGCATTTTTCACTCTACCCTTCATAATCTTAAATACCAAATTAAATCCCACATTACACCTGTGCAATGGCAGGGATGTGCAGATAGGACAAGGAGATTTGCTCCCCTTCGTTGGCCCCAAGCAAGGATCAGGGACAATGGCAGTCCCTCTTGCATTGCCAGGGTTACAAACTGCTCCTAACAGGCTAGAGAAGGGTGAGTAGGGGGAAGCCAGGTGAAATGTGGGTAGCAAGTTACACAATCTTCTTCTACACACTCATGTGGGTTGTGCTTCCTCTAGTACCAGTATGTACAGTCCCTTCAAGTGCTCTCCCAGGTAATGAAAAGGCAAAGCTATCCCCTACTCAGAGTTGCTGCTAGCTGCCCAAAATAACCCTCATTCTCCTCTTTCCAAGGTGGACTAAATCCTAGCTTTTGAAATCCCTCCTCATCTATTCAGATGCTCTTGACTTCTCTTAATAAGACCATTTGCAACAAAAAGTAAAACAATACGAAAACACTGTATTTAAAATGTCTAGCAAATAACCTAAACAAGGAAATGCACCCGAAAGATTGGTATGAATTAGTGACAAATCATTGCCAAATCGTTGGTAGTATTTCCAACTGCTGTCACCCTGGCAAGGTAAAATAAGCCCTGACCTCGCCATATTGCCTGTTCTTGAACCGGATATGAATGCTTTATTTTCTTCACTCCTCCAGTGGAGAATGGTCTGGTGAGAAGATACACAGATACTCAGAGGATGCATCAGGAAAGTTATTTCCTTCAGGGTTTGAATTGGATATTTTGGGCCAGATTGTAACCCTAACTATACCGCTGTAGGGGGGAATAAGGCAAAGTGGGGTAAGCAGAGCTCCTTAGGCTTCTGTGAGAACTTTTGGGTGGAAGCCTGTGGGGATACTGCTACTGCAGAAGGATGGAACTCTGCCTCTGTCCATCAAACACCGCTGTGCCAGCCTGTTAGTGGAAGTAATATGCACTTTGTATGGTGCTGGTATAGGTTAGGTTCTCCTAAAGGAAGGGGGAATGACACTGTGAATCCTTCATAATGGTTCCTGGTTTGCACCTCTCCCCATTTTGTGAGGCTTGTGGTAAAACCACAATCAAACCCTTTGAAAAAAGGATCTTCTTAACTTTTAAATTAATAACTGTGTTTTGCACTTATAAAGATGAAAGCTGATCGAAACATTTTACAAATAGTAGCAATTTATAAACAGTAATGAAAGCACCACACTCCCAAAAGATAGGTGCAGTCAATATTTCATATCATCTTACATATGAATAAACTCAGGCCTTGTAATTGGTTAAAATAACTTGCCCAAGAGTCTGGGAAAGCCAGGAATAAAAACTGAAGTTCTGACACCTTGCCCCTGGTTCCAGCCTCTGTGAAACTTGGAAAAAGCTGCATTTTGTGAACATCTCATCAGGCACTTGAATTTATTTCCTGACTGAGCATGTACAAATGTTAGCTGAGTGGATAAGATGGCACTCATGTCTGCTGTGAAGAAATACGTAAGACATCCATCGGGTTTTTTTAAACATTGATTAAAGCAAACTGAGAACCTTGGATAACTTGTCTGGAAGCATTTCTTCTATAAAGAAGCTAATCATTCATTTGGAAGGAGCCAAAGCTGCAAAATATGTGGACAAGTGGAATATACATATTTTAAAAGTCATCGAACCACTGGTACTCTGTGATAATGAAAGGTCACACCGCTAAAGGTTTTTCCCCAAATTTTCTTTCTTTTTTTTTTTTTTTTTTGTGCCAGTGTCAGTGAATCAAAACTCCCATTAAAGTCCAATCAAATAAGATGTTACCTGAAATAAAGATAAGACTGAACTTAAACAGGTAACTTCATCTAGAACCTGTATCATGTATTCCTGCACTTCTAGGTTTTTGTATATATGGATTCAATCTGACCTCATTTTTTTCTGTCTTCCCAACAGATTTTGTCTATTTAATGGATTAGGAAAAGGTTGATGCTAATGAGCTACATCGGGAGGACCATTCAGTGTTGTTAGAAATTTTTAAAATTCTTTTCCCCTAATAGATTACATGGAGTCTCTGACACTCCTCCCTTTTCAAGGTCAAAACTTTTTTTTTTTTCTTTTCACTGGGAGGTGGCGTTTGAGGCTGTGGGTGGTGGTCACATTCTGAGCATCACTTGTTGTGGGAAAGCGTTTTCAATGTTTCCTAAAAGTGGTCAAATTCTGGATTCGTCTGATCTTCTCTGATAGATTGTTCCACTGCCCGATCTTCTCAACAGAGAATGCTTTGCCCCCAGTTCTCACATGCTTTGTCCTAGGATTTACAATCTACATTGTCCCATAGGAACACAGGTGTTGCAGAGAATCATGGATTGAAATTCAGTCTTTGAAGTCCAAGGGTCAAGGCAAAAAAGTTAGTTGCAATAGTTTATAATTTACTGTCCATTATATTACAATAAATTTTACATCTGCATGAGCTAGCTTTTAATATTTCAGGAGCATAAATCTTAATATCTGAAGGTATCACTTAAAACATTGTTGAATAATGGCTTAAATGAGTACTTTTAACTAGGTTGGCTGGAAATCAACAACTGTTGTGATTATGAAACAGTCTGAGGTTTTAAACTATATCTCTTCTACATCTGAACTGAAACAATTCTTCTTGACATGAGGGGTGGAGGAGCCAGTCAGCAGCCTGGGGTACTAGCCTCTGATGTGGGATACGCAGAGTCAAGTCCCTGCTCTGGCTGAATCAGAGTGATGGGCACCAGATCAGATTTGGAACAGATTGAGTGCTTAGAACGCTCTTTTGGAAGTCTTTACTCTGCCTGATTTGGAGCAGACCCTGAATCAGGACCACAGGGACTTTAATGGGTGAGTGCCGTAACAACCAGACTAGAGAGAGTCGCTCCAGCTCCAGCCACCTTCTTGATGGATTTTTTGTCCATGATGATACGTTTCTGAAAAACATTTCTGGTTTGACAGCACAGCATTTTTCAATGAAAAATTTTGTACATTTTTTCCAACCAGCTTCACTTCTAATTTTCTTCCTGTGCCCTGTTAAACTCAAAGGGACAGATCCTCAGACCCCTGTTTAAACCAGCTGAGGATCTGGCATATGCTTTTGAGATATAGATTTAGGTGTGACGAATGAGCATGTTTACAAGAAACACTTCTCTAGCTGAATCGTTCCAGTATGGCAAGGAAAGAGAATTATGGTAATACACCTCGACCCCGATATAACACGGTCCGATATAACGCAAGTTCGGATATAACGCGGTAAAGCAGCGCTCTGGGGGGGGACGGGGCTGCGCACTCCTGGTGGGTCAGAGTGTCTGGCTCCCACACACTGCTCTGAGTGGCATGTTAAGGGTGCCGGGCCGGGGCCGAGGGGTTGGATAATGGGGCCATGGGGGGGAGGGGCTGGAAGGGGAACAGGGGTCGATTCAGACATGCAGGGGCAGCACGGCGGGGCTGCGGCAGGGCTCGGCCAGGCGGCGGCGATCCAGGTGGCAGCTCACGTCTGGAAGTTCATGCCCCAGCCTGGGTGCCTGCGGCCAGAGGGAGCGGGCCTGTGCTCCGGCCCCGGCTCCGCACCTCCCGTTCCCTGGCCAGGGGGTGCTGCGCTCTCTGCCGGGCTGGGTGGTTTTGCCGTTGCCACCGCCGCCACTTTGCTCGGCTCCTGCCTCCCTCCCGCGCCTCAGTCCGAGACCCTCTGTCCTTCCTAACAAAAATGTTTTAGTTCTCAAGTTTACAAACATTTTTATCCTAACGGAATAAAAATATCTTTCCTTGTAAAATTTCAAAGCACATTATTTCTTTGTACACTCTAATCCCTCTACCCCCGTATATCGCAGTTTCACCTATAACGCGGTAAGATTTTTTGGCTCCCAAGGACCGCGTTATAGCGGGGTAGAGACGTACAGAATTTATTTTTCACATAAATTAAGTGGCAGATTTGAGGACTGTATGATCTCAAAGTTCATTGTTTAGCAACAGAGTAAGTCTTCTACCATCCTGGGTTTAAGTTCCTTATAGGGGCTGTAAAAACCAAAGTGCCTATGCAAAGAACGAATCTATTCAAATAAGGCAGGGGGGTATTTCATTTTGAGTCATAAAATAATTCTTCTTTCAACTTGCATATGAATAGAGCAGGCTGACACAGCGGACTAAATATGAATAAGATGCTTATTCTACCTAATTTGAAGCAAAAGGGATTGGGGAACACTCAGGAGTTTCTCTTTGTAAGTATCTTCAGAAAGCATCAAAACCAAAGGATCAGCGGGCAAGCGTGACTTTGTAAATGACTGTTTATGATTATAGAGAATTTCTCAAGATCTGCCTCTTAAAATGCCACAATTACATTACACATCCACCAACGTTCCCCCATTCCTTTACTCCTGATACTTGCAGAATCACAGTGCAGCTGCTTTGCTACAGTTAAAGGGCTGCTGGTTTCTCCAGGAAGCACCCCCACTTTTCCAGCAGTTTTACTTGGTTGTTTCAAATTGCCCTAGGTAAATATTTTGCTTTAGAGTAGAATATCTGACACCTGTCATTATATTTATACTTACATATGCAGTGATCCGTTTATCAAATGGTTTGCCACACTATATAAAATAACGTGTTTTCAAGAGATAAAACAATCGGGATCAGTTTTTGTTCTTTGTTTTTTGTGTTTTGTTTTTTTTAAAGAGTCTAGGGTGAGGGGTAAACTCTTACCTCCCCTGAAGTTTTGAGGAGTCCATAAGAGTTTGGCCATTCATGTAAATGAAGCCAGGATTGGATCAAAGCTGTTTAAGTACTCAGCATCCAGAATTGCTAATGTAGGCTAATGTAGTGCCCATCTTTGAAAAAGGGAAGAAGGAGGATCCAGGGAACTACAGGCCAGTCAGCCTCACCTCAGTCCCTGGAAAAATCATGGAGCAGGTCCTCAAGGAATCAATTCTGAAACACTTAGAGGAGAGGAAAGTGATCAGGAACAGTCAGCATGGATTCACCAAGGGCAAGTCATGCCTGACTAATCTAATTGCCTTCTATGACGAGATAACTCCCTCTGTGGATGAGGGGAAAGCAGTGGACGTGTTATTCCTTGACTTTAGCAAAGCTTTTGGTATGGTCTCCCACAGTATTCTTGCCAGCAAGTTAAAGAAGTATGGGCTGGATGAATGGACTATAAGGTGGATAGAAAGCTGGCTAGATTGTCGGGCTCAACGGGTAGTGATCAATGGCTTGATGTCTAGTTGGCATGTGGTATTCAGCAGAGTGCCCCAGGGGTCGGTCTTGGGCCGGTTTTGTTCAAAACCTTCATTAATGATCTGGATGATGGGATGATTGCACCCTCAGCAAGTTCGCAGATGACATTAAGCTGGGGGGGGAGAGGTAGATACGCTGGAGGGTAAGGAATAGGGTCCAGAGTGACCTAGACAATTTGGAGGATTGGGCCAAAAGAAATCTGATGAGGTTCAACAAGGACAAGTGCAGAGTCCTGCACTTAGGACGGAAGAATCCCATGCACCGCTACAGACTAGGGACCAAATGGCTCGGCAGCAGTTCTGCAGAAAAGGACCTAGGGGTTACAGTGGATGAGAAGCTGGATATGAGCCAACAGTGTGCCTTTGTTGCCAAGAAGGCCAATGGCATTTTGGGCTGTATAAGTAGGAGCATTACCAGTGATCATTCCCCTCTATTCGACATTGATGAGGCCTCATCTGGAGTACTGGGTCCAGTTTTGGGCCCCACGCTACAAGAAGGATGTGGAAAAATTGGAAAGTGTCCAGCAGAGGGAAACAAAAATGATTAGGGGACTGGAACACATGACTTATGAGGAGTATCTGGGAGAACTGGGGTTGTTTAGTCTGCAGAAGAGAAGAATGAGGGGGGATTTGATAGCTGCTTTCAACTACCAGAAAGGGAGTTCCAAAGAGGATGGATCTAGACTGTTCTCAGTGGTAGCAGATGACAGAACAAGGAGTAACGGTCTCAAGTTGCAGTGGGGAGGTTTAGGTTGATATTATGAAAAACTTTTTCCCTAGGAGGGTGGTGAAGCACTGGAATGGGTTACCTAGGGAGGTGGTGGAATCTCCTTCTGTCAGGGTTCCCTCCCCACTCTGAACTCTAGGGTACAGACGTGGGGACCCGCATGAAAGACCCCCTAAGCTTATTTCTACCAGCTTAGGTTAAAAACTCCACAAGCCACAAATTCTCCCTTGTACCTTGGATTAGGTAACACTGCCACCACCAAGTGAATTAGACAGACTCAGGGAAAGGACCACTTGGAGTTCCTACTCCCCCCAAGGCCCCACACCCCCTTTCCTGGGGAGGCTTGAGAATAAACAAGATGAGCACAGACCAACCTTGGTTTTTTTAGGACACCAAAAAAACCCCAATCAGATTCTAAAAGAAACAGAACTTTATTAGAAAGAAAAAAGGTAAAAGAAGCACCTCTGTAAAATTAGAATGGAAGATAATCTTACAGGACAATCAGATTCAAAAACACAGAGGATTTCCCTCTGGGCCAAACTTTAAAGGTACAAAAAGAAAACCAGGAATACACCTTCCTCTCAGCACAGAGAAAATCACAAGCCAAAACAAAAATAAGCTAACACATTCCCTTGCTAGTACTTACTAATTCTAATGGAGTTGGATTGCTTGCTTCCTTGATCTGTGTCCATCAAGCACACAGAACAGACAGACCAACCCGCCCCCCCGCAGCTTTGAAAGTATCTTGTCCCCCTATTGGTCCTTTTGGTCAGGTGCCAGCCAGGTCACCTGAGCTTCTTAACCTTTTACAGGTAAAAGGATTTTGTGCTTCTGGCCAGGAGGGATTTTATAGTACTGTATACAGGAAGGTTGTTACCCTTCCCTTTATATTTATGACACCTTCCTTTGAGGTTTTTAAGGTCAGGCTTGACAAAGCCCTGGCCGGGATGATGTAGTTGGGGTTGGTCCTGCTTTGAGCAGGGGGTTGGACTAGATGACCTCCTGAGGTCCCTTCCAACCCTGGTGTTCTATGAATTGGGACCAGATTTACAAAAGGGCTTGGACTCCCATTCAGGCCCCCAGATCAGGATCAGATTCTCAAAAGAGCTCAACACCCAGTGTGCTGAGCTCTTTGCGGGGGGGGGGGGGGTGGAACCCGGATACTTATTTTAGTGGCTTAAGTGGAAGCTGAGCTTTCTTGACTATCTGTGCCCCGCTGCGGGTATTGAATTATTTTGGCCTATAGGTATTCGACAGCAGTCAGATTGTGCAGGTCTCTAAATCGTACAGCTGAAACTGTAGTTCTCAGCCCAGCAGTGCTTTCCCGCTCAATCTGAGGCCCCTCTGAAAATGTAGCACTAAAGGGTTTGCTGGAAACCAGAGCACCACCCTCATAGCTTTAAGCTCAGTGGTTGGGGTACTCACCTGGGAAGTGGGAGACCCCCCAGGTTCAGCTACCCATTCTATGTGAGTGGGAGAAGGGAGTTGAGTGGGGATCTGTCACTTCTCAGACACTGGGTTATGGGATATTCTGAAGAGACCCTGAGGAAGACCCACCTGTTGAAGATGTTCCACTGTGGATAAATAAGTTTAAGAAGTCATTGGCACTGGGGGACTGAGTCCTGGGTCTCCCACCTGAGTGCTCTAAGCACTAGGTACAGAGTCCTCCGTATACTTCTGCTTGCTCTCTCTGGCCCAGTGATTCTTGTATTCTTTATTCGCAGGGGAACAGCATCCTCAGGAGACGGAGGGAGCCTCACTCCAGAATAGCCCAGTCGTTAGGGCACTCACCTGAGAAGTGGTGGAGCCCTGTTCAAATCCCCTTTTCCCCCTCAGGGGGATGTGAACTGGAGATCTTCCACATGTCAGGTAAGTAGCCTAGTCTCTGGCCTAGAAATTAGGAGGAAGCTCCTCCTCTTTCCCCTTGGCTGTTTTGTGCAAGCTGGACTATAGGGTCCTGATCTGGTAGGCGAGCTCTGAGCACACTTACTGGATTAGCACCCACTGGCAAGTTATCAGTCTGGGACCTATGCATCTGGATGCCTAGAGCGAGGCTTTAGTGCACGTTCTCTGAGGCAGAAACATAGGCACTGAGGGAACTTTCACTGCACAACTTGAGGTGCCAAGCGAGCTTAAGCACCTAAAGGGTTTGGAGGCAGCTGAGAAAGGATTTTGTGAATCCCAGCGGCGTCTGATTCTGGGAGTTAACTAAAGTGGCAGTTAGCCTCATAAGTCCTTTTGTGCCTCTAGCCCTTCAGCTGTAAAATCTCCCATTGCACTAGGGCAGAGGCTGATAGTCTCAGTTTTTATTGTTCTTCTAGAGGTACATAAAGCAATCTTGGTATGTTTTCCATTAGGGATGCATAAGTGGGTGGCTGGAGGATGGAATATGACTGTCTATCAAGCTGACAGAAAGCAAGGACATTAAGGATATGTTTAAGCTGAGGGGGTGGGGGAACCATACAGCAGCGATGCTCAGGGTACATCTACACTGCAATTAGACACCCGGGGCTGGCTATTGCCAGCCAACTTGGGCTCGTAAGGTGGGCTGCAGCTGGAGCTCTGGGACCCTCCCATGTCCCAGGGTCCTAGAACCTGGGCTCCAGCCCAAGCCCGGATGTCTATACCTCAGTTAAATATCCCTGCAGCCTGAGCCCCACGAACCCAAGTCACCTGGCATGAGCCAGCTGTTTTTAATTGCAGTGCAGACATACAATCAGAGCCCAGATCAACTGACTCAGGCTCATAGGGCTTGCGTGATGAGCAGTGTAGATGTTCCTGCTCATTCTCTGAAACCCAGTGATGGGAGAGGGGCTAGAGCAGGGGCTCCAGCCTGAGCGGAGACCCACAGTGCTATTTTTAGCTCTGTAGCACAACCCCCAGAAGCCTACCTTGCTCTGAGCTCTGAGACTTGCTGCTGTGGTTGTTTTTTGCATTGTAAATGTACTCCAAGTCAGATCTCTAATGTTGTCCTCTCTGCTTATCTATTTGCATTCAGTTGCCTTCAGGGATACATTCAGGTATATTTCTGAAGCCACTCAAACTTAATGGGCTCAGAGCTGACTGTGGCAGAATGGTTTGAAAGGATTTGTGTTTGTGAGAGAGTGTACTTGCTTCCAGCATTATTGCAGTCCTGGTGCAGTTTAACATCAACTCTGTGCACTCGTACCTGTGAAAATGAAAGGAGAGTGCTGGAAAGGGAAGACTTTCTCTTCTGTTGGCACCTTGATACTGCTGTGTGGGAGGAAGCACATGAAAATCCTTTCAGTTTTTATACTTTTTAAGATGCCACTTGAGGAATGACAGGAACAAAGTATTAAAATGGCCAAGTTAGGCCTGACAGCCAGAGTCTGGGAGCAGACAGGGAGATCTGGAGGCAAGGGAATGGCATGCAGGGAAAAGATCAAAACAGTTTTGCAGATAAATGAAATCCTTGGGAAAACATAAAGGTTTGAAAGTAGGGGGAAATGTGGGAACAAAGAGATGGGGGACTGTAGCAGGTAAAGACAGGCAGTGAAAGGGGCTAAGAGGGACCTGTTGAGTGATGCCTTCAAAATAAGGGATGAGGAGTGGGGGACGATGGAGACTGCAGACTATGCTCTAGAGTTACTTTAGCATGTGGAAGGCCAAAGCATTGAATCCAGCAGGGATGGTCCTGGTGCTGCAGAGAAAATTTGGAGTGAGCAGACTCACAAATCCATTGCCTTGCAGAAGCCAGAATGGGGAGGAAGCCTGCACCTTACACTTGGTCCCATATGAGTAGGACAGCCTCCTCCATCCCCTCTGCTTTCAAATCCCTCCTTAAAATGCACCTTCTTAAAAAAGACCTGTAACTAACGCATGAATGAGAATAATAAATACTAAACTTATAAAATCATAGGACTGGAAGGGACCTCGAGAGGTCATCTAGTCCAGTCCCCTGCACTCATGGTAGGAATAAGTATTATTTAGACCATTCCTGACAGATGTTTGTCTAACCTGTTCTTAAAAATCTCCAATGATGGAGATTCCACAACCTCCCTAGGCAATTTATTCTAGTGCTTAACCACCCTGACAGTTAGGAAGTTTTTCCTAATGGCCAGCCTAAACCTCCCTTGCTGCAATTTAAGCCCATTGTGAATTGTCCTATCTTCAGAGGTTAAGAAAAACAGTTTTTCTCCCTCTTCCTTGTAACAACCTTTTACATACTGGAAAACTGTTATCATGTCCCCTCTGTCATCTCTGTTCCAGACTAAACAAACCCATTTTTTTTCAATCTTCCCTCATAGGTCATGTTTTCCAGAACTTTAATCATTTTTGTTGCTCTTCTCTGGACTCTCCAATTTATCCACATCTTTCCTGAAATGTGGCACCCAGAACTGGACACAATACTCCAGTTGAGGCCTAATCAGTGCAGAGAAGAGCAGAAGAATTACTTCTCGTGTCTTGCTTACAACGTGCCTGCTAATACATCCCAGAATGATGTTCGCTTTTTTTGCAACAGCGTTACACTTTTTGCTCATATTTAGCTTGTGATCCACTATGACCCCCAGATCCCTTTCCGCAGTACTCCTTCCTAGGCAGTCATTTCTGATTTTGTATGTGTGCAACTGATCGTTCCTTCTGAAGTGGAGTACGTGGCATTTGTCCTTATTGAATTTCATCCTATTTACTTCAGACCATTCCTCCAGTTTATCCAGATCATTTTGAATTTTAATCCTATCGTCCAAAGCACTTGCAACCCCTCCTTGCTTGGTAACATCTGCAAAAGTGTGCTCTCTAGGCCATTATCTAAATCAGTGATGAAGATATTGAACAGAATCAGACCCAGAACTGATCCCTTCAGGACCACACTCGTTATGCCCTTCCAGCATGACTGAACCACTGATAACTACTCTCTGGGAATAGTTTTCCAACCAGTTTTGCACTCACCTTGTAGTAGCTCCATCTAGGTTGCATTTCCTAGTTTGTTTATGAGAAGGTCATGCAAGACAGTATCAAAACCGTTACTAAAGTCAAGATATACCACATCTACCGCTTCCCCTCCCCCATTCACAAGGCTTCTTACCTTGTCAAAGAAAGCTATCGGGTTGGTTTGACATGATTTGTTCTTGACAAATCCATGCTGACTGTTTCTTATCACCTTATTATCTTCTAGATGTTTACAAATTGATTGCTTAATTATTTGCTCCATTATCTTTCTGGGTACAGAAGTTAAGCTGACTGGTCTAATTCCCTGGGTTGTCCTTATTTCCCTTTTTATAGATTGGCACTATATTTGCCCTTTTCCAGTCTTCTGGAATCTCTCCTGTCTTGCATGACTTTTCAAAGATAATTGCTTCTGGCTCAGATGTCTCCTCAGTCAGCTCCTTGAGTATTCTAGGATGCATTTCATCAGGTCCTGGTGACTTGAAGACATCTAATTTGTCCGAGTAATTTTTGACTTGTTCTTTCCCTATTTTAGCCTCTTCTGATCCTACCTCAGTTTCACTGGCATTCAACTTAAACTGGAACAGATGAAGGAAAATATATTAAAAAAAAAAAAAAAGGGAAAATGGGGGGGGGGGGAGGCAGGTTCTTAATCTCACACTATTCATCCACACTGCTTTTTTTCATTGCTTCCCTTCTAGTATTCCTTTATATGTATTACAGTAGTGCTGAGAAGTCCAAGTCATGGACTAAGACCCCATTTTGCTAGGTGTCGTACAAACACAGCATTTGAGTCTACATAGATTGCAGTTTTTTCTCTGAATGTCCTTATTCCCATCTGTAAATGTACTTAGCACACTGAAGTCAATGGAGTCAACCCAAGGAAGAACTAGGCCCAGTGCCTTTGTTTCCAGACACATTTGTAGTCAAATGGAGATGTCAAATCATATGTTGACATGTCCCTGGCACTTTTTAGACGGTTATGCACCACGGTAGAAAACCCGGTGGTATCATGCCTCTGAACTTCTAATATGTCCTGAGGCAACATTAAAAAACGGCGACCAATGAAATAGTTGCTCTTGATAATATATGTGCAGCCGAATGAAAGGTTTCTTTAGAGCAAATGAATCTTTTACATAGAGAAAGTATGAGCCTTGGTTGCAAGTAGTGACAGTTGTCAGGGTGTGGTTACAGGAGGTCTGTCATGAAGATTACTACAGGTATCCCTCACTGATTACTGATCACGGCATTTGCTGTCTGAATTCAAACTGCTATGTGACATGTCTATTTATCAACAGGCTTTGACACTTTACTGTAACACCTGAATATGAATCTTAATTCATGTTGCTTTTTCCCCCTCTTGTGAACAGGATTCAGTTGGTTTCTCACTTATTTTTGACAAGATGCCACTGAGACAAACCTCACTCAGTGTTTTCATGTCTGTCCATCAAATAGGAATATTGACTTGTGGCTGGATGAAGCACAAGCATTAGTCCATGACAGTGATTCATACTTGCTTCCTTGGTAGCCTGCATCTTATAAAGAAAGTGGGCCAGGGATGGTTTGATAGAGTCTGAGCACCTCCAGTTGCTATCTATGTACTGTTTACCTCTCACAGGTAGGTCTGACTTAAGCAAATGGGATTGGGCGTGTGTATGGGGGATGGGTAGGAAAGAAAATAAAATATGGCAACCAAAAAAGAAAACTGTTTCCACTCCATTTGTATTAGTATGTACTAGTTTGTCCTAGTATGTCTGTCAGTTCTCCTTTTTCTATTCTATTCTAATTTCTTATACTTCTCTCAGTGCTGTTGTATGTGAACCTTCCAGACATGAATTACGTGATAGGATTAGCATTGGTTTTGTAAGATTCTCAGTTTTCCCCCAGACTCTGCTCGGGGGAGGAGTGAAGTCCTAGTCATAGTCTACCCATGTGAGACCTTCTTGCACCTTAGCCTCTTGGTTTTAAGTGAATATAAGTGCTCATGAAAGCTACCTCATTAACAGCCCTGACAACTGAATCCACTGTTTGTTCAAAGTACAGATATGTCAACAGTGCATGTTTTCCCCACATCTTCCCACCCATACCCATGACCCACGAAGATCACCTTTGTAGTTGAGAAGATAGGTCAGTTGATCTACCCCATTCAGTCTTGCTGAGATGACAAAAAGGATGCTAATTAATCCCATGCAGTCTATGTAATGTGGGCATCTGTCTGCTGGAATCAAACCACCAATTTACTCTCCATAGCTCATCCTTTCATAGGATGCCTTTCAATTACTACCACCTATAGTCCTGGCTTGACTTAGGTGAGGGCTCATGTCCAGTTACTCATTCTTGGGAGACAGGATTAGGGAGGCAAATGGATCAGCAGGCTAGAAACAGACTATCTGTACTAGCTAAGATAAGGGGGAACATCCATTTACAATGAATCAGAGAACAATGGCTAAGATAAGTCGGGAATGTGAAGATAAGGTAAAGAGTAAGTCATGAATGGACAGTACATGGACACAGCAGATAGTGCAGAGAATGGTTCCTACAGAGTGACCATGCCAGTCCCCAAACAAGTGATGCAACGTACAGTAAAAGCAGTATAATGTGTACATGTATATAAAGGTTTTCTGTGAACATTTGAATGTGTGGTACACCCTATACCCACCCCCCATGTTTGAGTCTCACTGACTCCATGTATCTTTGCTGTATGACAAATAAAGGACCCTGAGTAACGTGAGTAGAGTGCAACTGAGTTCTCAGGGAATGGAGTGGGAGTGGTCTCAGGGAGCCCCTGAGCCTGGGTCAAACCACTTTTTTAGTGGCACTGTGTTTGCCACAGTACAAGTACCCTCCTACCACCTTATTACCATTTCATCTCTGGGTAGGATATTCACTTGTTTAAAACAGGATATTCGTGAACCCTACTCACCCCCTGGTGGAAATTTTGAAAGCACTTGGCTCTTCTCTCATTGACGTCTGTGGGAGACTTACCGCTGACTTGAATGGGAACAGAGATAGGCTGGGATTTTTCCAATGTGCCTAGAGCTGTCCTAAGTCAAGCTCATGAACTTCCCCTCTGTAAAGTGACCATATATCTCAAAGGCTGAAACGAAAAGCTTTGGGCCAGAGTGAGACTGGGTCCTGAGTGAGCATACGGGGGAGTTGCTATCGCTAGGCTTGTAGGGAATCCTCTATTTTGTGAGCCTGCTAGGAGCTTATTTTGCCCCCAAACTGGATAGGGAGTGACTTCAGTGGGAGTGACTTCAATGGAACTACTCAGGCACTTGAAAATTGGATATTTGTGGGGTATTTGCAGGACTGGGGCTTTATCTGTCTGCTTCAGTTCCTGCTCTGATAATCCTTTCCTCTCATCTATTTAGACTGTAAACTCCTTGAGTGGAGATTATTTCTTACTATGTGTTTGTACAGCATCTACCATAATGGAGGCCTGTTCTTAGCTGATGCCTCTAGCCCAGCAGTTTCCAAATTTTATTGGTTTGCAGACCACCTTAAAAATGTGAATTGGTGGAACATCAAGCTCATGTGCTGTAGTTTAGGAACCCCTACTATATGCATGACAATAATACAAGTAATTAATGAGCTCAAACATTTGTTTTCCATTTAATGAATGATCTGAGGTTATCCAGGCTTCTCTATTATTCTTCTTGTGGTCAAGTTACTGTGCCCAAAGCCACAAGGTTTATAGGGTATTAAATTATTCACCAGTATTTTGCTTCTCTCTTTATAATGAAGACACATTTTATACAAATATTTTCCTCTTTAAAAAATAAAAGAAAAAAGTCTGAAAATTCTGTGACCAGAATGGACCCGTGGAATTTTATCAGCACTATGGTTATAGTTGCGACTGTGGGAGCAGACCCTCGGTTTCTGTAAATTGTCAAACCATTCAAGTCAAAGGGCCTGAGAAGTTGAATCAGCTGAGGAAGTCCTCCTGACTGCTGAGTGTGCTGTTCTGATCTGTTCAGTGCTGTCAGTGATCACTCTCCTGCAATTTGTGCGGCTCTGGTGTGCGTTGTTTCTTTGTATATGAGGAGAGCGACTGGGAAAGCTTCTATCATGAAGAGGCTCACAAAGTGGCTTTATGGATAACATAACTTCCGTAATTCTAGTGTGGCTTCTTGTTCCGTGTTTGGAAGAAAGTGGCTCTTTTTGTGATTCTTTACTAACGTCACATGACAGTCTCTATAGCAGAATGCAGTCTGAGGAGGCTACCACACCGAGGTTTAAATTCATGCTTGCTTAATGAGCTTTGGATCAGATCCTAAAATTGCACAATGTGCTTTCTTAAACTTAGATTCCTAAACTTTAATGTTATTAAAATATTATTTTATCCAATTTTTGGTGACATTGAGAAGCGAACATAAAACTCACTTGGCCTCTTTTATGTGCAGAATCTCTTTACTCAGCTCTTGCTGCCATAGATGGACTAGTCTGACACCAAAATTCAGGGTTTAAATTTATGTACACTTAATCTTGTTGTTTAAGGGATTATAAATCAATTAAATGTAATTATTGAGACAAACCGCCATACTCACTCATGTCTGATCTCAATACCAACTTTGATAGCTGCATTATATTCTTTGCTAGATGAGCAAATGTAGGAACAGGAGAAAAATCAAAAAGCATATTTACACTGTCATAGTTTATAAATCAATTTCACTTCTAAAGCATATGGGAGCTTACAAATAGCTGTTCCATAAATACCATCCAATAACTTAAATACAGTAATGTTTCAGTGTGTGACAAAAATATGTGTTTATATAAATATCCCTTGTTTTAAAAACAAGGACATTGCATTAAGGGAAGGTGGCTAAACCATCCCTGCCAGAGACAATTTCTTCCTGCAGCTCAATAATAATAATAATTAATAAATACTTCTAAAGAGAAGATTTCCCTTTAGAATGGGCCAGATTGCACCAAATATGAATATTTTCCAAGCACTTTCCCAGGGGGAGGAGACCACTCTGGTGTCCCCTGTAATGTTTTCACCTTTCCCCCCTACTTCAGATGACACTTTGCTATTCCACACACTAAGTATAATTTTCAAGAGCAAAGTACAGACGCTTCTAACAAATGAATGTAAGAGGTGTTTGTCTGCCAAATGGTTATGAAAGATTATTTAAAAAATAAATAAGGAAACAAATGCATGTGGCCCCCATCCAGCAAACCACTTATGTTTGTGCTTGACTTTACGCAGCTGAATAGTCCCTATTAAAGTCAATAGGAATCCTCACCTGATCAAATTTGAGCACATGCATAAGAGTTATGCTAAATGAAGGCCTCTATTTCTTATTCCTTCGTTCTTCGCTGCCAAACAGGGGGTTTATCACAAAAGGACTACCACAAAGAATAGGGGCAGGAAAACACTGAGATAGCAAATCCGTCGCTATGCACAGAACTGTTAAATTATATCAGCCTTTGAACCATGTTCTTGAAGAGTGCTGTTTGATGGATAGTTCCTGGTGAAAGCTAACAAAGACGTCTCGTTGTCTGTACAGTGATGGTTCTTTCTGTTCCACAGTTATAGTGAGCCTCAATAGCCATTTGGATTGCCATTTAGAATATATTTGGTGTGGTTTTCCTCGACATTTGGTGTGGTGTCTATTTTCTAGATCGGGGTTCTCAATCTTTTTCTTTCTGAGCCCTGCCCCCCCCCCCAATCAATGCTATTAAAAACTCCACGGCCCACTGGTGCCACAATAACTAGTTTTCTGCATAGAAAAACCAGGGCCGGCGTTAGGGGGTAGCAATTGCCTGGGGCTCCATGCCGCAGGGGCCCCGCTGTGAAGCTACGTTGCTCAGGCTTCAGACCCGGGTGGCGAGGCTCAGGGCCAGGGGCTTCAGCCCCATGCAGTGGCGCTTTGGCTTTCTACCTTGGGCCCCAGCGAGTCTAATGCTGGCCCTGCTTGGCGGCCACCCTGAAACCTGCTCATGGCCCCCCAGGGGGTCCCGAACCCCGGGCTGAGAACCACTGTTTTAGACAATGCAATGGGTTTGCATTTCCAGGACTGTCATTACAAAGACAAAAAGAAAAGGAGCTGTAACTCACGAAAGCTTATGCTCAAATAAATTGGTTAGTCTCTAAGGTGCCACAAGTCCTCCTTTTCTTTTTTGCGAATACAGATTAACACGGCTGCTACTCTGAAACATTACAAAGACAATAATTTTGCATTTGCAATTTGCAGTATGTGTGTGTGTGCTTCAGAATTCCTCCCCTTGCCAGGCAGGAGCTCTATTGATGCTGATTTATGGTAGCTGAGGATCTGGACCTATATGTGAAATAACTATTGCATTCCTGTTTGGTTATCTGTGTCCTGCCTTCCTAAATTCCCCTTGCAGTTTCAAATGGATATGCTTTTCTCCTTCATTTATTTTCCAAAGGGGCTGTGTACAGTTGTTACTTGGAGCTAACCAGCTGTCACATTCCAGCCCACAGGAGGCTGCATTTCAGGGGAGAGAGAAGTATGTTTTGTTGAATGGTTTGTAAAGTGTGTTGGGATCTTTCAGGAATGAAAGGCTGTATCTACATCTAAGATATTAATGGGGGGGGGGTGGTTTCTGCAAGAAAATTTTATAAATCTGGGTTGGCTCTTGAGATGCAAATAGCCTGAGTCTTATTTACACTATTTTGTGATGTAAAGGGGCTGTAGTCTAAATGAAAATCAGACGCTGCTAAAAGGCCTTCTTTAAAAACTGTTGAAGTCTTCATTAATTCAAGTTATAATACAGCCAGGGATAAGAGCCATATTTTTAAAAAAACCTCAGGATTTTCAAGTGCCCAACACCAAGAATTGGAGCCCAATTTTTTTTTTTTTCAAAAGAGGTGGTGTGTTAATTTAGATGGAATAAAGGGGCCAACGGTGTTAACATAACATAGTCTCTCGCTAACAATAAACAAAGTCTGGGGGTTGGAAGACAGAGACCTCTGGTTTTTTTTTTTCCCTCAGGTATTGCACAAGTAGAAATGAATATGAATACTTCATTCCATCCCTTGCCAATTACATTACAAACAGGGCATTGGACCAAAAATGTTCCCCGTTAGTTGGTGTGTGTGGGGTGTACTTCAGAACCTGAATTGTTATAAGTACATGTAAAAGTAATAAACAAATCAACTACTTATAACTGAGAATGACTGATGCTCAAAGGAGAACTAGGAATATTATAAACATAGTTAATAGAGAAAATTGCATAAAAATCAACTTCTGTGAAAAGCAATCCTGTATTTAAATTCTTTAGTCTTTTTTGTTCCACTCTTTAATGTTGTTTGTATTCTGTCTGGAAAATCAATATGGAGCTTTTAAAATAGGAAAGAAAGAGCTGGGCATTTAATTATCCACCCTAAATGGGAATCTGTGCTGAGATCTTCTAAATGGGAATCTGTGCTGAGATCTTCTAAATGTTGCCAGTTACTAAATGTAGCACAGACATTGCCCTTGTGCTCAGAATGGCTTTTTCATGCAGAGTTTCATTCTTGGATGATAACAGCTCTAGGTTGCACAGAAGGGAAACTGACCTTTTTGTTCTGAGAGTTGTAGAATTCCCATTGTTAGGTCTAATGCAGTTGCTCTAGCATTTTCCATTGAGAGAGGGAGAAATTCCACTTCCTACTATGAAGGATTTATGAAATGAAACAGTGTCTGTTATGAGGAACAGAGGGCCTAGAGATTTTTATATTCCAAACGAATCCTGCAGTTTGGGGGCTTCTGGTTTAATTAGGACCAGTTGGTGCTTCTGTCCATCCTTCATAGTTCACTTGTACATGGAGGGCAGGCTTTTGCAATGCACAACTTAGTAATTATGCAAACTGAAATTGCTAAATTCAGTCACAAAATTCCCCCATCTCCATATCCTGCAAACTTTTATACTTTCATCTATAATAGTCTTCCAAAGGGAAGTAATGGAAGCCCTATTGATTGAGAAATTGGCCTGGAGAAAGTACAATAGAATGTTCAGTAGAGAGCAATCCTGAACCAGCAGGAGAAATAGACACAATGTCTTTGTAGGTATTTTCCCACTTCTAATTTCCATGGATCTAAGATAAATTAGGACACAACTCTTCTGATTGCCCACCCACATCACGGACCAGATCCTCGGCTATTTTAGGTCTAACGTTTGTTCTTTTTGAGAGGGTTGAATTTAACTTCTAGACTCATTTAAGAATGCAGTGATCTTCCTACTGACCCTGGTGATTTTCCCTCTCCTTCCTGATGGTCTTCAGCTATATGCTACCTTTTGATTTATTGATGCTAAACTGTATTATTCTAAGGCTCTGGTTCTTCCTGTCTTATTTTTCTATGCACCTAGATTTTATTAGGACAAAAATATTCCTTGGCAGTTTTTCAGATCTTGGTGCCTATCTGTAATAAAGATGCTGGAAGTTTATTTCTGATGATGGGCTCGCAGGAAAGAAGTCTAGGTTTTGTAGTCAAATCTATCTGCAATCATTTCTATTTCAGGGAGGCTGAGTCATTGTAATTTTGTTGGTTCCATAGGCAGGTAGAGCCTTGTATACTCATATCATAGCTGACGTGATTCATTCTAATTATCTCCCAAATTATCTGAACATGTTATCCATTTGAAATTACTCTAAAGTGTCCATTTCCTGGCTAAGAGAGCCACCTGCATCTACTGCATTTGTAACAAAATTATACCCTGTCATTGCTTTAAATGTGAGTACTTTGATGCATTCAGTTTTAGAGTTGGCCCACTACTTTTGTTTCATACATTGATTGCCTTCTGATTTAATGACTTTTGGGGTGGAAATCTCTTTAAGGTTCAATCCATTGTAAATTATGGAAGTTAGAGATAGGAAACGACCTACGGGATCATATAATCCCTCCCCCTGCCAGAGAGGGAAACAATCTTCAGACAGAGGCTGTATCTTCTAGTAAACAAGTAAAAAGCTAAATTTAGTAAAGCGGGTGCAATGAGGTGTCCATTATACCTCTCTGCACCTGCAATCCTGTCGCCAGATTTTATGCTGCGGGGAAATAGAGGACTAGTAACTCTGTTGTCTTCCCCAAGGATTTTACCAGGGAAAAGGGATCAGCTTTATCATCTGAAGGAACAGACTGTCCCTAGAATTGAACTACCTCAAGGGACTTGCTGCATCAACTTTTGTCTTTCCAGCCACATTTCCAGCATCAATGGCTCTTTAATGACCCCTCTGTCTCACGAGGAGCAGCAGCTGTTTTGCACTGTTTAAAACGTGCAGCTACCAGTGAACAGTACTTGGGTTAACACCAGTATAAGCTGAATCTGTTCACTTTAGCTTGGTCTTATAGCCTATTAGACCCTCCAATAGGGCTGTGATATTGACATTCTTTTCCCTGCATAGACCCCTGTGTACCTCAGTCAGACTCTTCTTTCATCTCCTCTTTATAATGAATTAATATATATGTAATACAGCTGTGACCATTGATTTTAAAAATCACTCTTATATTTCCTGGTCTAGATCCAGCTTCTCACTGACCTCTTTACATATGATGTTTGGCCATGCACTGAAGTTTGTTTAGGCTAATCTTATGCTCATAGTATATTTGCATGGAAATTTTATGGAGTGAGAGGCACAAATAAAAAGGCTACTTCTCTGTTCCAGCTATTACGTCTTTTAATGTCTCTGTTGGTGCTTTGTTTTACACCAGATTCCGGAGTTCCCCTATTGCATGAAGACATCTCAGAATGGGACTAGCTATCCAGTCTAGTGTTAGAACAACACAGATGCATGTTGGAGATTATCCCAGCTCAAGTTTTGAGCTTGTTTCCTTGCTCCTGTAGTGGGAGCTGTGCAGAGTCAACATAAGAGGAATGAAAACCTCACCATTGCTAACCAGCGATGTCCTTGGACACCAAAACAATGCTCACAGGCTTCTGTGGGGGAGCTGGGGAGCCTTTTATTTTCTTTAAAGTGAATTTAAATTGAATGTCTGATCAGTATTTAGAGGAACCAAGTACAGTATCAATCTTATACTTTTATAATCCTACAGATTAACTCTAATTAATTTACAATGAATATATATGATATAACATTGGTTAATCATAACAAATACAAGGTTTAGTTTATTTTGAAAGTTTTATGAAAGTTAGGATTAAAGTTATTATTACCCAAGCATATAGAAATATTATGCAGACCTGTGCAAAATTACAGCTGCATCTCTCTGGATAGAGATCATGGGCCCTGAAAAGGGAAGTGGTAGTGGTGGCAGTAGTAGTGAAAAAGCTGTGGAAATAGGATTTGAGGAGAGAGCTCTAGATTACACTAATAACCCCATCTGCTGCATGAAGGAAAAGGTGAGGCACTCTGGAGTGTGTTCTAAATTGACCACTGATGAATGCCTTGCATGCATTTTGAGGGATGAGGGAGTAAAGCTGTTTTCAGTCACCTAAAGTATATGGGTATCAAGGGAAAATCTCAGACAAAATGTCTGGAATACACTTTTACTATACCACCACCATTTTATACTCCGTTAGAAGACCTTGGCGAGAGCTTTCAAATCTAGAACATAGCTCATAGTGGTAAGAGAGAAAACTAAAGGTTATAAATACAGCTGATTGGGAATTAGAATTTCCATTCCAGGGGACGTTCTGACAATTCAATTCTCCCATCCCCCCATTTTTAATTAGAACAAAAAGCCTGCATTTAGAAGAGTCTCAGAAAATGAAAAATTTGCAAACATTTTATGTTTGGTCAGTAACTCATTTTGTTTTGATAAAATTAAAATGTTTCAATTCAATTTCTTTACTCTTATTATATGTTTTATAATGTATCAAAACAAAGTCATTTTGAGACAAAAAAAAATCAAACCTTTCCATTCCAATAAGATTGAGACTTTAAACCTTATCAGAATCCTTTAGTTTGATTTTTAAAAATAAATGTGCATATCAAAATTGACACATTCCTGCGGAACGTTTTGATGTTGATGAACTGGCATTTTCCGACTGAACAAAAAAACTTTGAAAATTTTCAAGCACCTCTAGTTATAATCAAGTTCATTGGAAATCAAGAAGTTAGGTACAATGTGGTGCTTAGGGCCCTGTAGGAAAAATAAAAGGTAGCTACAAGAGCTGCTGAGCTAGGAATAGTCTATGAGGTCTAGTCACAATTCTTTTCTTCTTTAAAAACAAACAAAAATAACTGGTGGTTCTCAGCTGATCAGATGACATTTAAAGCTGGCCCTTCTTCTAGCTGTCTCTTTGAAGGTTCATTCGTCTTGTTGCGTTTATTTCCATCAAATACACACTACAATTCTCAACTTTTTTCCATACTATGACCTCATGTTACACAATATTTTGGCACCTCCTTCCCATTTAGCCATAAAGAAAAGAGCGTTTGGTTACAGACCTCCCTGTCCCCTGATCTGTTTGTGACCTGCTGGGAGCTGCAATCCCTGGGCTGAGAAACTCTGTTCAGGAATGGCCTTTGGTAGTGTACTGACTGTTCCAGATGGGATATAATGAGTATATGGAAAGAGGAACTACTATTAGTTGAAGGCGGGAGGGATAGCTCCGTGGTTTGAGCAATGGCCTCTTAAACCCAAGGTTGTGAGTTCAAAGCTTGAAGGGGCCATTTAGGGATCTGAGGCAAAAATTGGGGATGGGTCCTGCTTTGAGCAGGGGGTTGGACTAGATGACCTCCTGAGGTCCCTTCTAACTGATATTCTATGACTGATTAATTTCACTTTGCTGCCCTTGTACATTAAGCTCCTACTTTCAAAGTGTCAATCACTTACCCCTGGACCACGGAACCTTTTCCCCCAAGTTCTGCATGTCTGTTAGCAAAAGTAACAACTCAGTACATATTTTGCCTTCTGATAGACGTTCCCTCAATTACATGTAATGACGCTGAATTTCATTTTGTCATTATTTGACCTATTTCCCCAAGCTGTATAAATGCTTTTGAAGAACAGTTGGTTGGCCAATATAAAATAACTCATGCTTCCAGTCAAGTACTGGGTGCATCAGAATTCACAGCCACAAACTCACCATCACAACAATATAGTGATAAGGGGCCATGTTAGGAAAGAAACAGGTATTTATAGGTGGATGGGCAGGGAGACAAAACTATTCTCTTGTCCCCTTCTTTGGTCTGCTAAGGCCTGTGTCCACCTTCTGCCTTTACTAGCCTCCATGTAATGGAGGTGGAAATTGCGCTGGGGGTCCTGACAGGGCCAGGTGGCTCAGGATCCAGGAGTGACAACCAGCTCCTCTCCATCTGACTTTGAACTGCTTATATGCTTTTCTGTGTCTGCTCTGTGGATAAACAGAGGACTTGTCTATCAGGCACCGTTCACGAGAAGTAAAATTCACAAAAATATCCTCCTTGATACATCAGCATCACTGCTTTCTTGTGCAGTTAGGATGGTGGGGACCCCACTAAACAACAAGGGTGAGCTTTTAGCAGTAATTCAACTTTGTTACAGTTATTGCTGCTCATTTAAGGTAGTTCAGATAGCTTTTTAGAGCACAAGGGCAGGGAA
Source organism: Chelonia mydas (assembly GCF_015237465.2). NCBI lineage: Eukaryota > Metazoa > Chordata > Testudines > Cheloniidae > Chelonia > Chelonia mydas. The sequence goes on from NC_051245.2 coordinate 120,370,422, forward strand.
GAGATTTCCAGATATGGAATAGTGCACATGGAAAACCTCAGGATGATTTTCAGATGTGTCACTTAAAAGGGGTTAATTAGGTTTTTGCCTCTCTAATTTCCTAATGGGTGTTCTTACCCTTGTAGTGCCTTCCCACTGAGCTCTGCTCTCCACAGCCAAATTTCACAATTAAGTCTGGATGGCTAATGTCACAATATTGTGCAGCAAATGTACTGCATGGAATTCAGCATCTGTACCCTCGCCTACTTTGTGAAGCCTCCAGACTACCCACACCTTGCTTCACACAAGACCTGAGGAAAAAGCACATTAATAGCAACAAGAGGCGTAAGGCAAATAAACAATTCACTGATAGTAGCATCGAAGCCGAAACATGGTATATAATATCTGTATATCTAAGTTCTTATGTGGTTCCCATTATCATGGTAACTGAACATCTATAGGATGTCCTTGCTGCCACAGTAACTTGTTAGACATTACTCATACCACAGAACACCACAAGAGTGAACCGAGTGAGCTTCGAACAGAGGAGAAGCAAACAAAGGGAGTTTGCCTGGGACCCATCTGAGAGGAGCTAAGGTGAGTACTGCATTGGGGGGGGCTGTATTCTGAGCTGGTGGGGTGAATATCTGAGTGTGTCTGCTGTGACCATATGTTTGACTGGTTCTAGTTGCAGGGACTGTTTGACCATGTGTGTGTTTGTTTGAAAAGTGTGACTATTTGGTTGTTTGTTTGAAAAGTGTGCTGCTTACCTGGAGCTAGAATTTAGGATGTGATGGAGTGTCTGCTGAGACTGATCAAGCCCTTGGACCATTACCCCTTCCTACTTCTCCACGTGGGCACCAATGATACTTCCAAGAATGATCTTGAACAGGCCACTGCAGACTATGTGGCTCTGGGAAGAAGGATAAAGGAGTTTGAGGGGCAAGTCGTGTTCTCATCCATTCTTCCTGTTGAAGGAAAAGGCCCAGGTAGAGACCATTGAATTGTGGAGATAAATGCATAGTTACGCAGGTGGTGTCGGAGAGAGGGCTTAGGATTCTTCGACCATGGGCTGTTGTTCCAGGAAGAAGGATTGGTACGAAGAGATGGGATCCACCTAACAAAGAGAGGGAAGAGCATCTTCGCAGGCAGGCTTGCTAACCTAGTGTGGAGGGCTTTAAACTAGGTTCGCTGGGGGATGGAGACCTAAGCCCTAAGATAAGTGGAGAAGTGGGATATCAGGAAGAAACACAAGGAGGAGGGTGCCACTGGGGAGGCCTCCTGATTCATACTGAGAAAGTAGGGCCATTAGCTAGTTATCTTAGGTGCCTGTACACGAATGCAAGAAGCCTGGGAAACAAGCAGGAAGAACTGGAAGTCCTGGCACAGTCAAGGAACTATGACGTGATTGGAATAACAGAGACTTGCTGGGGTAACTCCCATGACTGGAGCGGTGTCATGGATGGGTATAAACTGTTCAGGAAGGACAGGCAGGGGAGAAAAGGTGGAGCAGTTGCACTGTATGTAAGAAAGCAGTATGATTGCTCAGAGCTCCAGTATCAAACTGGAGAAAAGCCTGTTGAGAGTCTGTTGGGTTAAGTTTAGAGACAAAAGCAACGAGGGTGATGTCGTGGTGGGCGTCTGCTTTAGACCACCAGACCAGGGGGATGAGGTAGATGAGGTTTTCTTCAGACAACTAAGATAAGTTTCCAGATCACAGGGCCTGATTCTCATGGGGAACTTCAATCACCCTGACATCTGCTGGGAGAGCAATACAGCAGTGCACAGACAATCCAGGAAGTTTTTGGAGAGTGTTGGGGAAAACTTCCTGGTGCAAGTGCTGGAGGAACCAACAAGGTGCCATGCTCCTCTTGATCTGCTGCTCACAAACAGGGAAGAATTGGTAGGAGAAGTAGAAGTGGGTTGCAACCTGGGCAGCAGTGACCATGAGATGGTCAAGTTCAGGATCCTGACAAAAGGAAGAAAGGAGAGCAGCAGAATGCAGACCCTGGACTTCAGTAAAGCAGAGTTTGATTCCCTCAGGGAACTGATGGGCAGAATCCTCTGGGAAGCTAATATGAGGGGGAAAGGAGTCCAGAAGAGCTGGCTGTATATTAAAGAAGCCTTATTGAGGGTGCAGGAACAAACCCTCCCAATGTGCAGAAAGAATAGCAAATATGGCAGGCAACTAGCTTGGCTTAACAGAGAAATCTTTGGTGAGCTTAAACAGAAAAAGGAAGCTTAGAAGAAGTGGAAACTCGGACAGATGACGAGGGAGGAATATAAAAATATTGCTCAAGCATGCAGGGATGTAATCAGGAAGGCCAAAGCACAATTGGATTTTCAGCTAGCAAGGGATGTGAAGGGTAACAAGAAGGGTAACAAGAAAGGTCAGGGAAAGTGTGGGACCCTTACTGAATGGAGGAAGCAACCTAGTGACAGATGATAATGTGGAAAAAGCTAAAGTACTCAATGATTTTTTTTTGTCTCGGTCTTCACAGACAAGGTCAGCTCCCACACTGCTGCACTGGGGTGCACAGTATGGGGAGGAGGTGAGCAGCCTCAGTGGTGAAAGAACAGGTTAGAACAGGACTATTTAGAAAAGCTGGACATGCACAAGTCCATGGTTCCAGATCTAATGCATCCGAGGGTGCTGAGGAAATTGGCTGATGTGATTGCAGAGCCATTGACTGTTATCTTTGAAAACTCATGGCGATCGGGGGAGGTCCTGGACAATTGGACAAATGCAAATATAGTGCCCATCTTTAAAAAAGGGAAGAAGGAGAACCCGGGGAATTACAGACCGGTCAGCCTCACCTCAGTCCCTGTTTTTTCCCTGGAGCAGGTCCTCAAGGAAACCATTTTGAAGCACTTGGAGGAGAGGAAGGTGATCAGGATCAGTCAACATGGATCACCAAGGGCAAGTCATGCCTGACCAACCTGATCGCCTTCTATGATGAGATAACTGGCTCTGTGGATATGGGGAAAGCAGTGGATGTGATATATCTTGACTTTAGCAAAGCTTTTGATACAATCTCCCACAGTATTCTTGCCAGTAAGTTAAAAAAAAGTATGGATTGGATGAATGGACTATAAGGTGGATGGAAAGCTGGCTATATTGTCGGGCTCAACGGGTAGTGATCAATGGCTTGATGTCTAGTTGGCAGCTGGTATTCAGCAGAGTGCCCCAGGGGTTGGTCCTGGGCCGGTTTTGTTCAAAACCTTCATTAATGATCTGGATGATGGGATGGATTGCACCCTCAGCAAGTTCGCAGATGACATTAAGCTGGGGGGGAGAGGTAGATATGCTGGAGGGTAGGGATAGGGTCCAGAGTGACCTAGACAATTTGGAGGATTGTGCCAAAAGAAATCTGATGAGGTTCAACAAAGACGAGTGCAGAATCCTGCACTTAGGACGGAAGAATCCCATGCACTGCTACAGGCTGGGGACGGACTGGCTAAGCAGCAGTTCTGCAGAAAAGGACCTGGGGATTACAGTGGATGAGAAGCTGGATATGAGTCAGCAGTATGCCCTTGTAGCCAAGAAGGCTAATGGCATATTGGGCTGAATTAGTAGGAGCATTGTCAGCAGATTGAGGGAAGTGATTATTCCCCTCTATTCAGCACTGGTGAGGCCACATCTGGAGTATTGTGTCCAGTTTTGGGCTCCCCACTACAGAAAGGATGTGGACAAATTAGAGAGAGTCCAGCAGAGGGCAACGAAAATGATTGGGGGGCTGGGGCAAATGACTTACAAGGAGAGGCTGAGGAAACTGGGCTTATTTATTCTGCCTAAGAGAAGAGTGAGGAGGGATTTGATAGCAGCCTTCAACTACCTGAAGGGGGGTTCCAAAGAGGATGGAGCCCGGCTGTTCTCAGTGGTGACAGATGACAGAACAAGGAGCAATGGTCTCAAGTTGCAGTCGGGGATGTCTAGGTTGGATATTAGGAAACATTATTTCACTAGGAGGGTGGTGAAGCACTGGAATGGGTTACCTCGGGAGGTGGTGGAATCTCCATCCTTAGAGGTTTTTAAGGCCCAGCTTGACAAAGCCCTGGCTGGGATGATTTAGTTGGTATTGGTCCTGCTTTGAGCAGGGGTTTGGACTAGATGACCTCCTGAGGTCTCTTCCAACCCTAATCTTCTATGATTCTATCATCCTGAAGAAACGGCTAGCTCAGGAACCAGTCCTCATACATCCAGACTTCTCAAAGGACTTCATACTGAAAACGGATGCCTCTGCGATGGGATTAGGGGCTGTCTTGTCACAGGAAATCAGTGGGGAAGACCAACCCGTCTTGTATCTGAGTCGTAAGCTGTTCGCCAGAGAAACACATTACTCAACAATCGAGAAGGAGACCTTGGCGGTAAAATGGGCTATTGACGCCACACACTGCTATCTACTGGACAATACCTTCACATTGACTACTGACCATGCACCCCTCCAGTGGCTGCACAGCATGAAGGACACCAACCACAGGATTATGCGTTGGTACCTCTCACTCCAATCATATGATTTCCGCGTCTGTCATCAACTCGGTAAGGCTCAGTGCAACACGGACTTTTTCTCCAGGCTGAGAGGAGAAGAGGATGGACCACCCATCGGGGTCCCTCTTAAGGGGGGGCAATGTGTGATGGGGTGTGGATACCCCACACTGGAGAAGAAAGGGTTAACCCCACACTGTGGGCGATGGAAGTCCCACCCCCCCAGGCCATTCTGGGCGTGCTCCAACTTCTGTCTCAGTATAAAGAGGAGCAGCCCAGCTCATTCTGGGCTGACTGGCAGAGGGAAAGGATCTTCAGTGGGAGCTCCAGCTGAAGAGCTGCCACAGCCCTTGCCTGCAAGAGCCAGAGACCCTGTGAGCCGGATTGAAGGCCTGGAGCCCAATGAGCCCTGGAGAACCATCCACGCTGAGGCGTTTGGAGACCCTGATGCCACACAGACAGCAGTGTCTGGAAATATGGTAGGAAGTGACCCAGGGAGAGTGAGCGAGTGGTATCTCCCACCCGAGTGAGGTCAGCATGTTTCGGTGGGATTCCCCGGTGACCCAGTGATGGACTGCTCCGTCACTGTTAGGGTCCTGGACTGGGGCCCGGTGGAGTCGGGTGTGCCTGTGCCCGAGGGCTGCCCTCCTTGGGTGGGCCTCTGCCCTCCTGCCCAGGCTGTCACCCCCCTGGTGGCGGTCCCCATCTTTCCCTACCATATTGACTCTAGCCATTAGGCTGTGCTGCCTGGAGCCCGAAGGTCGCCATATTGACTCTAGCCATTGGGCTTGGCTGCCCTGTGCCCGAGGGCCACCGTTTTGACTCTTTAGTCACCTGAGGGCCACCAGAGAGATTAATTGCTGTGGTATCACCACCCTGCCCTGCCCCAAAGCGGGATGGGGTGTGCATACATCGCGACAATGCTGCTGTATTCGTTTCTGTAGGTTTTCTACCCTTAATGCACATTGCGGGATAAACAACCTTTTTTATGCCTTGATAGCCTAGAAAATAATTTGCCTTGTGTTGCCTGAGCCTGCTAGAACAGAAATTCTTGCCAGGGGAGGAGGAGGGGAGATAAGAGATTTGTCAATGGAATGAGTCAGATGCTAGAGAACATCAAGGATAGATTGGAGGAACAATTTGCCGAGGTCTGTATGTGTATAGTCCCTGTACTCTTTCTTTTGAAAATGGGCCAGAATTTTTAAAACCCCGCAGATTGAGTTCTTTTCAAAATTTGGCCATAAGTATCATCCTTATCCAAATGCCCCGGCTTTTTTGAAAATCTGGCCTTTACTGTTTATAAAAACACCAAAAAGACAGTTTGGCACCCATAAATATGATCATGCCATGGAACATTTCAGCAAAGTGACTGGACTATTTTAAACACGCAGGTTGTTTTGGTGCCTTCAGTGGTTCTAAAAATATAGCCCCCAATGCTCTTTTTGAATTGCCTTGTTTCAACATAGCCTTCCCTCCCGAGGACACAGGAAACAAGCCCTTGTTGAGTTCATCTGATAAATGGTCCAAAGGCATCGTTTTGTGACATCCATCCATCATGAAAACTAATAAACAAGGCATATTTTAAAGGTGACTTCTGTTTGTAGTTATTGTCCATGGGCAGGTAATTGAATTCCTAGAGGAAGAAGCATTATGATGAAAGAGAAAATAGTTTTGTACTCAGAGCCATTATTTTAATCATTCGTAAGTACTGTTTACACTGTCTATAATACACACATGTTTTCTTTGCTGATTAAAGTTGCTATTTTTCCTAATTGAGAGATTACTATTAACACAAAATACCATATGCATAGCTCTGTTTTTTATAAATCTAGAAATGTGGCACATGGAAACTTGGCTAAATAGGTTCTCGTACATGTATCAGATTCAAAATGGGAGTGTCTGCATCTAGAGAAGGAAATAAAGGACAGGAAAAAGTCTCCACAGAAAGGACCTGTGAAGCTAGTGGTGTCTGTATCCTATAAATATATGGAGAATTCTCACATGGCGGCCAAGTGCAGATGTTTATTAGATTTGTTCCATACTGACATTATGAGTTTTCTGTCACTGCTTCCACAGATCTGGCTCCAGGCCAATGCGTCCTCTGGGAAAGGCTGCGAGTGTTTGAAGTGGGATACTACTAAGTAAATAAGCCTACTGTGCAAAAAACAAAACAAAAAACCCCAGTAATTGTTGCTATCTAGAACTGCTCTTTCTGCTTCTAATCTGAAGTCTCTTTGAGAGTTTCCAGTAAATGATATCTTCATCAGTTGAATGAATGGCTTTCCATTAGGAAACGACAAATAAGAACTGGTGTTCGTGTGCATGCAGCCTTGCAGGGGAGGGGAGGTATATGTGGCATATAATGATGGTACGAATTTACTTTGAGATTGCGGAGAAGGTTTAAGATTTGGCCATGCTACTAGGACTAATGAGTTTGAGATTCTCAGAAAGAAAGTGACAGAGGATATCCGTGTATCAGAACTTCACAAATTGCAGTCTAAGAATCCAGAGCAGTTTGCAGCCAACTGCTGGCCGAAAAGCCAGCTATCCAATCTTCTCCAGCATTTTTTTTTTTTACTGCAAATCCTGAGTGGTTGTGGGGCCCCTTGGTCAGGATTAGACACTAAACATTAACCTTCCTTGAGACTCTCTAATCCCTAAATCTTATAACAAACATCTTAAAGCTAAATTCTACCTTTGGTTACATCTGTGCAACCAGACTAAAATCAATGAGATTGTCTTGGTGTAACTGACCACAGAATTTGGCTCAAAGACTTTACCATAGAGACACCAGCTGGAATCAGGGTTGCAGTTAGTGGAGATGGGGGTGACCTCCCATGCAGGTGGCAGAGCACTTGCAGTGCTGGCCCAGCGTAGTGGCTAAAGTAATGTTCATGGGGCACTTCTGTGGCACCCTCATGCAGGACAGGGGATGGGATGATGCATGCAGTAGCAAATCTCCAGCCCTGTTCTGCTACACTTTTGGCTGAGAGCAGGATTGTGCTTGGGGGTTGCACACCTCCTCCCCATCTAGCCTGCACTCTTGTGCTGAGGTACTGTCACCTCTGCTACACAGGGGCCCTCCCATAGTTGGGCAGAAGATTGGACATGCCCCTCAGAGAACCATGAAAGCATTTCTCCCCCTCTTACTTTGTGTGCTAATGATGATAATAATAAAAATCGAGGCCAAGATTTTCACACCTGGATACCTAAAATTAAGCTCTGATACCCAAGTTGTAGAGTAGCCTAGTGGTTGGAGGACTGGGCTGGGTGTCAGCAGTCTCAGGTTCTAGTCCTGTCTTTGCCACAGACCAGCTGTGTCCCAAGTAACTAATCACACAGCCTAATCTTTAAAGGAGCTGGGCACCTTCAAGTTCTGCTAAAGTCAGTGGGACTACTCAGGTCAGTGAGGGTTTGCAGGGTCATGCCTTGCAACATCTGACCCAACACACAAGCTGCAGCTGGTGAAGAATTCTGAATTTTGGGAAAACTGACATACTTGTTTGCTTGCTAAAATGAGCTGGACCATTTCTCTCTCTCAAATTTGTGGAAGGATGATGTACAATATACCCTACATGGTAAAGGCATATGAGTAACATTTCTCTTTTTGTTTAGTGTCTTCTAGCGAGGGCTCTTTAAATTTATTGTTACATTTCTGCAGGAATTCTAAGGCTTGTGCTACTAATCTTGATTATTTAGATGCATTCTGAGGTATTCATAGACCGAGATACCACAATAAAGAAAAAAGGCCCCTGGAAAGGATTTCCCTCAGCAGAAAGATATGCAGCATTATTGTGACCAGGAGTTAAGACAATGGGGCAGCTCCTGCTATGTGTTGTATCCCAATGGCAAGGGTTCAGTCTCAGTATCTCCCTGTTTCTTCTTCAGTAATGGTAAATGAACCATCTGTTTCAATTGACCTGGCAGATGTGGGCTCATGGGAGGCTGCATTATAAGCAAACTGTGCTGTGGACATTAGGTTGGACATAAATACACAATGGTCTGATCAGCGATATTAAGGAGGAAAGATGGTCTTATGGTGAAGGCCCTGGGTGGGGATTAAGAAGATGTGAACTCAATTCTTGGCTCTACCAAAACTTTCCTGTGTGAGAAGTCAATTTAGTCCCTCTGTGCCTTAGTTCTCCAGTCTGAAAAAGGAGGATAATAGCATTGCCCTACCTCAAAGAGTGTTGTGCGGATAAATGAATTAAAAATGTTAAGAGGCTCAGCTAACATGGTGACTGGAGCCATCTGAGTACCTTCGATGTGTGTGAAAAGGACCTAGAACAATGAGGTTCTGATCTTAATTGTGACCTGTAGGTGTTACTATAATATTACTAATGGTAGCTGGTAAGAAGCACAAAAAAAAAAAAAAAAGAAAAAAGAAAAAGAAAAAAATACTTCAAGAATCTCTGGAGTTGAAGTCAGACTGGCAACTCTGGAGGGAAAAATTATATGAATTTAAACTAATTTCTCAATATGAAAGCTTAAATTGATTCTGTGGCAGTGGTTAGGTGGTCAATTGTGTAAAAGAACTCTTTTCAGGTGAGAACTCTACAAATCATGGAAAATGTAATTAGAGGTAAAACAAATTTTAATTTCAGGGCTGCCAGAATGTGAGGTTATTGTCTCCCTATGGGATTCAGGTCTTAATTGAGTTTGTGTTAGACAAACAATTTGATCTTCCATTATAAGCAGACAGAGCTGTAAAAATGTCTCTGAGACAGGAAGGAACATAGAACATTTCAGCCAAACAAGAGCAGAATACTATTCTGAATTCAGTGTTGTTATTTTGAGCCATTTCTGTACTTACAAATAATCAGCACAATGGAACGCAGTCTCCCTGGTTTTATTATCTATGCAGAAGTGTGTATATATAAGTGCATTACATAGAAGGCACAAGTAGGTTCCAATCCTTGCTCCAATGGCTAGTTAATTATTTACACAAGGTAGAAGGGCTTCAACAGGAGAGATTGGGAGAAATCCGCTCCAGCAAAACCAATAGCTTGGTAGTTAGGGAACTCCCTGGAAACATGGGTTCAAGGCCTTGCTCTAGAGGTAGGACTCAAACCTGGGTGTTTGCATCTCAGGTGAGTGTACTAACCACTGGGATAGTAGGTTTGCAGGGGGGGTACCTCATTCTCTTTGGTTTTGTGTATCTAGCCTTCCATTTCTTTTTTCAAATGCCTGAAAACACAGCATTTTGTTCAACTCAAAATAAAAAAAATTCCAACTTTTCAATTTGCCATAAATTCCTCCCCAAAATACTGTCGGTTTGACCCAAACCAAAATTTATGTATGTATGTATGTATTGGGAAATGCAGGCAAACTGAAAAATCTGTTGTTACCAGCGCTCCTCTTCAATGGAGTTAAAACAGGAATGAATTTGTCCCCATGGGCTTATTAACGTTAAACAGAAAAAAAAAAGGCTTTCATTCTTTTAAAGACAGATGAGTCCATACGGTCCTTTATATCTCTCAAGCTGTGCGAGCATAAAGAGTTACGGTTCTGTCCCTATAGGCTGAATTTGCCTAATCGGATGTTGAAATTCCCCTGTTTTCCTGCAGATTTTGAGGTGTGTGTAGGGGGTAGAGCTTTAACAACCGTGGGAATGTTTCCTAGTTACTTCACCTTTTAAAATCTAGATCATTCAGTGTGACAGGTGTAGTGAGTGACTGAACCTAAGAATGAAATGACATTCAGTAAAGCTAGTAAATAAGAGTCCATTCACTGTGCTAACTTGATTCATTGCTGGTAGTGGTTTCCTCAGACAGCTAAGCCATCGCAGCTCATTAACGAGGCACAGTTGGTTTATTTGGCTCTCCTGCGATAACAGTAAAGAGTTAAGGATGGTTCCTCTGAATTCACTGCAAAGTTGTTATATATGAGACCCAAGAAAAGTAAAAGGTGGATATTAGGTGAAGAGGCTATTCCAGACCAAAGTATTAATCCAGCCTAACTCTACTTACTTTGTTGAGATGAAACAGGATCAACTAACACAATGTCATGGCTACACAAGTTGATGCATCCTGAGATGGACCAAGTAGTGTTAGGATTTTGTGCCTGTTCCTGAGGAGACATAAGATCTCTTCTTCTTCTTCCACTTTTCTTATGGTAATTCTAGTTCTTTGTCATGAACCTTTCCCAGTATGGAGGCTGTAATGGAGAACAGGAGGTCATAAAAGAAGGAAACCAGGGTTTGCTAGCCCTAAGATAAAGGGCCCTAAGAAGATTAGGCCAGATTCTGCTCCTATTGAAGTCAATGGCTGTACTCTCTTTCCCTCCATTGTAGGGAAGATCAGACACATGGTATATTTACCATAAGGGTGGATTTTCAAGAGCACTCACCATTGGTCTACCTCAGCTTCTATTTAAGTCAATAGTAGCAGAGTTAGGAAAACTCATTTTGAAAATCCTGCCCTAAAACTGTTAAATATTTCAGTTGTATAAAAAGGAGGGGCAATGCCAAATGCTCCATACACATTTTAGGCAAAGGTTCAGATTAAAGTTTGTTGAATTAGGTTTGGATCTGATGGTACCTAAAATTTAGGAGCTCTTCTTTTAAGTTTCAGCCTGAAAGTCTTGAAACTATTACAAGATCTGTAACCATGAAAAATTGGACCAAAATCTCATCAAAAAGTCGTCTTTCATGAGATTCTGCTCATGACTAAGCCAAAATTGGAAAATACAGCCTTTCCCATTTTGGATTCACTGCAAAATCAAAGGGGCAGATTTACATCCAAGGATTCAGATGTTCAAACATGTCCCCCAGACACACTGGCAACTGAAGGGTTCCATATTTGACAAGGTTCTCATTTTAGTTTGCCTGTAATTTAAACATAAGAAATATCGTTTTATACCTTGTCTCAGCCTGTTTACCATGCAGCAGCATTTCCCTCCAGAACTGAAATCGGTAGTAAATGCAGTACAAATATTATTACTCATTGGATGCCTCTGCAGGGAAAGAATGAAATGCCTGCATCTCAAAAATGTATCCGTTCCACTGAAGTTATTACTACATTTTGTAATGGTTGTAATAATAGAAGATTGACTAAGTGATCAAATTCTCATGTATTCAGTGTTTTCGTTGGTTGAACTGATTACTTCAGATGCTACATATTCTTGCTTTCTCCCTTGGTTCCTTATACCAAGGATTGTACCTTATTGTACCTTATACCAAGAATTGTTTTTATTGTTGCTTTTCTTTTTTATGGGAAGACTCAAGCATATTTTGCTTAAGATTGGGAAGACAAACGGGCATATATTATATCTATATCTATCTCTTTCTATCTATTTATCTATAATGTAAAATATGTGTGTATTCGCTGTCGCAGTCTTATAACTCTTACTGGGTTTTTTTTTGTATTCTGTAAACCATCTGCCACTTATACCTGACAATTACAAATCTAATGAATACATAGCTTAAAAAAACCCAAGTCATATTGACAAAAAGATAAGTATGGTAATTTTTACCTCCTTAGGTTGTCAAAAAGCATCAATATATTCAGTCTCTGCTCAGTAGAACAGTGCAAAAAGTTTTGTTTTTGTTTTGCCTGTCTGGGAAAAGACAAATTTCTACATTTTCTTTGTTTTGCCAAAGGGTAAAAAAACTGTTTTTTCCCAGCAGTTGCCCTCATTTTCACTGTACACTAAAAACAGTTTGGTCAGCAAAACCTGCTCTGAGTTTAGCAAAAGTAAAACTTCTGTCTCCCCGCACAGGGGAAAGCTGAAGGTTAAGGAATGTGTGTTTACTTACTTTGAGACTTCTCTCATAACAGTGCTCAAAATGCACAACACAGAGGTAGCTTACAGGAGACTGAAATTTGAGCATATATCCTAGGAAAAAATCTTGAAGAAAATACCCAGAAATTTGTAAGTAAGTACAAATTGCCTAAACCAATATCAAAACATGGCTTTTGCTTTTTATATATTAGAGTTTATGTTGCATGTTTTGTTTTTTTTTTAAAAAACTTATATTCTCCAGTACATCAGCATTACACATATGCAAAACTTTAAGCACTTGAGGTAGTTTGCTACTTTTAAAATATCAATTTATAAGACCTAAATCCTACAAACATGTAAGTACATGAGTGACTTTACTCATGTGAGTAGTCTTATTTACTCAATGGGAGTAGTAGGTGCTTAGAATTAAGCACATAAGTGTTTTCAGGATCTGGGCCATGTAGTGCTTTTCATACATATGTAGATGTTTTACAAAGGTTGGTAAGCATAATCTTTATGGATGGGGAAACTGAAGCATAGAGTGAGGCCCTGATCCAACAAACCCCTTAAAGATGAGAAGTAACTTCATGTGGTGTTGTAGGGTGGCTGGCCCTTTAAAATGAAACAGATCCAGCTCCTCTGTGGCAGACGAGGGTGCTTCCAGTTTGGCTAATTAAGACGGCCGGGCAGCATCGGGGGCTGTTATGGATCAGACAGCTGCAGAGAGGTAGACAGTCCTTGCAGATTGGACAGAGCAGAGCAGAAGGCTTCAGGAGACTCTAGAGTGGAGTGTGCATGTGTGTGGTTTTTTATGTCTCCCATGTGTCCCTGCCAAAGACTGTCCTCCTCCATAGGTGGACAGATTCAAACACACCTGCAGGAAGGAGATAATGGGGCTGCAGAGGCATACTTATGTGCTCCATGCTTGCCATTGTGAAATCTGTATAGTTTTCATCTCTTTTGCCAATGGAAGGGATGACTTGTTCCTGGTGAATGAATAGTAGATGTTTAGAGTGGGAAACTTCCCGAGAACATGTGTGACACATGTTTGTGTGTGGTGGCTTTTTCACCTGCGTTGCTGTTCCAGCACGATTGCTCAGTGGTGTGAGCTGATGTGATCGTTTTATGCCTGCTCTGCGTTCTTTACACTGGCAGTTAGTCAGGTGGCAAATTGACGTCAGATGTTCCCACTAGCTTTTGATGCCTTTATCAATCAGCCTTGTCTACATTTGAAACCTACTCCTGGAGCCTTGCACACCACCTCTGTTTAAGGTTCCTATGTGTCACATCAAATAACGTTCTTATTGTGCCTAGGTATTAGTGATAGCTACAGCAGAAACGCCTAAAGATCCACTGAAGACAAATATTATTTAATGAAGCTAGAACATTTTGCATCTGCATCAGGCACTGGAGCCCATCAGGTGCTGACTGAGCTCTCAGAGCTCTCTTGAAATGGGGCTGTAAGTTCCTTGCTGCGGGAGCCCTGTGCTCCTCATGTGTTGAAGGCACTGCTGGGCCAGTGACATTCTTGACTCCAGCAGTCAATGCAATAGCACCCCTAGAGGAGAGGATTATGCTTCCCTACTTCACGGAGGTGTCTGAAGGCTCAGTGACATTAAAGAGCACTGAGACCCTTGGCTGGAAGGCACTCTGATATACCTGTTCAGGGTGGGATGTTCAAAAGTGCATGGCATTGGCTTTACTCTGCTCAGTGGCATTTCTGATTTCAGTGGGAAGATCCTTCAGTGGCCGAGAATAAGAATGACACTCAACATGCTACCATCTCCTTTGACTCCTAAACCTTAACCACCATCCTTTCCTCTCTCTCCCCCTGCCCGACACCCATTTCTTTCCCCCTGCCCAAAAAAAGAAAAGAAAATGAAACAAAACACACATCCTTCCCCCAAGCAGAGCTTTAACCCCCAAAAGGGAAGTGCTAGATACACCATGAAGTCCACTACGGACTTCCCTATTGTTATTGATTTTTATGGGGAAGGTGTCCAGATACCACTGTGATGGACAGCCATAAGATAGATGGATGAAGGCCAATACTGAGTGCTTTTGCAAATCACCTTTAGTGATATAAACTACCTCACAGAGGGTATTTTGAGGGTTATTCAATGTTTGCAATAGAGGGCTGAAGGGGAGGGCAGTGGATATTTACTTTTCCTTGGTTCTTCTCTTTAAAAAAAGGTACCAACTTATTGAATAGCTGGGGAAAAGGGCAATAGGAGGTCGTGATGGGGACTCTGGGGAACAGAAGAGAACTAACGATTCAGATCACAAACCACCACTTTTCCTCTCGAGAAAAGAGCAAGGCACAGCTCTCCTGGGGGGCTGGAGACACAGCCCCAGCAACAAAAGCCAGACAGTCACGGCAGCATCTCCCTCTCCGGCGCCTGTGAAATTACTACCACATTTTGCAGCAGAAGCACAAATGCAATCCACGGGGGCCTGGCCCTAGGACCTAAAGTTGGTTTTAATATTCTAAATATTGCATGGAGGCTGAGGCTAGTATTGACCAAAATCAGTTCCACAGAAATGTTGTCAGCTGCAGCAAAAATAGGAGAAAGATACATCCCCTTTGCGGCAACCGCATAGCAAGAGTTGCCACTGTAGATTTGTAGCCATTGCCTCGGGGATTCTCAGGATGGAAGTGTGGTGCAACCTCTCCAGGCATTATTTCCATTTCCTATAATTCCCCAAACCAGGAGGCAGCAGTCACAAAGTGGCAGAAGGATGGGAACTAATGGGTCTTGCTTATTATTAAGCCCTGACAATGTGCTCAACCCCTGAACCATGCAAATATCAAAACAGACCTTGCCTTCCCCAGAGAGCTTACCTGTGTCGACATCCCTGGCACCACTCACATGAGCAAGTCTCTTATACGACAGACATAGATAAGACCCAACGCTGAGAAACCCAGAGGAGGTAGCTAGCCTGGATTTTTGTCCCCTCCCGCACTGGTGGGATTTTGATTTGTTTTTTTTTCCCCCAGTAATGGACATTTTACGGCAAAGATTTTACTGAAACTGTTCGATAAGAGTCACGGTGCTACAGAACTACTTGCAAGCGCAGACAGGAAGAAAACTTAACAGCAGACGATCTCTTAAACAATAAGTGCCTGCTTTTTTCAAAAGCGCTGAACGCTCCACAGTGGCTATGGTTCCCAGGGGGAGACTCCGGTGCTGAACCCTTCTGAAAACATCGTCTCTCCCCCACCCCCACCCATGTGTAAACACATGATTAATGTGCATATGAATCACTGGGACTGAAAACAAAGATCAGGTACACTAATATGCCAAAGGATGGTGTCATAAATATAAAGGGAAGAGTAAACCCCTTTAAAATTCCTCCTGGCCAGAGGAAAAATCCTCTTACCTGTAAAGGGTTAAGACGCTAAAGGTAACCTCGCTGGCACCTGATCAAAATGACCAATGACGAGACAAGATACTTTCAAAAGCTGGGAGGAGGGAGAAAAACAAAGGGTCTGTGTCTGTCTGTATGATGCTTTTGCCGGGGACAGAACAGGAATGGAGTCTTAGAACTTAATAAGTAATCTAGCTAGGTATGTGTTAGATTATGGTTTCTTTAAATGGCTGAGAAAATAGCTGTGCTGAATAGAATGACTATTCCTTTCTGTGTGTCTTTTTTGTAACTTAAGGTTTTGCCTAGAGGGATTCTCTATGTTTTAAATCTAATTACCCTGTAAGGTATTCACCATCCTGATTTTACAGAGGTGATTCTTTTTTTACTTCTATTAAAAGTCTTCTTGTAAGGAAACTGAATGCTTTTTCATTGTTCTAAGATCCAAGGGTTTGGGTCTGTGGTCACCTATGTAAATTGGTGAAGCTTTTTACCAAACCTTCCCCAGGAAGTGGGGTGCAAAGGTTGGGAGGATTTTGGGGGAAAAGATGTATCCAAACTACATTTTCTCAGGAACCCAGATAAAGTTTGGTGGTGGCAGTGGAAGTCCAAGGGTAAAATAGTTTGTACCTTGGGGAAGTTTTAACCTAAGCTGGTAAAAGTAAGCTTAGGAGGTTTTCATGCAGGTCCCCACATCTGTACCCTAGAGTTCAGAGTGGGGAAGGAACCTTGACAGATGGCTATGGATCTTGGAAGACACTTGCACGAGGGTATTGGGGACTGTCTTTCCGGGCCAAGTTTTGAAGACAGCTGGGAAGCAATTGTCAGTTGGAACTGGCCATAGAATAAGGTGCTTTGCAGGAGTTCTGCTTTAAGTACTGGGTGATAAGTGAACACCATAGAAATATCCCATCTGTGTGCATTACTCCCTGTGCAAATTGCATGTACATTCCTGTGAACAAAACTATGCCTGACTTTGAAAACTGAGAGACAAGACGGGGAAGGGAATATCTTTTATTGGACCATCTTCCATTGGTGAAAGATGAGCTTTTGAGCTTCACAGAGCTCTTCAAAGATATTACCTCACACCCCTGGTCTCACGCATATCTTGGGACCAACATAGCTACAACCAAACTGCGTTTGAAAATCAAGTCTGAAAGGTCTTGTTTACCCAGAGAATGTCAGTTATATTCCTAATGGGTGAAAGCGGAGTTAATACAAGCAGAGGCCAAGTTGGGCTGGTTTGCTGTGATTTCCAGGGGGGAAAGCACCCAATTTGCCAAATTACTGTTGTGTATTCCGGAATCTAACCTTTCATATGTTTTAATATTTTTTTAAGGACCAGATCCTCAGCTACAGTCTGGAGCTGGGCAATTTTAATTTAGTTTTAAAACATTCAGAGAATTTTTTTCAAACGTCATTTGATTAACTCTATTGCAGTCACAAATCCAAAGGGACAGACTGTGTCCCTTGTTCACAGTAGTGAGCAGTTCCTCACATGGGTAGCACTGCTAAAGCAATCAGACTGGCTATATAATGAGAGGAAGGAAGGTCTGCGTTTCAAGCACTGTTGTGTTCAGGAGATCTGAATCCAGGGCCTGGCTCTGTTTTCAGAGTCACCTTGGGCAAATTACTTAATTCCTCCAGCTGGGATTTTCAAAGAGGCCTAAGGGAGTTAAGCACAAAGGTGAGTTGTTTTTTTAAATGCCCAAATGGTTTAGGAGTAAAAAACCACACCTCCACCTTCCTCCCCAATGGGAATTGTGCTTCTCAGTAGAGCAGGTCAGGAACTTTCAGAGGATGTATTTTCATTGGAAAATGTCAGTAAATTTTCATAGGAAAGGGTCAGTTTTGATGTATCAAGTTGATTCAACACCTTTTTTGTGGGGGAAGAGGAGCTTCACAATTGTTGATGTGACCCATTTTGACACTTTCTAAATGAAAAGTTTCATTTTTCAATCCAAAATGACTTTTTTTTTTCATTTTGAAATTTTAGTTCATTATACCAAATAAAGGTTGAAATGCAAATGAAACCTGTAAATTGACCTGATCAAAAACTTTCATGAACTGATAATCCACACTTTTTTTGGAAACTTTTTTTTGGGGCGTCCCATGTTGGAATGGTAAAAGACTTGAAATCTCACGCCACAAGAAAACTATTTCCTGCCCAGTTCTGCTCCTAAATAACTTAGGTCTTTTTGAAACTCCCACCCCAGATTCAATCATCTTAACCTCTATGCCTCAATTTATCTGTAAAATAGCGATGATAATCTTCCTATCTCCTGCCCTTTACTTTTCTTGTCTGTTTAGATTAAACTTTACATCTCAAATTATGTATTATGCCTAGCACAGCGGGACCTGATCCTGATGAAGGTTCTAAGTACGCAGTACTACAGACTATTATATTGTTCAATTGCAGTGAACAGGGCACTTTCTTAAAACTGTAATCATAGGCATTTGTGGGGTTTATGCTTGAAATAATTCTAGCATCAATTTTCTAACATCAGGTCAGAAGTCTTTCAATTTGGGATATTTCCTGAAAAGATAAGGATGGTTTCCTATATCATGGTGTATCTCTTCCAGCATTTGAAATGGATTTTGCTTCCATTTTCTAAGAATTGTAATTTCTAATCAATTTCCACTGTTCTTCTCCTTGTACAGGGCAACTTGTACTCTAAAGGAGATAGCATTATATTCTGCCATTCCTTTCCAGAGATTTGTTGGTTCGTTTTGTCAATATCACCTTGCAGTTATGGAGAAAAATGTTGTTGTTTGGTTTTTTTGCCAGAAATCTGATTATCTTGTAGTATCCTTAGATTACCCTGTATTGTTGATAAATCTAGGTTAATGTGCCTTCCATTCTCATGACTTTTGTAAAGAATATTTTAAATGTACAAGCCCTGCTTTTCCCTGTTAACTTTCTTGCAAGTGTGGAAAAGATTTTAGCTGTGTCTTATAAAGTACATATCTTAGGTATTCCAGTTGTGTGCCCATTTTTTCCTTTGCATCTTTGTGTGAATTTATTTATGATGGGACAAATACTTTGTGTAAAGTTCATATTAATTATGCTGGCAGAGAAATGTGGCCAGTATCTGTGATATTGTAAATATGGGTTAGTTCTGAAATATCCCTTGAGAGTACTACTTACTTGCTTCTGTCGTCCCATACTACTGTATCAGTACATGAGGTTTTATTGCTTATTTTAAGTGGGGCAGAAGCTGATGGATCAGCTCACCCAAATACAATTTTTATTTCGGTTCCAGCCCCATATTAACATTTGAAAGGCTCAGAGTCCTGGACATAGCTACAATTACTCCTTTTACAAAGTTGGGGGGCGTGGAGGGTGGAGAGGGAGAATACACCCTGTTACACCACAGGTTGAAAGTGCTGTTGTTATGATTAAATTCCACATGACCCCTCCAGGTTTCTCCTTCTCCAGACCTGTAACGACACCATCAATGAATTTTTCCAATCCACTGTGTATTCTTCCCCAACAGATTCTTGTATTTGATTAGATATTTATACCTGGCACTGATGCACGAGGCACTAGATGAACTTTGAATTTTTTCTGTAGTCATTTGCTAGGAACACAATGAGTCATCTCTGAATTAGCAGATTTCCAGTTGTCAAATAAGAAATAAGCGATTCTAACAGACAACACAGCAATAGCTATACAAGCAGACATGCTCTGGCTCTTTCCACCATTTAAATTATTAAAGGAAAAATTACTGAAATGTAAGCTGCCTCTTCTTTGGTAAACAAAGTCCTATGTCCTACTTCCCTGTTATCTCTGGATCTAGAAAGTGGGGTTGTGTATTATCTTCCTCATTGTTGCAAGATGACAAGCATATGGTAACAAGATTTAGTGTTTTCATTAGCACTTCTTCTCTAGAAGAATAGAGCTTCTGGTTACTGAAGGTCTGAACTACAATCCTGTATAGTCTTCTATTCAAACGGTGCACAAGATCTCTTCTGTAACTATATTGTGAATCACAGTTCTTTCCCAGAACAGTATAGCTGATCTTTCAAAGGTGCTATTGCCCCCCTCTCCTATTTCATATTTTAACTTATCACCTTGTGCAAAGTTCTTCCGTTTTGAAATTAAAAATAAAATCAAAGAAATCACTTTTAGAATAGGAGAGCTCCCAGTGCCACTTGGATCAGCAAGGACAGCCGAAACTTCAAAAAGGATTAGCTCTGTTCAGCAGCCTACAGATCATCTGAAGCTTATGCAAGCCCCCGTGTTTTAGAAATTTCACTGCAAATATTGGGCTAGATGGTGCTTTGTCTTGCTCATCAAAGCAGGGGAGTAGGTCCTCCCACTTGGCTTTCTGGACTCTTGGGCCTAGATCTGGGGAGGAGCATAGCACATGAATTCTGGATAGGCCCCCATGCAGAAAAGTGGACAGAGAAGGCAGGGAGTGGCCTGAGCAGCCCAGACATGATATAGACTAGAGGGAAGTAACCTTCACCCTGTCAAGTGCTGCAGTAATTTATTACTAAGCACTGGAAGAATTATGATTAGGGCTGGGAAGGAGGGTTCAAGCATATAGTCACTGCCCCTTATTCAGGGCTGATCCTAAACACTCAGTCCAGCTAAATAGAGAGACCAGATGTTTCTGGCGTGGTATAAAATAATGTAAACAGAGGTCTTCCTGCAGCAGTCTTATGGCTTTACTTCAGGGGGAAATTAGGGGGACAGAGTTACATGAAAAGAGGGAAAACAACTGATGGAACACTTTTCAAACCTTGGGGGACAAGGCTTATTTTAGCTTCTACTCAAGATTTGATTTGAGATTGAGGTGAGTTATTACTGTATGTAATGCAGATCTGTGTGTGTAATATATAGATAATAAGCAATGTATGTTAAAAGAACATTATTAAGATTGCAAAGTCAAGCACTGCAAAGTTAGGAAAGTTATGTGTATGCATTATGATACTCTGAATTACATGATCACATGCTTTTTTTTTTTTTTAAACAGGACCCTTGCTGTATTCAGTGCACAAGATGAACATTGCTCACCTCAAGAGCAGCTAGTCAATATTTTGTTTTCTCCTAGTTCAGTGTGTGGCTCCAGGCCTTATTTACTGTATACTATTAAAGCCTTGTGGCAAAGATAGAATTATTAATTTCTTCCAAGGGCTTTTGTAGCATTCATCACTAAAATATCTGTGC
The DNA here is from genome assembly GCF_015237465.2 of Chelonia mydas. Lineage (NCBI taxonomy): Eukaryota > Metazoa > Chordata > Testudines > Cheloniidae > Chelonia > Chelonia mydas. The sequence goes on from NC_051245.2 coordinate 120,391,151, forward strand.
TTCACAAACATGAATGGATTTATTTTCACACTATCTGGTGAGACGAACGAGTTTTACAGGTGGGGAACTGAGGCCCAGGTACGTTAAGGGTCACCAGTATTCTGTAATGTTGGGTGCCCAACTTGACACCTAGGACCTGATTTTCAGAGTACTTAGCATTTATATGTTCAAAGCACAGCTCATGTTGACATCAGTTACAGCTGTGAATACTCAGTACTTTTGCAGATCCGATCCCAGGGTCTTGAGTTGGACACCTAGTAAATGAGGAATCACAATTCATCACCACTGGTGAAAACTTTGGCTTAAGCAACTTGAGTGGCATCACATAGGTACTGTGGATGAAGCACAACCCTGATTCATCCCCTAGGGCAGATCCAATCTGTGCACAGAAGAGGCAGGGCTCTTGTGAGGGGGAAAAAATGTGTGATCATGTAATTAAAGACTGTACCCTAATGCATACACAACAAGGGGGCTAAATTAAGGTTGCACAGGCAATCTTAGGAAATGCTAGACTTAACTTCTGAGTGCTTGACTTTGAAACCTTAATACTTTTTAAAAGCAGTCTTGTGTGTAGAGTGTGCATGTGTTTATATAGAGCATAAAAACAGATAAAGTGGAAAGGGAAAACTTAGGGGAATTCTTCGAACTAAATTTGAAAACAATGCAGTAAATAAAAAATGCAGTAAGACGAAATAAAACTCTTCATGTAAGTAACCACAACTAATGTCACAAGGGCCGCTCTTACTACCTGGTGTAACTGGAGGTAGGGGGGGAATGTCTAACTCCTTCACACAGGCATTGTCTAAACACACCCATAGAACCAACTTAACTGTAGTAGTATAAAGCAGTATCCATCCCATCCAGTTTGGGATGCAGTTATACAGTACAAAAGTGCTTATTCTCACCTCTAAAAGGGACTAAGTTATATCAGTATAAGAAACATGATATAATGTATTTATTAGGGATGGGATAAACCTTCAAAGGCTTGGGTTCAGTTTAGATAATTGCCAGAAGTTTGGAATAATACTTCTTGAAAGGTGACCTGAAATATCCAAAACTTTTAGATTTGCAGAGTTACATTGGAAAACTTGTGAAAACAAAATTTCCCTTTGGAAATCTCTAAATCCTAATTTCAGCTGTAGGCTAAGAGTCACAAAAATAGCTCTTAATGTATTCTGCTGCTTCCATTTCCAGTTGTGTGTGGAACCGGGAAATGCAGATATAAGAAGCAGCTAAACAAGGCAGGAGGGGAAGGAGTTGTTTCAATTTAGTCTAACCTCGAGATTCACTTGAGCTTTGGTGGGCAGGTGTGGGAAGTCATATCCTCTATACCAGTTTGTCCATCTCTAATATTGAACATAAGAACATAAGAATGGCTATACTGGGTCAGACCAGTGGTCCATCTAGGCCAGTATCTTGTCTTTCGACAGTGGCCAGTATCAGATGCTTCAGAGGGAATGAATAGAACAGGGCAATTGAGTGATCCATCCCTTGTTGTTCAGTCTCAGCATCTGTTGGTACCATTTTGAAGCAATGCCATTCATTTTTAATCAAGGCATCCCCTTTACTCTTAGGTGACTTTCATTGCTGAGACTGCCTCTATGTCCCTCAAGATTTTAATCAAAATCCTCTTTGTTGAGTATGTATATGCTTTCCTTCAGTCACATTATTCATTAGTGCTGTTTAAATTTCCATTTCTATGCAGATGATTCTGTTTTACTTGGCAGTTGAGTCCGTATCTCTGCTATCTAGCTGAGCACCATTTCATTGTTTCTCAGATGTCAAACTGTGGATGAACAGTAATTTGTTCAAACCTGAATTTAGACAAAGTAGAAATAGTGAGCGCTGGAACCCATCATTTGCTAAGACATGTAGATCTTCATATTAACGTGTTCAATAAATGTAAATGTCATTTATATTACAAAGGAAATATTGTGTGATTACCCCTAGGTTTAGTGTGCCAAATTCTGTTCTCACTTACACAATGTAACTCTAATTCCATGGCCGTTAATACTCTGGATTTATAGTAGAGTAATGAAGAAGAATTTAGTCCTTTGTGAAGATTCAGTTCTTTTGGGGCTTAGTTCTCCACTGCCTTAGATCTTGTGTACCAAACTGTGACTTGCCTTGTGCAGGTGTAAATGATTGCACAAGGTGCAAAGTAGTGGAAAATCAGGCCCTCTATGTTTAAAAGGGTGCAATTCTGAAAAGTCTTCACATAGGGAAGTCCAATGAGAATTATACACTTGGATCTTGTAGGACAGAACTCTTAATATTTTCTTTAAAACACAATATTGACAATAGTTTTCAATATAATTATGGATGTGCTAGTGTTTCCATTATAAAACACGAACCAAGGTCACTTTCACATGATAAGGAGAGGGAATTTTCTCTTCAAGACTCAAGACAAAGCAACATTTGGAGCTAATGGATCTCTTACAGCAGTAGAAGTGATGGTCTTGGGGTTAAGGCTTTGGGCTAACCCTCAGGAGGCCTGGATTCCACCACAGACTTCCTGTGTTACATTGGGCATGTCACTTGAGGCTGGATTCACACAGGAACTTAAGTGTGGTGAAGCTGAGCATTGGTACACCTAAATCTTAGTTGCCTAGAAAATTACTAGGATTCACAAAGTTTTTGTTAGGCAACCTAGGCTCCCTGTACAACGAACGGGGAGAGAGAGGTGCCTCGGAATGGGATTCACAAAAACCAGGATGCTAGGCAGTTCCTTGCCAAAGATAGTTATTGTACGCTAAGCAATCCCTTCCTCCGGGAGATAGGCACCTAAGTCTAGGCTGCAGAGAAGTACTTCCCTCTTTTAGGGATTCTCAGCTGCAAACCCTCTCTTTGGGGTTCGGTGTCTATGCTTGTTTTCCAAGAACTTGGGGTGGGGGAGAACCTCTCCCATATACATTCAGCTAAAAGTTGAGCTACTTATCTGGGATGTGGGACACCTCCTAGATCAAGTCCCCCCTTCATCTGGGAAGGGATTTGAACAGGGATCTGTCACCTCTCAGGTGAGGTTCCCGAATTACTAGACCATGGGATAATCTGCTGTGGGGCTCCCTCAGTCTTTCTTGTTGAAGCTGTTCCATTGTGGATAAATAATTTAAAAGATCAACATTGGAACTAGGGGACTAGATCCTGGGTCTCCTACATGAGAGAGCTAACCACCGGGCTACGAGTCACTTGTGTGTGCTTGTGCTTTCTCTGTGGCATTGGCCTAGTGAGTCTTCTGTTATTTATCCACTGTGGGATAGAAGAGATGGAGATGGTAGGTCCCTGTTTAAATCCCTAACCACTGGGCTAAAAATTACAAGGAGGTGCTCCACTCCCTCCCTCCCTCCCTTCTGGCCACAGTGTGTAAATTCACCTATATATGCCTGATCCTGTAGGCAAGGTCTGAGCACACTGGTTGGATCAGGCCCTTCAGGTGAATTAGGTGAAGGAATGACTATCTTGGCCCAGTTTGCGCATCACTCTGTGGCGTGGGAGTCCAGATATCAGGTGTGGGGCTACCATCCACATGTGCATGAGAGAAATATAAGTGCCTAGGGAACTTTTACTGCAAAAGTTAGGCACTGAGTGAATTTAGACATCTACAGAATTTGGAGGCAGCTGAATTAAGGTTTGTGCATCCCACCAGGGCCTGGTTTGGGGATTTAGGCTGGTAATGGAGCAGTCTCTCCGCCCGGCGTCAGAGCCGGAAACACGGACACGCTGGGACGCAGTTCTCCAACTGCAGCCTGTGACAGGGGCTCGTCTTTGCCTGTGACTCATGCGACAGACCACCCAGACAGAAAGGTGGCTAAGAAGCGTGCACTGTCCCCACCAGCTCGGGAACTGACCAAGAAACGGCATTCCCCAAACCGAGTCCTTGTTGGTACCGAGAAGGGGAAACAGAAACCCCATGCCTCTGCACCAGCGGAGCCGTCCCAACACACCGCGCCAGGCCCATCAAAGCAACCGCAGCCTATGCTTCCACCTCCTGTCAGCACAGCTCAATTCACAAGTGCACCCTTACGGACAACAGCTCCACCTCAGCTGGTATCCACTGTTACCGCACCAATGGCACCGGGGCTGTCGGCACCACAGCACTTCTTCCTTCCCAGAGACCTTATGGGGTCCTCCGCACCCGACTCTCCCATTCCTGACACAGAGATCACCACAGAACCGAGCTGCCCCACCACTCCACTGCCATCTGCTCCCCCCATTTTCGAGCGATGATGAGGGAGAGACATATTCCTCACAGCACTCGTCTCCCACCCTTGAAATGATCAAACCAGCCCTGCCAAACAAGGGGTACAGGGGCCAAAGAACAACAGTGGTACGGGCACCCTTGGATGGCTCCTATGCCCTTCCATCCACAGTAGCTGTACTGGGCCCCATGGATGGCATATCTCCCACACCACCTCAAACTCTTAGCCCACAGAGTGAGGTACATGGCAGTCACCTGCACCATCGGTACTGGGACCATCTGAGCCCCCTGAATAGATGATGGGCGAACAGGAAGAAACCTCTGACCAGGATGTCAAACCAACAACCCATTTTTCTTTCTCCTCCATGGACGACACCATCATGCCCCCTCCTCCCAACATGGGGGACAACTTTAGACATTTCCAGGATCTCTATAGGAGAGTTGCAGATTCCCTTGACATCTCCCCGGAGGAAGTGCAGGAGACACGACATAAGCTCGTTGACATGCTGCAAACGTCAGCATCTTCAAAAATCAGTTTTCCCATGAATGATGCAATCATGGAATCCGCCAAAGACATCTGGCAGACCCCTGCACCAATTGCTCCAACCTGCAAGAGGTCCAACAGGAAATAATATGTCCCTGCTAAGGGAACAGATTTTCTTTTTTCACATCCCACACCAAACTCCCTAGTAGTGGATGCTGTTAATGAAAGGGGCAAACAATCATACCCCAAAACCACACCAAATGACAAAGACTGGAAGAAGCTCGACTTTCTTTGGCCGAAAAGCTTATTCCTTAGCAACGCTTCACCTTAGAATTGCTAATTACGAGGTAAAATTATTAGCAAAATACGACCACAGAAATTATGGTGAACTATCAGATTTTATTGAATTTCTTCCTGAGAAAGAAAAGAGCAATTTGGTGCACGCATTTCTGAGGGCCAACTGATCGTCAGGATGGCACTGCAAGCTGCCCTAGATTGGGCAGATACAGCCGCACGATCCACAGCCACCGCGATCATAATGAGAAGGACGTCCTGGCTGCATCTCTCTGGCATCCCCAAAGAAGTGCAAGCAACAGTGGAGGATCTGCCATTCGAAGGGCCCAAACTCCTCGCAGCCAAAATGGACGAGTCTCTGCACGCCCTCAAGGACTCGTGGGCGACTCTGAAGTCCCCGGGTATCTATACTCCTAGGACAATGAGAAGACAAGGAAGCTATTACAACCCACATTGATTCCTGCCCACTCCATTCACACAGATACACAGGCAATACGAGCCATAAGCCTGAAACAACGGCCCTCAAGGAGACGACAACCGTCAAATCAGTCTACCACATCTCATCAACCATCCACCAGGCAGCAAGTTTGAGACATTGGTCAAGGGCCCAAGACCCCCCACAACTTTCAACACTGGAAACTCCTACCATCTCCGAGGCCTTTAGAGACTGTTTAACTCCCTATTACCCAGTCTGGCAATCCTTCACTACAGACAAATGGGCACTGGAGATAATCAAAGTTGGACACTCCATCTCAAAGTGTAGTTGCTCCATGGCTCCAGGGACCTGAAATTACATGCTCCAAAGAAGTACAGGACGTTTTATTAAATAGTTGCACACCGACTACCCGCCGCATATACCTACACAAATGGAGCCGCTTTGATTCCTGGTGTCACACGAAACAAACAGACCGTATCTGCGCCCTTACCTTTGATTCTGGATTACCTGCTTGACCTTAAGAGATCAGACCTCTCTATGAGCTCAGTCAGGGTACATCTCTCGGCCGTAGAAGCTTTCCACCATAAGATAGATGGCACATCAATCTTTGCGCACTTTACCACCAAATGTTTTCTGAAAGGCCTCAACAATGTTTACCCTGAAATTTGCACTCCCATGCCACCATGGGGACTCAAGTTAGTTCTCCGGGGTTTCACCAGACACCCGTTCGAGCCATTAGCCACTAGCTCACTTCTTCACCTCTGCATGAAGGTGGCCTTTCTAGTTGCCATTACATCCGCAAGACGAGTGAGAGAACTAGAGGCCCTCGTGGCTGATCAACCCTAAATAGTATTTTCCAAAGACAAAATCACTCTCAGATCGCATTCCAAGTTCTTACCTGGGGTCACCTCCTCATTCCACCTCAGCCAACCCCTCTACTTACCAATGTTCTATCCTAAGCCACATAAGGATAGGCAGGAATCTATACATCACACCCTTGATGTTCACAGGACCCTGGCTTTTTACGTATATAGATCAAGGTCATGCCACAAGTCCCCAACATAATTCGTTTCAATCAAAAGGAGATGCCATATCCAAACAGAGGCTCTCCAAATGGATTTCAGAATGCATCAAACTGTGTTACCAGCAACAGAACCTGCGGCCCCCACAGGGGATTCGCACGCATTCCACCAGGGCAATGTTGACTTCGATGGCTTTTCTGAACAGTGCTCCCATTACGGACATATGTAGAGCTGCGTGTATGGGCTGCCTCTGCCCACACATTTACACAGCACTAAGCATTAGAGCAGCATCAACATCTGATACATTATTTGGACTCACTGCATTATCCTCTGCCACGACATCAACTCTGAAGCCCTTCTGTTCCTCTGGAGGGCACTGCTCTGAAGTCACCTGAAGTGGAGCACCCACAGGGACAGCACTCGAAGAAGAAGAGAGGGTTATTCACTGTGTGCAGTAACTGATGTTCTCCGAGATGTGTCCCACTGTGGGTGCTCCACTACCCTCCCACCTCCCCTCTACTTTGGAGTTTCACACTCATGCTCTGCAATCGAAAAGGAAGTGAGGTGGGGGTGGTTGCACAGCGCCAGGTAACCGCTCAAGGCAGCGCGAGTGGGGAACTGTGCATGTGCGACCCAACCAGGCACTGCTACCACAAATCTCCGATTACAAGTGCAGGGGCTCTCAAATACCTAAAGTGAAGCACCCACAGGGGGACACATCTCGAAGAACCTCCGTTACTGCACAAGGTAAGTAACCCTCTCCTACCAAAAGGCAATGTGATTGCAGCGAGATTAGGAAGAGGGGTTAGGGGCTCAGTCAGATAGTGCCAGTTTAGTCTGCACAGCTGTTATAGTCACTGGGGACTGAGGCCATAAGTTTCAAAATTGGGTATCTAAAGTGTAATAAGGGTTTAATGCACCAGAGAGCTGCAATTTTACTTGCGGGCCTCAGTCACATGACCTGGGTCAGGGTTCCAAAGACGCACTATGCCTCTGGCAGATGATAGTGAGATGAATCCACTGAATGTCAGTAGTTACTGTTACATTAGACACTTACAGACCTCAACTGGAGTGTGTGTGGGTATGCGTGTGACTAAATATGGATTCGGTACCTAGCCTCAGGAGCCCAGGTTTAAACATTTGGGCCTGAGAGTCTATCAACAGAGGTCTTAGCATGTTCACAAATCTCTATTCTTCAAGTGAGATGTATTGTTTTGTCCTTTAAAGTAGAGTAACATTCTCCAGCACCATCTTCAGATTTTTCTGTGTTGTCTTACATTAGCTATTCTGCAGTGGGTTTCTTTGTTCTCTGTCTCGGTCCAATGCAAAAGCTTTTACATGGCATCAGTTGAAATCATTACTTAGGGGGCTACACCTTAAAATGGAGTTAGAACGTGCAAAGCTTAGTTGCCTTTTCAGACTGTGTGGCAGAATCTTACTGATATTTGCTGTAATAATTTGACTTTTGTGGTATCTATTTCTTTGCCACACATCTTTCTTTAAATCAACTGAGAGCACAGACTGCAGGGAAAAATCACAGAAGCACTGTGCTAATACTGGTCTGTGCTAATCTCTCATCAACTCCACAGCGGGGCTGAGTATTTGAATGACAGTCTTAGATATATCCCACTACCACCAAGCCAGCAAAATGGGACATAATTACTTGGCCCGAAAATCCCCTTTTAACGTCCAAACCAGTATTTGAACATATTCAAAGTGGAGTTCTGTCCAGTCGTCAATACCTAGAATGAGTTGGAGTCAGGGAGGCTGAAATTTTTGTTTGCTTTCCAGTTTGGGAACAGAGAAAGGACAGTATAATCAGGTTCACTATGAATCATAGAAATGTAGGGCTGGAAGGGACCTCGAAGTCATCAAGGCCAGCTCCCTCTGCTGAGGCAGAACCAAGTAAACCTAGACTAGGGTGACCGGACAGCAAATGTGAAAAATCGGGACAGGGGGTGGGGGGTAATAGGAGCCTATATAAGAAAAAGACCCCAAAATCGGGACTGTCCCTATGAAATCAGGACATCTGGTCACCCTAACCAAGGCCATCTCTAGATCCCAACCTGCTCATGAAAATCTCCAGTGATGGGGATTCTCCAAACTCCCTTGGAAGCCTGCTCCAGAGTTTAACTATCTTTACAGTAACATGGTTCCCCCCCCCCCCCCAATATTTAACCTAAATCTCCCTTGCTGCAAATTAACCCCTTTAGTGGACATTGAGAATAATTGATCACTGTTCTCTTTTTTATATAAGCCCTTAACATATTTGAAGGCTGTTATCAGGTGCACCCTCCCCTGAGAGTTGTATTTTTTTCTTCTTTAACCTTTCCTCATAAGTCAGGTATTCTAAACCATTTATCATTTTTGTTGCTGTCTTATGGACACTCTCCAGTTTGCCCACATCTTTCCTAAAGTGTGGTGCCACCGAATTGGACTCAGTACACCAGATGAGGTCTCACCAGCACATAATAAAGGAGACAATTATCTCCTGTGTCTTACATACAACACTCCTGTTAATACACCCCTGAATGTGTTTTGCAACTGCATAACATTTTGATTCATATTCAATTTGTGATCCACTATAACCTCCAGATCCTTTTCAGCAGAACTACTGCCTAGCCAGTTATTCCCCATTTTGTAGTTGGACATTTGATTTTTTCCTTCCTAAGTGTGGTACTTCGCACTTGTCTTTCTTGAATTTCATCTAGTTGAATTTAGCCTAATTCTCCAATTTGTTAATGTCATTTTGAATTCTAATCTTGTCCTCTGAAATATTTGCACCCCCTTCCAGCTTGGTGTCAGCTGCAAACTTTATACGCATACTTTCCACTCCATTATCCAACTCATTAATTAAAATATTGACTAGTACCAGACCCAAGACTAACCACTGTGGGTCACCCTTGACCCAGTAGATACACCCTCCTACTCTGACAGTCTGACAGCAAACCACTGATAGCTACTCTGAATACAGTCTTTCAACTAGTTATGTACCCACCTTATAGTAAATTGACCTAGATCACATTTCCCTAGTTTGCTTATGAGACTGTCATTTGGGACTGTGTCAAAAACATTGGTAAAATCAAGATATAACATGTCTATTGCTTCACCCCATCCACTAGGCCAGTAATCCTGTCAAAGAAGGAAATTAGGACGGTTTGTTTTTGACACATTCATGCTGTCTATTCCTTATGTCACTATTATTCTCTGGGTGTTTACAAATTGATTATTTAGTCATTTGTTTCAGTATCTTTCCAGGGATCGCAGTTAGGCTGACTAGTCTATAATTTCCCCAGGTCCTCTTTGTTCCCTTTTTGAAGATAGTTACTATGTTTGCCTGTCCTCCATGAGTTCTCAAAGATAATTGCTAATGATGTCAAGATTGCTTCACTAGTTCCTTAAGTACCCTAGGATGAATTTCATCAGGCCCTGATGACTTGAGTATATTTAACTTTCCTAAATATTCTTTTAACTTGTTTTTCCCCCCTATTTTGGCGCTTGTTCCTTCCCCCTTGTCAATATTAATTGGGTTGAGTATCTGGTCACCATTAACTTTTTAGTGAAGAGTGAAGCAGTATAAGCATTAAACACCTCAGCCTTTTGATGTCATCCGTTATTAGCTCTCCTTCCCTGCTCAGTAAGGAATTTCAGGGCATTTGGGTATTTTGACAGGCAGTGGATGTTGATTCCATTAGACATCAAATTAGCCTGAAATGAATTATCTAAAGAAGTAGTATTTTATCCTAACCCACTAGTTATTCTAATATTTAATATTTATGAAGTTGTTTTGATTCTCACTACATATATGGTGCAGTACATACGTGTGCTACGATATGTGGCCCATCAGTTTATAATCGTGGGCAGATCCATGGTGTGGAATATGGAAGAGGGAAAGCAGTGAATCTGGAATGTGATCTATCCCATCCTTCTCCAAACATGCCCCTCCCTTAAACCCATGAATTCCCATCCCCACAGAGCCCTTCTGTACTCATTCTGGCCTGTGTGTGTGGTGTGGAAGGTTCGTGTTTGGGGCAGAACCTGAGAGAGGACCCTCTGTGGCATCCCATCTTCAGGACTTGGAGAATTTCCAGTAAGCACTCTAGCATTAGCTGCACTCCATACCTTTTACCTGTCTGGGTGGGTAAGGGGCAGTGAAATTGCTAATAGAGAAATGGAAAGTAAAAGAATGGTAGCAAGGTCCCTAAGTGAGCTTTGCTGGTGTGGGAGCAGAGGGGAAAAACCCCAAACCTGGGGTCTGCAGATTTGTTCTTTACCACAAATTCTTGGGTTTCACAGTTGGCAGTGGATCCTCCCTGCCACTTGTGACCACAAACTTCTCCCACAGGTTCTGGAGGGGTGATATTTTTGTAGCAACTATGTAAGTAATTGAATGTAACTCTTTTTACCACTGGTAGTTCACAATGAAATGGAATTTTTCATGAATGTATTCACTTTTTAGAAATTATTCAATGAGCATTTTTAAGTGGGACACATTTCAGGCTGTGGACTGATTGTGTTCTCTCTGCTATGACTTTTGCTTAAAATATTCGGTATCAATTTGAAACTTAGGCTGTATTTTAATTGGACACGACTGAATTCATGTAACTCTTAGAGTCAGGTATTGCATGAAATACTCATGATTCTCAATTAATTTTCCATGAATACCTTGCTATATTTGTTTAAAAACTCTCTTGTTTCAGCAATTATCTCTTCCAGTGCACTTGCTCACTGGAATATTTGTAGAAAGTAAAGATGAACTTGAAATAAAATTGTCTAAATTAAATGAAATGTCTACTTGATTTGTATTAGTGCCTGGGTAAGAGCTTATCTATACAGCAAGTACAAGCCATGGTCTAAATCTACCGTGCACCAGCTTGTTGCACAGAAACTTCCGTGTGGACACGGCTACCATTCAATGACAGTCTGTAGCGGGGCGGTCACCCCGCTCTGGTGTGGAAGGGGTTAAAAACAGCCCTGGAAAAGCAATCAGCCAATCAGGAGCGGGCTTGAGGCAGCCAATCAGGGCCAGACTAGGAGTATAAGACGGCCTAAGGAAGGAGCTGGGTCAGAGTCTCTAGGTTTGGAGAGAGATGGACCTAGCTGCCTGAAGGAGCAAAGGGTACCTGGGACAGAGCAGTGCTGGGGAGCTCTAGCCTGGCAACTCCCCAGGCTGAGGCCTTGAAAAAGGCCTGTGCAAATCCTGGGGCTGGGAGGTACAGCCCAGGAACAGGCAGAGGCAGCTGGTCTGACCCCCCTTGCCAATGATGAGTGGCCTTTACAGTTTGCCCCAGTGATCGGGGGTTAGATGACGACGGGCAGTAGCCTCTGAGGCAAGGTGGGTATAGAAGGTTGGGGGTTCTGGGGTCGGGGGGAGACCCAGTGTGTGGGGGTACTGTGGTTGGAAGAACCCTAGGGTAAGGGGCACCGGGGTCCGGGAGGGACATGGGGGCCTGAGGCAGGCGAGACACTGGCCACCAGGAAGCGCTCCGTGTGCTGGATGAGCTAATTCCCTAATGACCAGCAGGAAGCACCGCACCGGTGAGTTTTTGCGCTGTTACGCAGTCCCAGAGAGTGGCTTGGGGTACTATGCTTTCAAAGAGTAGGAAACCAAGACACGCTTTCAGTGCGCTGGGACTTTCAGTGCACTGCAGCAATGTCCACACAGGACATTGCTGTGCAGCAAGCTGGTGCAGTATACGATTCACATCCTCGCCTGCATGCAGTAACTTGCCTTATACTTAGAGTTCATTTTACGTGACAAGAGACAACAGATGGAAACAGACTGACCGATGGAGTGGGAAAGAAATCACAACAGTGTTGGTCAGCTTGGTGGGCTGTAGTCCCAGCACACCCATAATCTAACAGTTGTCAAGTTCTTCATAGGCTTCATGGCAGAGAAGCGTTTAAGTTGTTTTCAGTATTTAGGTCTCTTTGCTAGATTTGCTAGAAACTAAAATGAGGATGTTAAGATCAGTATATGTCGTGTTTGAAGTCAGTGGAGTTAGGCTGACCTGCATCATCTGAGCAGCTTGGTCCAACAAGCACAAGAAAGCATTCCTTTATTTTAAGCTAGCTTTGCAGAGACTCTGTGGGTATGTCCACAAAGCATTTCGGACTAAACGGGAGGGAGCCTCCCAGCCTAGGTCAACCGCTTTGGGCTAGTAAAATAGCCATATGCTTTGAAACTGCCATTCAGGTGGGAATTTAGCCTCTGAAGCCCAGCCCCCTCCCTAGGCTTCAGAACCTGAGCTCCTGCTTGAGCCATATCTTCAAAGTGCTACCTATATGGCTATTCTTAGAGCATGAGCCCCACCAGCCCAAGTCTGTCAACCTGGGCTGGTGGGCTCCCTCCAAACTGCTGTGCAGACACACCCTGTCTGCTAGCTTGCTTTGCAGGGAGGGGGGTCCATGTTGCAAAAGTCTGTCAAACGGAACTCCTATGGAGGAAGAACCTCTCACCTGCTCACTACAGTTGGCAGGTGTCTTTACAAAAATAATGGAACACAATATGGCCAGATTTGACACTCAAAGGTTTTTGTATATAATACAGAAGGTAGAGGATTTTCTGTAAAGGGCCTTAATAAATGATAAATTGTATGGACTGTGTAAGTTGCCCTATTGGCTTCAATGGAATTATTTTCAGTACATACACTTTAAGCACATAAGAGAGTCTCATTGCAGAATGAGGTCTGCATAGCTAAGATTATGTCTACGCTCCACACTAAGCTTGGGTCTGTGGGACCCAGCTTGTGGACTCAGTGTTTCCAAGCCCCTGCCTCAGGTGGCACGGGACCAGGACTCATCACCGAATTTGGTCTGCTAATTGGATCATTAGCTTCCCAGGCCCGAGCCAGGTACTGATAGGGAGTGCGACATGGATAGTGATCCATGCCCCTCTCCCCGCTAGAGCATCCACACTGCATTATTAACCTGGGTTTACAGTTGCTGGACCCAGGTCTCTCAGCTATACTGCACTATGCAGACCTTCTGACTCTGGTCTACAGCTTGACGTCCATTCACACTGGACCCAATTCAGAGTGGGACTCAGGCTCTGACCCAACTCCTTAGCGTTGTTGTCCTCGGAGCTGGGTCCTAAGTGGTTGCTGACTGACTCATTCAGTCTAAATCAAGGTAAGCACAAGGTGGGGAAAGAAAGATTTAATATCCTCATTTGTAAAATGAGGAAGTAAGGCACATAATGATTAAGTGACTTGCCTAGGGTCATACACAGGGAACTAGTCAGGAATTTTTTGACACACCCTTTTTTCATCAGAAAATGCTGATTAATCAAAACCAAGACACTGCAAGAAAGGGTTGGTTTTGATGAATTTTGATTTAAAACATTTGAGAGAAGTTTCCAAATTGTCAAAATGAAATGTTTTGACAAATTCTGGTTTGTAGTTCGGACAGATGGTTTTTGAAGCTAATTATAGTTTAATTTTTGACCGTTTTAATTTGTTTTAATGTCACTATCCCAAACCATTTGTTTTGTTTTTGTGTTCGATTTTCAGGGTGATGGGTTTCTTTTTTTAGGTTTTTGACTTTTAAGTTAGATTTGGGACAGGATTTAAAAAAAAATCATTGGATGGCAAAACTAATCACATAGGAAGTCTGTGATAGAGCTGGAAATTGAGTTCCTATATCCCAAGTCCCAAGTCAGTGGCTTAACCAAAAGAGAAAAGAACATTCATTAGCATTAACTCACTTATGTACCTACATGTACAGGTGCATCAAACTTTAAGTGCACACTTTTGGGAATCTTTCTACGGGACAGACTTAGTAGGCAATTTACATGAGTGGTAATATGTTGGCTGGTAAACAGATATTCATAGATATGTCAAGTTGCTGGTCCTCAATAAGCACTCTACCTGTATATAGGTTCAAATATCAAACACCCTATTTTTACCATTGCCTTGGTTACAATGTGTGTAACTTTCTTTTTATTCGGTAAACATGTGTCTTTCACTTTTCCAGTACTCAAAAATGACACAAGGGATTATGCTCAAACTTTCCACAGTCACCAAACCCAATTTTTATCCCAAAGCTACATTTCTGGAAATTGTGTGACCATGTAAAAATGGGATTATAATTTCCATTCTGCAACCTTAAGTTACCATTCTTATTCAAAAATCCACTAGTACGCTGTCCAGTCAAGGACTTCAAGTGTTTACTTAAAAAGAACCACATGCAGATTTATTTAAAAGCTAAAGCATAGTGGGTTAAATGGATAATCCTTTTCCCCTCATCATGACTGAACCCTTAGGCCTCATTATTTATCAACTTGGCAACTGGATTGCTGCCTCATAAAACATTACAATATTGCCATTTTCATCATTTTAATTATTCAGCAGATCCTAGACTTGGTAAACACTTGCACAGTCCTAGGTGCTCATAATGCTACACCATACTAAAGAATGCTTCTGCATTTGACGGAAGTACAGCTTTAACCTCATTACACACATTTTTAAAGGATTATACATACCACGGTCGCGTAACCTCTCTAAATACCTTCATGTTGTCTTTATTGTGTTGTTCAATCACTGTTCTTTAAAGCAAGGGCATATGGTGGGTCTCTTTCTACCATTTGTGACCTTAGCACTTCATGGGCTAGATTGTTTCCTGCACTGAGTAATGAGGGTACATTTATGGAGCTGGAAATGGCTTCCTGATTCTTCGGGTGTGGCTCAGCCCAACACAGTTTAAAGCTGTTGTCACTCCTGGCTAAGGATCACGTGCACATGCACACAATCCTATTGAAGGGACCAGATTCATCTACTCTGCTATTGCTCCTACTATTTCTCTGTTCCTTGACATGCCTTCTGTTTTGGAATGTGGCACAGAGAAGCAGAGCTCGATTGCAGTGCCATTGCTCCCTCAGGGAGTTCCCTTATGTAAGGGGAATTCTCTGCTGAGCTTTTGTGGCTGGTGAGTTGCCCCTTTATACCACCTGAGGGATGCAAAGAGTCTGTAACCTAGTTTGTGAACCTGGCCCCCATATTTGTTACTTGTGTTGCTGTATCACCTAGGAGCCCCATGAACTAGGACCCCATCATGACAAAAAGCAGTCCCTGCCCCAAAGCGTTTTACAATCTAAGTTTACAATAAGAGACAACAGCTGGAAACAGACAGGCTGGGGAGGACAAGGAGACCATATGCATCAGGGTGTTAAGCAGTGGTCTCAGCACCCCAGCTGCCTTAACCACTGTCAATTTTAGTTGGCATCCTAGCAAAGGAGTTTTTGTTTTTAAGGAGGGATTATATTCTTTTAATACCTATTGGCCAATGGCCTGCCATCCAGTTTGATGTTCACAAGGCGGTGTTGCTGAATGATGATTTGTCTGTGCTAAGAAAAGAGGAAATGTACTGAATGATTTGTCTCAATAAACTGTAGCACATGAAAGGCAGGTAGTGAGAGGTAGGGATCTTGCATGAGCAAGGCCTTAAACTTTTATTAGGGTAAAAACCCCCATATTTTAATAAATTCTTGTTTACTTCAAGTTTTTTTAATAACTATAGATCGGTTGAGGAAGAGAAATGCTTCCCCTGATTTGTGTTTGAAACACTTGCAAATGAGAGCACAGCAGATGTGCTGAATAAAGAACATATAGATGCTTTTAAATCACTTATAGCTTACTTCTCTATAATGTAATTGCAATGTGAATTATGTTCATTTGTTTGCAGGCTGGAGCAGATGGTGAAGGCTTAGTAAATAACGGATGCATCTATGCAAACAACCTTGTTAGTGGTAGCATAGATTCCTTGGGCATAGATTCACTCCCTGGATTGCTATGGCAGAAGATGATGCAATCCAGTTTGTCAGAAAGTGGTGAGGCTCCAAAATGGGGAATCCAGGGTAGGCCAGCTAGTAACGAGTTAATTCAGGTAACTTGTGTTAGCAGGGTTTCAGTAAAGCTTCAGCCATATTGTTAAGCAAGGCAGTGTGGTGTGGTGTATAAACCCACTGGATTGGGATTCAGCAGACCTCATTCTAGTCCCAGCTCTGCCAACAGTCTGATGGATGACCCTGGGAAATCACTTTACCTCTATGCCTCAGATTCTCCATCTGTAAAATGGGACTGTCAAGGTTCCTTCCCCACTCTGAACTCTCGGGTACAGTTATGGGGATCTGCATGATCGACCTCCTAAGCTTATTCTTACCAGCTTAGGTTAAAAACTTCCTCAGGGTTCAAACTTTGTCTTGTCCTTGAATCCTATGCTGCCACCACCAAGCGTGTTAAACAAAGAACAGGGAAAGACGCCACTTGGAGACATCTTCCCCCAAAAATATCCCCCCAAGCCCTACACCCCCTTTCCTGGGGAAGGCTTGATAAAAATCCTCACCAATTTGCATAGGTGAACACAGACCCAAACCCTTGAATCTTAAGAACTATGAAAAATCAATCAGGTTCTTAAAAGAAGAATTTTAATTAAAGTAAAAGAATCACCTCTGTAAAATCAGGATGGTAAATACCTTACAGGGTAATCAGATTCAAAACACAGAGAATCCCTCTAGGCAAAACCTTAAGTTACAAAAAGACACAAAAACAGGAATATACATTCCATTCAGCACAGCTTATTTGCCAGCCATTTAAACAAAAGAAAATCTAACGCATGTTCTAGCTAGATTACTTACTAACTTAACAGGAGTTGGAAGGCTACCATTTCTGATCTGTTACCGGCAAAAGCATCACACAGACAGACCGAACCCTTTGTTCCCCCCCCCTCCAGATTTGAAATTATCTTGTCCCCTCATTGGTCATTTTGGGTCAGGTGCCAGTGAGTTTACCTTAGCTTCTTAACCCTTTACAGGTGAAGGGGTTTTTGCCTCTGGCCAGGAGGGATTTTATAGTTCTGTATACAGAAAGGTGGTTACCCTTCCCTTTATATTCATGACAGGGACTAATGTTACTTTACAAAGGAGGTAAGTGCTTTGAGATTAATGGATGAAAAGAGCTCAGTGTTATCGTTAAAGCTGCAGAGACGAATCTGGTCCCTTTAGGAGGGGTTGTATGTGTGTGGAGTTGAAGCTCTTTAAGACAGAGACCAGGTCTTCAGGTGTATCTTTTTTTACAGTGCTGAGAACAATATGGCCACAGGCCTGATTAGGAGCTCTGGACATTATTATTATATAGATGTAAAATTATGATAGAAATATTATCAGATAGTGGATTCACTGTACTAGGTTTCCACAGTTAGAATTTTGTAAGAGGAAAAACTGTTCCAAGAAGTCATATGGCTATGTAACAAGCATCTCATATGTACCTACATAGACCACAATCGTTAGCAAACCTCAAACCTAGCATCAATCCACAGCAACAACAGGACAGGTTTCTCACACATGGGAGAGCACCTCTAACTGAGAGAGTGGCCCAGCCTCTGGAGGCCAACACAACCTAGCATCAGCAGCAGTTGGGCTTGAGCTTGTAGTCTTATGAAATGTGAGATTCTTTCAAACCACACAATCAATAGCTTTAATTAGGGACTGACAATTCCTGAGTAGTCTGGAAGCTTTCAGTAAGTTCCCGTGCGTTTCTGAAAGCTAAAGCTAAAAATAAAGTCGGGGGAGGAGGGGTTGGAGGAATAACACAATGCTTTGGATGACCTTGGCCTCCTTAAATATACAAAACTTAGCAATAAGAATGGAGGGGAAAAACTGCCGACCTGCAAACGCTTGAAAATACTCCATCACTCTGACATCACATAATTAGATATGAATCACACAACAAAAAAATAGACAAATCCTGGTTGATTGAACATAAATGTATGCTAGAGAACATTGGAGAACAATTTTGAGCTACCATGCCGTCTGAAGGGCATGTGCACATGTAGCTGAATACCGCTGATTCGCCAAACTGGGACAGGAATTAAATGCAAATTGAAAGAAGAATTAAACCATGATGACTGCAGAATTAAAATGGGATATCTTATGGACTCAATTCACAGGTGCAGCTGAGGAAAAGGGGGAGAAAGGTGGTACTAAGCCACATTTCTGCTCTATTGCATTACATTTGATGGAATATGCACCCAAAGTGCTAAAGGTGTTATATGGACCTGTCACTGTCCAACACGGAATAGTGTTAAACAAGGTTCAGGGTTTGGTTTACGGAAACCTCAGCCTGCTTAGTACCATGGCACAAGCACTATTAAAAATTCTTTTAGCCACTTATTAAAGGTAAAGGGAAAAGAGTTAAAGCAGTTGAAATATAAAATATTAAGTAAGACTTTCATTTTAACAACTTTATTTGTTCTCTTTTCCTTTAAACTGAAGTTTTTAAAGGAAACCCCCCTTTTTTGACAGTCTTTAGATGGAAATGATTGTCCTTTTTTGGGGGAGGGGGGAGAAGTGAGCTCAATTGTGCTGGAGCTGTTAAAAGCCAGTCCTGTTCCATACTACAGACACACACATCGAGAGAAAAGACCAGCAAAGATAGAAAATCCAGCCTCTGTCTCTTGTGTTGACTTTCATATCAACTTTATTGTTGGAAAAATGCCAGCACAGCACATAGTCTTATAAGCCATACCAAGACCTGGCAAATTTGTACCAGCATTGGACTGTTCAGGGCATTGCTTTTAACTCTCTCCTTGATCAGAGGCTTACAGTGACAGATACTGTCTTGGATGGCTGAGCCAGACTCCAGAAGGCAACAGGAGAATGTTAAAAAATGAAGAAATAAAGAGGCAATGAAAAGGATACACGAGGGGGAGGGGAGGGTCACAATCTTTCATCCCAGGTAGTGTTAGTGGAGGTGCTAATTTCAGTAGAAAAAAAGAGCCTGAAACCTGGGTCTGGTGCAAGGCCTGACGAACTAAGCCAAAGTCAACAAAAGTTACGCTACGAGCAACAGTCAGGCCCTGGCAAAAGCAGATGCTTGCCTCCAAGTCAGTGTCCAGTACGTGAACTCAGTACCAGTGTTGCTGGCATTGCTAAAACACGCCGAACGTGTAAACACATTCCAGCAGGCCTGCACAAGAACACCCCGGCCTAGCACACGATAAAATGGTTTTGACAAAAGTGATGAATAGTGATATTTTTGTCTGAAACATGAGGAGGAAAGTCCAAGGGAAGGTAACAAACATGTCATGAAATGCGTAAGATGACACGTTCCGTTGTTTAACCCAGATTGTTTGTCTCAGTCTATAAATGTTGGGATTCCTCACTTTAACTCTTCGTCCAGCTTAGGGGACAGGGGAAAGTCCTGACACTGACTGAGCTGTGTCCATTGTCATGGGCATACGTGTGCTAGCGTACCTGTAACCATTGAGCCAGGGCATCAGCACCGTGCTTTGTCAGCAATAAGCCTGGCTGGGCACCTTCACTACTAAACCAAGTCTTGTGGTCTTATTGGGCCATTTGATCAGACCCTGCTGTATGGGCTACCTGGCCAGAGCCCGTGCATCACACAGAAAGAACACATGCACGCAGCCGAACCTCTGACGACAGGATGGCTGAGCCAGACTCTTATCAGCCAGAAGTCTAAAGGAGAATGCTAGAAAGCGAAGAAATAAAGTGGGAATGAAAAGGATACGCTGGAGGGAAGCGGGGTGTCACAGACTTTCATCCCAGGTGGTGTTCGTGGAGGTGGTAATGCCATCTGGGTCGTGCCCTCTCTGGCCTGGGCTGGCCAGGACATCTCTCAGAATCAGGACAACGAAGGCACAAGGGTGTCACGCTGGAGCCCGTGGTCCCAGGAAAAGGTGGGGGTGGCAGCCATGATGGTGCAGCTTGCTGCGGCAGTTTTTGGCAGACGACTGCTTGTTCTAATCTTCCCCAAAGGGCTGCTCTCAGGGGGTTCTCGCAACAAATTTTTGGGTGGCCTCAGAATACAGCTACCAACTCTTGATGGTGGCTGCACTGACACTTTCCCCAAAAATACGTAATTCACTTTAGGAAAAACAAATAAATATGCATGTATACACCTCCAGATCATTGCAATTAATTTATATAGGGGTTTGGGGTTTTTTTTTTGCCAATTCAATAATAAAAATAATGCTGTGAAAGGTGATATTTGTATGTTTAATATCACTTCACAGCAAGTCCTGGCACATTAAGACATGGATGGAGGGGTAGGGGGGTGAAGCATCAGAGGCCAGGGGAGATGGCTGGGTGGGCAGCTGCCACTGGGTCGGAGGTGTGGGTCAGCGCCTGGGGCTGGAGGTCGGTGCCCGGGCCAGCATCTACTGCAGCCCAGGGTCAGTGTCTGCAGTTGTGTGGCCAGGACCGGGGATTGGCGCCCAGGGCCAGGGTCAGCACCCACTGCCACGCAGCTGGGGGTCAGAACCTGGAGCCGGCACCTGCTGCTGTGCGACCGGGGCCGGGAGTTGGCACCAGGGTCGGTGCTTGGGGTCCACCCCAGCTGCTGCACAGCTGGGGCTAGGAGTCAGTGCCCTGGGCCAGTACCTGCCAGAGCCTGCTGCTGCGTGACCGGAGCTTGGCGTCCAGGGCCAGCACCTGCCAGAACCTGGGGTTGATGCTGCTGCCGCATGACTGGGATTGGGGATCTGCACCTGGGGCTGGCGTCTGCGGCTGGGTATTGGCACCCATGGCCAGCTCCTGCCGGAGCTGAGGGTCAACATCCAGGAGCAGTGCTCAGGATCAGCAGCCAGGGCTGGGGGTTGGAGCATGTGGTCGGGTTTGGCTGCCACCAGGGTTTGGGCCTGGTGCTTGGGGTCTGTGCCTGCTGCCACACAGCCAGGGCTAGGGGGTGGCATCCAGAGCCAGGACCCATGGGAGCCCAAGGCCAGCACCGGGGATCTGCACCCGGGACGGCTAGCTGCTGGAGCTCAGGGTTGGCGCCTGGGGCCCTTACCTGGGATCAGTGACTAGGGCTGGGGGTCGGAGCACATGCACGGGGGTCAGTGCCTGGGGCCAGCAGCCGCCGGCAAGATTGGGGGTTGGCACTGCATGGCCAGAGCCAGAGATCGGAGCCCGCCGCTGTGTGGCCAGAGGTTGGAGTCTGAAGCTCCATGGCTGGATCCCTAGTCTGCGGCCATGCTCCCTAAGTCCCTGATGCCCAACCACCGCAGGGCTGAAGTCAGAGCCCCACTAACCCCCCCCATTCCCTCCCAGGTAGAGAACTCACCTGGCTCCTTCAGCATTGTGCCCCACGTGCATGTGGCCATGGTGGCTGCATATGAGAAATGGCGCTTTTTACCATGGCTGCAGCCAAGCACTGCTCTGTGCACTCTGCCCCGGCACAAGCATTCCCCACCCGCTATGTGAAGGGTGACACAGAGATGGCTATAGTAGTTTCGAGCATGCCAAGGACTTCTTTGTGTCAGTGGGGTTGCTTGCTTGCCCTTTTATGGCTGCTTTTTCAGCTGTTTTGGGCAGAGGCAACCAGAACAGGGAGTGAGGAGTGAGACCCATGGTAAGTGATAGCTATACGAAAGCATGGTGGTCACATGCCTCCACAATTTAATAAACTTTATACAAACACACCAAGTGGAACTTTACATTTGCAAAAGATACAAATTCTCTCCAAAGCCCATTGAGGCAGTGTCCATTGAGACACTTCCATTAAACTATAAAAGGCACTGAATTTATTTAAGAGAGCTCAGGATGTCAAATAATTGGCTGTAGATTTGGGTGGAAATGAGCACGTCCTTCTTTACATCAAAAAATTCAATAGTTTCATTCCCACAATTGACTCCATTTGATACCCTTGATGACAGACTCAACAGAGGTGCAAATGACTGAGGGCCAGATCCATGAAAGGATGCCACTGGACTTTGGAGAAGACCTGCAGTGTGCATGGAGATTGAAATGTTTCTCATTCCTGGAGTAAGAATCATAGAATCATAGATTTTTAGGGTCTGAAGGGACCATTATGATCATCTAGTCTGACCTCCTGCACAACGCAGGCCACAGAATCTCACCCATCCACTCCTGTAACAAACCCCTAACTTATGTCTGAGCTATTGAAGTCCTCAAATCATGGTTTAAAGACTTCAAGGTGCAGAGAATCCTCCAGCAAGTGACCCGTGTCCCACGCTGCAGAGGAAGGCGAAAAACCCCCAGGGCCTCTGCCAATCCAGAGGAAAATTCCTTCACAACCCCATATATGGCGATCAGCTAAACTCTGAGCATGTGGGCAAGACTCATCAGCCAGACACCCAGGAAAGAATTCTCGTAGTAGCTGAGATCCCACTCCATCTAACATCCCATCACAGGCCATTGGGCATATCTACCACTAATAGTCAAAGATCAATTAATTGACAAAATTAGACTATCCCATTATATCATCTCCTCCATACTTATCAAGCTTAGTCTTGAAGCCAGATATGTCTTTTTTGCCCCCACTGCTTCCCTTGGAAGGCTGTTCCAGAACTTCACTCCTCTGATGGTTAGAAACCTTCGTCTAATTTCAAAACTAAACTTCCTGATGGCCCGTTTATATCCATTTGTTCTTGTGTCCACATTGGTACTGAGCTTAAATAATTCTTCTTCCTCCATAGTATTTATCCCTCTGATATATTTATTGATAGCAATGATATCTCCTCTCAGCCTTCTTTTGGTTAGGCTAAACAAGCCAAGCTCTTTGAGTCTCCTTTCATAAGACATTTTCCATTCCTCGGATCATCCTAGTAGCCCTTCACTGTACCTGTTCCAGTTTGAATCCATCTTTCTTAAACATGGGAGACCAGAACTGCACACGATATTCCAGATGAGGTCTCACCAGTGCCTTGTATAATGGTACTAACACCTCCTTATCTCTACTGGAAATACCTCGCCTGATGAATCCCAAGACCCATTTGCTTTTTTCATGGCCATATCACATTGGTGGCTCATAGTCATCCTGTGATCAACCAATACTCCGAGGTCCTTCTCCTCCTCTGTTACTTCCAAGTGATGCGTCCCCAGTTTATAACAGAAATTCTTGTTATTAATCCCTAAATGCATGACCTTGCCCTTTTCACTATTAAATTTCATCCTATTACAATTACTTCAGTTTACAAGGTCATCCAGATCTTCCTGTATGATATCCCGTTCCTTCTCTGTACTGGCAATACCTCCCAGCTTGGTGTCATCTGCAAACTTTATTAGCACATTCCCGCTTTTTGTGCCAAGGTCAGTAATAAAAAGATTAAATAAGATTGGTACCAAAACCGATCCTTGAGGAATTCCACTAGTAACCTCCTTCCAGCCTGACAGTTCACCTATCAGTGTGACCCGCTGTAGTCTCCCCTTTAACCAGTTCCTTATCCACCTTTCAATTTTCATATTGATCCCCATCTTTTCCAATTTAGCTAATAATTCTCCATGTGGAACCGTATCAAATGCCTTACTGAAATTGAGGTAAATTAGATCCACTGCGTTCCCTTTGTCTAAAAAAATCTGTTACCTTCCCAAAGAAGGAGATCAGGTTGGTTTGACACGATCTACCTTTTGTAAAGCCGTGTTGTATTTTGTCCCAATTAACATTGACCTTAATGTCCTTAACTATTTTCTTGTTCAAAATTTTTTCCAAGACCTTGCATGCTACAGATGTCAAACTAACAGGCCTGTAGTTACCTGGATCACTTTTTTTTACCTTTCTTAAAAATAGGAACTATGTTAGCAATTCTCCAGTCATACAGTACAATCCCTGAGTTTACAGATTGATTAAAAATTCCTGCTAATGGGCTTGCAATTTCTTGTGCCAGTTACTTTAATATTCTTGGATGAAGTTTATCTGGGCCCCCTGATTTAGTCCCATTAAACTATTCGAGTTTGGCTTCTACCTTGGATGTGGTAATATCTACCTCCATAGCCTCATTCCCATTTGTCGTCCTACCATTATCCCTAAGCTCCTCATTAGCCTCATTAAAGACTGAGGCAAAGTATTTGTTTAGATATTGGGCCACGCCTAGATTATCCTTAACCTCCACTCCATCCTCAGTGTTAAGCGGTCCCACTTCTTCTTTCTTTGTTTTCTTCTTATTTATATGGCTACAGAACCTTTTACTCTTGCTTATAATTCCCTTTGCAAAGTCCAACTCTACATGGCTTTTGGCCTTTCTCACTTTATCCCTACATGTTCTGACCTCTGACCTTGCCAATCCCTCCCATCTTGCACTCCTTGTAGGCTTTCTGCTTTTTCTTAATCACCTCTCTGAGATACTTGCTCATCCAGCTTGGTGTACAACTCCTCCCTATGAATTGTTTCCCCTTTCTTGGGATGCAGGCTTCTGATAGTTTCTGCAACTTTGACTTGGAGTAATTCCAGGCCTCCTCTGCCTTTAGAGCCACAAGGTTTTCAGTCCAATCCACTTCCCTAACTAATTTCCCTAATTTTTTTAAAGTTAGCCTTTTTTAAATAAAAAACCCTCATCACAGATCTATTTTTGTTTATCCTTCCATTTAGTTTGAACTGAATTAGCTCATGATTGCTTCAACCAAGGTTGTCCCCTACAACCATTTCTTCTATGAGGTCCTCACTGCTCACCAAAACCAAATCTAAAATGGCATCCCCTCTTGTCGATTCAGCAACTGTTTGGTGAAGGAATCCATCAGCTATCGTATCCGGGAAACTCTGAGCCGTATTATTATTACTAACAGTTGTCCTCCAGTCTATGTCTGGGAATTTAAAGTCTTGCATGATCACAGAATTCCCATTAGTATTTACTTCTTTAAAAACATAAAGAGGTCTCTATCCATATCCAAATCAGATCCTGGCAGTCTATAGCACACCCCAAGCACTATCTCAGGGAAGGCTCTAGTAACTTTCTTCCCCAATGTGATTTTTGCCCAGACAGGCTCTGTCTTATCCATTCCATCACTTCTTATTTCTTTACAGTCTCCCTCATCATTGACATACAATGCTACTCCACCACCTTTGCCTTTATTTCTGTCTTTCCTAAATATCACATACCCTTCAATACCCGTACTCCAGTCATGACTACTGTTCCACCATGTTTCTGTTATCCATATAAGAGCTGGTTTCACTTCCTGCACCAGTAGCTCTAGTTCCTCCATTTTGTTACCTAGGCTCCTCGCATTAGTGTACAAACATCTTAATTTTTGCTGTTTGGCTTCGCTCACATTCTTTACCCAATTGGGCACAGACACTCTACCGCCAATATTACCTATTAGATTGGTATGTACAGTGACTTCCTGCTTATGTCCATTCTCCTACCCACGGTTAATCAGGCGGCTGTATCCTTTCTCATTTCATTTTCTTCCCTCTCAGAGAGAAAATCTGGCGTGGAGATTACCTGGACATCTCCCAACCATCTCCCCCGAATTCCTAGTTTAAAGCTCTCTTGATCAGTTGTGCCATCCTCCATCCTAGATGTCTATTTCCCTCCTTACTCAGGTGAAGTCCATCCCAAGAAATCAGTCCTCTGTCCATGAATGCTTCCCAGTGGCCATACATCCCAAAGCCCTCCTTATAGCACCACTGCCTGAGCCATCTGTTGAGCATCATAATCTTGTCGCACCTTTGTTGCCCTTCTCTAGGAACAGGCAGAATCCCACTGAAGATCACCTGAGCCTCAATTTCCTTAAACATCCTCCCTAGCCTGGCATAGTCTCCCTTGATACGTTCCAATGAGAATCTAGCCGTATCATTTGTTGCCACATGAAGGATAATCAATGGATTCTTTCCCGCTCCCATTAGGATCCTCTTCGGCCTCAGGTCCACATCCCGTATCTTAGAACCGGCAGACAGCACACCCTTCTGTTCTGTGGATCAGCTTTTGTTACAGGCCTGTCTATTCTTCTCAATTATGAGTCCCCAGTCACGTAGACCTGCCTTTCCTGGCAATGGTGCAATTCTCCAGTCTATCCCCTGTTCCATCTGGCTGCAAGTCCTCGCGATTCCTATTGTCCCTTGCAGTCCTCTGCAACCCATTCCATATCCTGCTGGGGCTCATATTTAGTGTAATCTCCATTGACTCTTGCCCTCTTCCTATAGGACTATCTGCTCTTCTCTTCTTCCTTGCCCTCTCATCTTCAGTGACCACCTGGCGTGTCCCTTCTTCATTTTCCAACTCCGCAAACCTGTTCCTGAGCTCTATTTCTCCTTCACTGGCCTGACTTTTCCTCTGCCTGGTTCTCTTAGTCACATGCTTCCACTGTCCACTTTCCTCACCCAGCAGTATCCCCTCAGACTTCTTTGGTCCTGCTTCCATCTGCAAGTCTGAGCTTTTCCCTTCAGCCTCCTCATGTCTTTGCTCCATCATCCGCTCAAACTCCCTTCTAAACTCAACCAGAGTCTCCACCTGCATCTCCAATCCTCGGATCTTCTCTTCCATCAGCTCTATCAGGTGGCACTTCATGCAGACAAAATTCTTTTCAGGTCCCCCCTCCAGGATCATGTACATGCCGCAGCTTCTACATCCAGTCACCTTCATTGTGTCTTCCACTACTTGGGTCACTACCACTGCTGCCTCTGTATCTGTCATAGCCTTCCCACCTAAGTCAAATACCTTCTCCTCCAGCAGAATACCTTCTCCTCCAGCAGAACTCTCACTCAAACTCCCCTGTTTACAGCTCTGTTTGCTGGCTCCTGGGCTGCTGCAGCTGTCTGGTGCCTCTAGGCCAGGACTAAGTCACACCAGGGAAGCAATTTGGGGGAAGCTTGTCTTTTGACAGCCTGTGCTGTACCTGTGCTGAGGAGATAGTTGGAACATCAGTCTGTAGCTTTAGCATATTTTGCAAGCACTGACTGCACTGTTAAAGAGGGGAGGAAGAAGGGGGAGAAATCATTGTCTCATTTGCAAATGTAAAGTTCCACTTGGTGTGTTTGTATAAGGTTTATTAAGTTGTGCTGCCACGAGCATCTTTGTTCTCCAAATATATACCCAATAGAGAAGAGATTTAACAATAATAAATCCACTTCTTGTGAGATGAACTAATATTTATCTGACAATGAATGCACAGAGAAACATGATCTTATATTTATTGAAGAATTTTAATTTAATCAAACCTAGGGATCAAATTCTCTTTAATAAATATACTACCTAATACATAAAGATGCAGAGTTAGAGGTATTTCCACTATTTGAATACTGGTAAATCTGACTCATACAGCGTGATGAGCCTTTTCGGCCCCAGCTGCCTCCACGCGAACATGCCTCTGGCGAAAGACCTGCTGCATCCCTCCCCCGAGGAGGAGAAGCGGAAACACAAGAAGAAGCGTCTGGTCCAGAGTCCGACCTCCTATTTCATGGACGTGAAGTGTCCAGGTTGCTATAAAATCACCACTGTATTCAGCCATGCTCAGACTGTAGTTCCGTGTGTTGGCTGCTCAGCTGTGCTGTGCCAGCCCACCGGAGGAAAGGCAAGGCTTACAGAAGGATGCTCCTTCAGACGAAAGCAGCACTAAACTGAAGTGTTTGAGATGGGTGGGACTACCTCCGCAGTTGGCTGCACAGACAAATACAGATGGTTCCAGAGCGTGGGATTCAGCCACAGAGCAACATTAAGTGTCCTGATGTGAACAGAAAGCTTTCAACACGTCTCTGGAACGTGAGGGGAGAACATGACTTTCATACTGTCCCTGTCGCCTCACCCATCTGACTGTCCATAAATTTTGGATAAAATACAAAAAAAAACTGTTCTCATGAAAAAAAAACTTGCCTTTTCTATTTCTACAAGCACTTGTGCTTGTTGCTATTTTTTCTGTGCTCATTCAAGAGCAATTTAAATCAAACCGGATTATTAAGAGGCAGCTCTAGGAAATATGGAGAACAAAATGTTTTGCAACCACAAATTGCATTTTTCATTATGGGATTATTACTGCCAAATGGGGTAGTCATCTTGCTTCTTGGCCAGAAAGTCATTGGTTCAAATCCCATATCAGGATATAATTGGTTAATGCTGACAATATATTGCAGTACTGCGTGGTGATGCATTGTCAAAGGTACTCTCCTTTAGACAATAAATGAGAGAAATGTCCTGTCAGAGGGTAGCTGGCCCAGTGAAGTGGTCAGGGACCCAGCCTACCTCTTACAGGTTCCTTGAGGGGGAATGAGACAACTGAGGTCCACCTGGGACTTGTTAATGTAGAGTTATTGTGAGGCAGTTAGTTATGCAGTGAAGTACCTGGGCAATAAATTAAAAGGAAGCTAGGGCCAGTTGGGAGGGTGGCTGCAGAAAAGAGGCTCCTGGGTGAATCTGGCTGGTGAATCTTGCCCATATGCTCAGGATTTAGCTGATCGCCATATCTGGGGTCGGGAAGGAATTTTCCTCCAGGGCAGATTGTAAGAGGCCCTGGAGGTTTTTCCCCTCCCTCTGTAGCATGGGGCACGGGTCACTTGCTGGGGGATTCTCTGCTCCTTGAAGTCTTTAAACCATGATTTGAGGACTTCAATAGCTCAGACATAAGTTAGGGGTTTGTTACAGGAGTGGATGGGTGAGATTCTGTAGCCTGCGTTGTGCAGCAGGTCAGACTAGATGATCATAATGGTCCCTTCTGACCTAAATATCTATGAATCTATGAATAGTCACCAGGATACAGAAAGAGAGAGCTCCCAGAGGGAGAGCTTCTCAGGAGGAACCTGGTGAGGGGGCTCACCAGGAGAGGAAACCAAGGAAGAATGCTCTTGCCGGGAGAGGCTCTGAAAGGAAGGACCTAGCCCCATGGAAGGACTTCACCAGGTAGCAGCAGAAACTCTAGAGCACAAGAATTTTATGCTGTCCCAAGGAAGGGTTGTTGCAGTTTGACCTCTGTGGGGACCTTGACCCAAGACAAGCAACCCTTTCCACAGGTGAGGACAAGAGGCCCTGGCTCCAGAAGAGGGTTCAGGGTGAAGAGGGTCCTGCTGATAAGGGACCTGAACATAAGCAGGGTTGATGGACTAAAGTTAAGTCAGCCCCTTTCCCTCCTGCTGGAGATACTGGGGGGAAAGCCTATTTGTACAATGTTCTACCTGTGAGTTAAATAAACCAGAGCCTTGAAGGGATACTGTTCAATATATATAGTCCTTATGGGACTTATTGGAGCCTACTAGGGGAAACTGAGGCAGAGATGCAATGGCAGCACTGCAGTGGTCCGCCAAGGGGAGCTCTAGGAGTGAGGGCCCCCAGTTACAAGTCCCTTCTGCCGGCCTCTGGTCAAACATGGAAGTTAGATTTCAGGGCCTTTCAAAATATAGCCGAGGATCACACAGATGTCCTGGTCAAAGTTCCCTCTCTCAGTAAACTTTACTTGGAGTCTATACATCAAATTCTGGTTTCCTTTGCAGTGATGTAAACCCAGAATAACTCCACTGAAGTCCATACCAAACCTTAGGACACATGCTAGAATATGTTTGCCTTATATACCTACTGTCAGGCTCACGAGTTGTCTAGCTAGCACATCATTTCTATCCGTTATCACTTCGGCTCTCTTAAATGTCAGTGTAACCCATTTTTATCATTGGAAGAAACAGGCATTAGGGTGTACAGTGGAGGCAAAGGTAACACCTGGCATTCATATGTTTATAAGGAAACAGCATGATTGTGTATTTATACACAAGTTGTGGAGACATGATGGCCATGGGTAGGAGGGGTTACAATTAAGACGAGGTGAAGGCATTCAGAGACCGCTCCTAAATACGAACAAGTGTAACGAACCAGCCGTGTGAGTGTCTTTGTCACCCTTCTCTAGTGGCTTATTCACAGTCAGATGTTATCAGCCTGCTACGGCTTCCGGCTAATTGGTTTAGTTCTTTACCACAAGCCTCACGGTTGCTGTAGCTTGTGTTGGGGCTAGAGTGACCAGATGTCCCAATTTTTATAGGGACAGTCCAGATATTCAGGGCTTTGTGTTATATAGGCAACCATTACCCCCAACCCTCCGTCCCAATGTTTCAGACTTGCTATATGGTCACCTTGGCTGGGGCTCAGGGTGGTGCCAACCATCTCTGAGACTCGGGGTTCCATAACCAGGTCTCTTGCAGCACCCCATCTTGGCACTGCAGAGAATCTTAGCTTATTGCAGAGGAATGGGGAACATTTTAAGCTAACTTCTCTTTCACGTGCAGCCATGTGCACAGGGCAATGTATTTGTTCATCTATTCCATAATAATACTGTCTCTTTGGGTTACTCGTTCAGTGAAAGAAGTCTGTAATTTCAACAAATCTCTTGGAGTTTTTATTGAAGGGTGGGAGACAGGCTGCAAGCTGTGCCTCTGAAGCTAGGGAGCTGAAAAGCAAATAAATAAATAAATTATTGAAGCACCTTTCTCTGCTGTCTAGAAGTGCGAAATATACGTGGGCAAGAAAATTGCTATTTTGTTTAATGACTGCTTCCCGTATAGCAATAGGGTTTTGGATTTTTTTTTTAAGGCATTCCTTCCTGACGGAAGAGGAAAGCTTATTTTATACCTTTCAACACATAGTTTCCAGTCTCCAGATGGTACTCGTGGCAGCAGGGTGAACACTTAAAAGTAGCAGCCAGCGTGAAATGAGGAGGAATACAATGAAGGGGAGACAGAAGGACTTAGTAACAAAAGCTGCTCATTTTCTCTGGAATCTCGACAGGGAAAGAGAGAGAAATCACTGATGTGCAACGCAACTCTGCAGGGAACCTTTCAAAACAATGACCAAGTGAGAAATCAAAGTAGAATGAAATCAAAGCTTGTGTCCCCAGAGAAAATTGTTATGATGAACCTGTCCTATGTTCTTTTTAGAAGAGAGTAAACAAAGAGTTTGTGATTGATTGAGAACCCTGTGGGAGAATGGCAGCGAGTTGGCACACAAAGCAGCATTTAATTTTGAGAGGGACAAGCGTAGGCAACAAAGGAGAACAATGAAAATTAGAAGCGATGATTCTTGTCGGGTAAGACCAGGGGATAGGGTTTTCAGAACACACTGTTAGAAGCACCTTAAAGAAATAAATTCAGTGAAGGTGAGAAGTGAGCATTTTAAAACTCAGTAAAGAGAGAACTTCAGTGCAAAGGGCTTCAGCATTTGCTGTCAGAATAGTTCATGGTAAATAGGTTTTCAGCTGTGTCTAACAGAAAGAACAGTGACTATTGATCACAGAGGGAACAGGACTGGTCACTAAGATACTAATGCTGGTAGTGACAAATAGGTTGGAATAGAGAGAAGCTAGTTTGTCTCTGTGACTACCTGTTATCTCTTGTCTTAGATTGCAAGTTATTTGGGGCAAGAATCAGTGTTTGGTTTTGTGTTTATACAGTGGTCCTCCATGACTGGGGCTCCTAGACAGTACTGAAATACAAATAAGAAATAGTGAAATCACTTACATGTGTTTATTTACTGCTGGCATTTCTATAACATCTAGAGGCCCCAGTCTTGGGTCAGGGCCCCAGAGAGCTAGGCACATGACAAACATACACCAAAATGTGCTCCTTGCCTCAAAAGCTCTTATAGTCTTAAACCTCTGTATGAATACTTTGCATTACGGGTTATGAAAATCCCTGAGTGCAGTCTATCTAGTCAAGTCCATCCAAAGAAATCTGGTCATGGGCACAGAAATAAGATACATGTCTGTGCATGGAACTATCTGCCTGTCTGCTGGCTGAAAACCAAGGGAGAAGGTAGGGTTGCCACCCCCATGCGTGACATAGTTCTACCGACCTAACACTCCGATTAGACAGTGCTACCTCAATGAAAGAAGCTCTCCTGTCAGTGTAGGAGTGTCTTCACTTAAGCACTCCAGCACAGCAGCTGCTTCTGTGATGCTGCACAAATGCAACGTTTTAAGAGTAGACCTGCCCTAAGTAAATTTCCCAGACATGAAGAAGAGCTGTGTGTCACTCAAAAGCTTCTCCCTCTCACCAACAGAAGTTGGGCCAATACAAGGTATTATCTCACCCACTGGTGAAGTAGTGAGTTTCACAGTAAGACAGTCCATGCGCCTTCATGGGGTTGAAATACCCAGAAGTAAAATACCTGTCTTTGCAATGAATGACATAACTATGCACTATTGAAACGAGAGTGGAATGTCCAAAAATAGGGGTTGGAGTGTGGAGGGGGGTGGGGGAAGCTGGATCCTTGGGAGAAAAAGCTACAGAGATAAGTGTGGAATTAGGAAATGGAACTTGAGTTGTTCTTTCCATTTAATCAAACAGGTCAATACTGGTCAAAGATTTTTCCCCACCATTGTCTTTACCCCCTTGACTCTTCCTCGGTTTCCTACGACCAATGGGAGTTGCACGAATATAAATGACCACTAACTATAACGCACTGTCCACTTCTAAACCAGGAATAATTGAAATAATTTTAGACACGAACCGTTATTTAATTTAAGTGAAACTATCATAAGAGAAATCTTAATTTTGGCTGATTACTAAATAAATAATGGGGCAGGTTTGGAAAAACAAGGCTGCCCTTCAAGTCAAGGTACTTACCACCAAGAATATTGCTTTGAAGGTCATGAATTCTAAGAAGATGTTTGTCAGTGGTTCAAAGGGAGAAAGATGGAGAGCATACAAACTATGCCAAATAGGTTCAAATCGGAGTGGGAAGATATGGTCTCCTAGGGGATTCTGAAGTGAAGCTGTCCTAAAAATTGTGTAAAAGAAGAGCGGTGGAGAATTGGAATAAACCTGGGAATCCTGCACTGTTTTGCCCATGATGTTTTCCAGAGCTGTGACCTGGACCTATGCAGGTGGAGTTATGTCTAGGGCCCTACCATATTCACGGCCATGAAAAATACATCACAGACTGAAATCTGGTCTCCCACCATGAAATCTGGTCTTTTGTGTGCTTTTACCCTATACTATACAGATTTCACGGCGGAGACCAGTGTTTCTTAAATTGGGGGTCCTGCCTCAAAAGGGAGTTGCAGGGGGGGTCACTAGGTTATTTTAGGGGGTCATGGTATTGCCACCCTTACTTCTGTGTTGCCTTCAGAGCTGGGCAGCCAGAGAGCAGCGGCTGTTGGCCAGGCACCAGCAGCAGTGCAGAAGTAAGGACAGCGATACCGTACCACGCTACTCTTACTTCTGCGCTGCGGCCTTCAGAACTGGGTGGTCGGACAGTGGCAGCTGCTGACGGAGAGCCCAGCTCCGCAGCAGCAGCACAGAAGTAAGGGTAGCAATCCTGCAACCCCTCCTTACAATAACCTTGTGACCCCCACCACAGCTCCTTTTTGGGTCAGGACCCCTACAATTACAACATCGTGAAATTTCAGGTTTAAATAGCTGAAATCATGACATTTATGATTTTTTAAATCCTCTGATTGTGAAATTGACCAAAATGGACCGTGAATTTGGTAGGGCCCTAGCTATGTCCTTTGCCCAATCCTTTCCATAAGAAGTCTCAAATGGGAAGAGACACATACTGTGCTTCCCTGTTTCCTAGAAGTTTGCACCAGCAGGATAATTTAGTCAATAGGTGGCATTTGATAGAACAGATGGAAAACGACCTAGATTTCAAATGGGCATCACTTAATTTGTATGAGACCTGCTGCTTGGGCATGTAACTATCTCCCTTTACTAGCCAGTCCTTGAAACAAAATGTTTCAAGGTTCAAGTCCACCTGAACAAATTATGAACCCACAGTTAACCGCTGACGTGACACAGCGTGTTGTGACAAGTTAACAGAAAAGGAAAGAGAGAGAGACAGAACAATTCAATCAACTCTTTCTGCCTGGAAGTCCACATGCTTCTTTTTTCATCCCAATCTTCCTTGGCAGCTCTCATCTTTGTGAGCAGGGGCATCACTAGTTGATCTCAAATGACTAAAAGGGAGAAAAAATGTTAGAATTCCTAAGGAGATGGATTTAATAGACAGCAAACATTGGAATGGTATGAAACCATGGTACTATCGGGGGGGGGGGGGGGGGGGGGGGGGGAGTAAGAGGGGGGAAAATACTAGATATAAAACTCAGGCACAGTGTGTGTCGCTGGCCTCAGGAATCATGTAATTGATTCATATTTTTGTCTTTCCTGGAGAGTTCAATATACAAATGTACTGTTTCTTAGTTACACAAAGATCAAAGAAGAAACATTTAACTGCCTTCCTATGTATCACATCATCCAACCAGAGAATATTCAAGGGCATGTACTGTAGATATGTTATCAGATGTTGACTAGAAGTGGGGAGCAAAGGAAATGAACATGTGGAAATAAAAGTGGAGGGAGGCAGAGAATTTTTTTCCCTCTCTCTCTCTCTCTGGATCTCACTAGGGGATCATGCAGAGTACAGTACGAAAAGAGAGAGGTAGGAAAACCAGTATCACTGGAGACTATCCCTTTCATGATCTTGCTTTTGCCGGTAGTGTTGTAACGACGGTACCAAAAGCAGAACATTTTCAACAGGAAACAGATAATTCATACACAAAGTCAAATTGCATCCAGTGGAGTGAAAGAAGACAAAAGAGAGAGACAGAGGAATGCTGACAGTGTATCAGATGGGGAGAAGCTGGAGCAATGGGAAGCTGTATTATGTTATTAAGAAATTAGCTCTAGAAATGGGAAATTTTCAAGTGCATTTAAAGCCAATGCAACATGCCCAAAGAACTAAAATTAATAAAGCCCCTGGGAAAGAATCAATTTTAAAGAGGTTGAATAAGAACATGCAACCTGCTAAAAATATTGATGGCTTCATTACCAGCCATTTAGGAGAAAATATTCCATGCCAGTCTTTATTACCACAGACTGTGTACATCCAAAATTGCTCCCACTGTTGTAAATTCAGCAGATGCTCCATGTCATCTAGGCTATACAGCCACAGAAGGTTCTTCCTGTTCTGAATGGATATGTTCCCTCTAAATGCTGCTGCATTAAGCCTGTCTAAGTGCTACATGGTTGATGAGGTCTAAAGAGTTAGAATTTGTCTTGCCTAGGAGCCATATATGACTAGCAGAGAATGGTGCCAGTGGAATGCATCTCTCCCAACATTATAATGCAAGAGTTAGTTTCTTCTCTGGATTCCTGACAATCAATTAGCCAGGCACAATTTAAAAGGAGTTATGCTACTAGCAAATGGTGGTGGATCCACACTGGAGCTCTGCCAGAGGAAATTGTCCAAATTTCAACTCTCCAAGTGTGATCAAAGGAGGACCAGAGAAAACATCTTGTCAGTTGGGCAAGACCTCAAAACAAGCATGGTTCTCCACCTACTTCTGACCTGGAGCAAGACCATTCCCCACTTCTCCATTCATAGATGAAGTTGTGTGTGTTCTTTAAAGGCAGAAACAGACCCAGACATGTTCCTCTTCCCTTAGTCCAATTAGCCACACAAGGAGCTTACTACAGACCTGAGTTTATTACGATAACCACACAATGTGCATTGGGGGACAAAGACAAAAGGAGGATAGGGAATCGTGGTGTTCCCTGCAGTGGAGCTGTTTGTTTGTTTTTTCTCCTGTTTGTGTATCTCTTGGACTTATCTCTGGAATAGATCAGTCTGGTAAGCAGCATATGTTGTCTCCCAGAGCCTATTTTGCCTCCCAGAGGCAATTTTGATAGGAGCCTAAAGGGATACGATTGACAATTCCCATTAAAATTAACGTTAATTAAGTATCCAAAATCCCTGAGAAATTGCAGCCTTTGAGCCTCAGTAGGTCAGAAGACAAACCCAGGCCATGCCTGTACTTCTCGTACGGTGCAATCCCACCATTCAGCCCCAGTCTTAGACTCACAAGGTCACAGCACCCCTGTTCACCAACACCGTCCTCAGCATGCAAAACTGGGTTTGGGCCCATCTGTATACTGCCTTCCAGGAGCTTCTGACCAGGATAAAAATATAGTGACAGAGTATAATTTATTTATCTGTAGGAACCTAACAGAGGAATGGGTTTAAACAACAAAGGTTGATATGTGTATTGTCTTAACTAAATCTTAGCCTTTCCTTGCAGGGTTAGGTAGGGCCCCCTTGTCCCAGCAATCCCCTGCTCAGCACAGGGGACTCCGTCCCTGCAGTGTCTGCTTCTCAGTCTGAACTTCTGTCAGCATCCTCCCTGAGTTCACAGGCGGCCTTTAGTCATTGCAAAGTCCCTTTGGTTGACCTGGGACCCTTGTACATAGCCAATCTGGTGTATCCATCTTGCTGAGGGTCAGGATAGGCTTTCCTCAGTGAATTCATTTCTTATTGTCCATTTGAGCACCCGCAATTGAATCTGAGTCATTGTCCAAGTTCCTGGGGTTGTGCAAAGCCTCCCAGGACTGAGTTAACTCTTTGCCCCACCTGTAGCAGGCAGCATTAGAATAATCATATATAGGGTTACCATACATCTGGGTTTTCCAGGACATTGACCCACTTTTTGAGGCTCTGTCCTCTGTCTGGGCAAATTGTTCAAACAACAGGAAATGTCTGGGATTTTTGCAGACCAGACATTGCAGCTCAAAAAGAGCCCTGATTGGTCCACTTCCCAATTGGTCCCTCCTCTGCAACTGCAGCTTCTGGATCCCACCCACCTAGGCGGCTCCCAGCCCTGTGGAGGGGGTCCCGCAGGGAGGTATTGACCCATGACTGTCATTGCGTCCTGGGCTTGCACCAGACACCCTACCACTGTGACAGGGAGTGATGCTGACCCCCACCTCCAGTGAGTACCCCCACTGCAGGTATCCCCTCCAGCACCCCCAACTGTACCTCACCTCTAGTTCCCCCCAGCAGTGTCCTCTTCTGGGGCACCTGAAATATGGTAACCCTAAGCATGTAGACTGAAGTACATACATATTTAAAAAAAATTACAGATATCTCTAACATCTTTCTGGAGAATTGGATTTCATCATTAAAACCTGTCAATTTATAATCTACACTGGGGGTGGGGGGGCAAACTTTTTGGCCTGAGGGCCACATGGGGGTTGCAAAACTGTATGGAGGGCCGCGTAGGGAAAGCTGTGACTCCCCAAACAGCCTGGCCCCCGACCCCTAACTGCCCCCTCCCACTTCCCACCCCCTGACTGCCCCCTCAGAATCCCCGACCCATCCAACCCCCCCTGCTCCTTGTCCCCCTCCCACCCCCTCCCAGGACCCCCCACCCCTAACCGCCCCTTGAACCCCACCCCCTATCCAACCCTCCCTGTCCCCTGACTGCCCCAACCCCTATCCACACCGCCGACCCCTGACAGGCCCCCTGGGACTCCCACGCCCTAGCCAACCCCCCTGTTCCCCATCCCCTGACCGCCCCCCGCCCCGAACCTCCGCCCCATCCAACCGCCCCCTGCTCCCTGTTCCCTGACTGCCCCAATCCCTATCCACATCCCCGCCCCCGACAGGCCCCCTGGAACTCCCATGCCTAACCAACATCCCCGTTCCCCATACTCTCACCCCCCCTCCCCAGAACCTCCACCCCATCCAACTGCCCCCTGACAGGCCCCCAGACTCCCACACCTACCCAACCGCCCCCCTGCTCCCTGTCCCCTGACTTCCCCCTGGAACTCCTCGCCCCGGCATGTCTGGAGCCGCGCCAGCTGGAGCTAGACACACTGCCGCGCTGCCCTGCAGGAGCGTGCAGCCCCGCCGCCCAGGGCGCTCCCTGCATGGCGGCGTGACTGCGGGGGAGCGGAGACAGCGGGGGGTGAGCCTCCCCGGCCAGGAGTTCAGGGGCTGGGTAGGACAGTCCCGCGGGCCGTAGTTTGCCCACCTCTGATCTACACCAACAATGGCAAAAGGGGTATTTTTCTTTTCAAACCTGAATAAGGCTGAAGAATGGACTGCCTGCATTGGTAACTGGAGTTCTGTGCCCAGAGGAACAAGTACAGAGGTTTGTAACTCTGAAATGTTCTTAATGCTGAACAAAATACTATGGTTCTTCCTTCAAAAGTTTACAACTCAACATTGACTCAATATAGATTTGAAACTTTACTATGCAGAAAAAAATGCCACTTTCCCTTTATTTTTTAGTGGTTTACATTTAACATAGTCTGTACTGTATTTGCTGCTTTTTCGGGGGGGGGTCTCTGCTGCCTGATTGCATACTTCTGGCTACTGTGGTTGACTGGTCAGTTAGTAACTCTGGTGTTCATAACGCTGAGGTTCTACTGTATAGCATGAGTTATGAAGACCATTTCCTGTACATTTCCTCAAGTGAGCTCAACCGTTTCCTGAAACAACTCGTAAACCGTCCCTCCTAAGAGAGAGAGAGTAGTTCAGCCTCCATCCCATCCAATCCATGACATATTTGTCAACTATGGTGTGTGTCATCTCTATCTGTTGTTTCACGGTGTAAATTTTAGAAACAGCCTTGAGCATCAGCATCAGTGACTTCCATGTTCCATTAATAATCTCTGATGCAGCCAGCTGGTAACTGGAAAGGTTTGTTTGTGCAGATTAATAGAGATTAAATATCTTCCATTTATAGCTGAAAATTCTTGGGCGCTTAGCTCTCAAGGGAGGCATAACTAAAAGAATATACAGTACTCTACCTTAAAGATGCCAGTGATCTTATATGTTTCAGAGTAGCAGCCGTGTTAGTCTGTATTCACAAAAAGAAAAGGAGGACTTGTGGCACCTTAGAGACTAACCAATTTATTTGAGCATAAGCTTTCGTGAGCTACAGCTCACTATCTTATATGATGCCTTAGGTAACTAAGTAACTTTATCACTATTTGCAGTGTACTAGGTATTTCCTTGTAGCCTCGGGAATTCTAGCTGGTGTATAAATTTCTAGTGTTAGGAGGCTCATTAGTGGGATCCCAGGCAGTTCCTCAGAGGGAGGGTTGGGTCACACAGCTGAGGCTACGATGTATGGAGGTCGTTAACCAGCACCATTCCAAGTAAAATGATGTGAAATGTGTATCTGGATCAGAGGCTATTTGATACACAAAACCCTTTCATACGAACAATAATACATATAGCACCATTTATCATCTGCATGGCACAGAAATGTGAAGCACTATCAGAACCATGCTTCTCAGTCCTATAGACGCACAAGAATGGCATAGTCAGAAAGAAGGCAGAAGTTCTCTTTGGTGTCTTGATACTGTAGAAGTGAATTTGCTCTCCCATTTGATGTCTCTTATCTCTGTGCAGTCATCTCACAGCTCCCAATATTACTGTTTGTCTCATATTTTGAGTGCCCTTAGGTGCTTCGTGGAAACACTCTGTTAACACCAAACACCCACTGAAATGATTTTATGAATGACTTAATCATTTCTTATGCATTTTAGGGCAGCAAGTAAACTCCCTAGTCAGCAGATAATTGGGAACTCTATTGAGCTACAGAGATGTGGCCTGGTTTTAAGATTTTGTGAGCACCTACAACCAGAGTGGGTCAAATAACAGATTTTTGGTTTGCTGGTAATTCTCAAAGCTTGGGGGGAAACTCATTCGAACCTGAAATGAAACTGTGTATTTTTGAAATTTGTTTCCTATGACTACATTCATTTCAATTTTGAGCATTTTTAATATTTTTTTTTATTTTTCAAAAATATAATTTAGATAAATTTGAAAAAGAAGCTTTGATTTGGATTTGAATTGGAAGATCAAAACCTTTCATTTCAAAAATGTCAAAACAATTTTTTTTTCATCTGAAACAAATTGGTGAAGTTGACATGATTGTTATTAAATATGTTGGTGTTGCCAAATCTGCATTTTTAGCTGGAAAAACATTTTTGTAAAAAAAAATTGTTCCCTGTTACCCACAACTGTCATTGACTTGACAGGGAGCTGTAGGTGCTCAGAACCTTTGAAAATCACATCAACAGGAGGATGAGTGGATAGACCACTGGACTGGGAGTTAGACCTACATTCTATCCCCTCGCTGCCACCAACATGCTGTGACAGGCAAGTGACTTCGTTCCTCCAGGCCTCTATTTACTCTTTTCAGAGTAGCAGCCGTGTTAGTCTGTATTCACAAAAAGAAAAGGAGGACTCGTGGCACCTTAGAGACTAACCAATTTATTTGAGCATAAGCTTTCGTGAGCTACAGCTCACTTCATCGGATGCATTCAGTGGCACTTTTGTCTCTTTGTCCGTCTTGTCTGTTTGGATTGTGAGCGCTTTGGGGCAGGATCTTTGTGTTTTGTGCAGTGTCCACTACAATGGGTCCTAAATCTTAGTTGGGACCTGTTGGTGATATCCTAACTCAGGTAAATGATGATAATGCTACAGTCAGAATCTCTTGTGCAGTCTGGGTGCCTGAAAGTGAGCCTGGAATAAGAAAGTGCAGCTTCTGTGGCAGAAAATAGATTCCTTCATATTAAGGATTAAATGTTCCTTCATCTTGTGACACGATGATAGTTGGGAATTTTCATTGACTTCCGTGAATTATTTTTAAGATGTGCAGATAAATTTAGGGTTCTAATTTAATTGGCTTTGGCCAGAACTCTGTTTGACACTTGTTTAATCAGGGAAAGTGTTATGGCCCCATGTATCTGTTTTCTCGTTTGTTGTAGATCACAAAAAGAGGACCAGACAGCGGTCCTAAGCAATCTATGCTGGGACATCTCAGCAAGTGCATCCTCAGACCTGATATGCCCCATCTGCTTAAATAGAATTGATAATATCTTCTTTAAATCCTTGCTTACCCAGACAGATTGTTTGCTTTGAATACAGGAGTGATCAGACACTGCATCTCAATGGCCAGTCTGAAAGCAGCCTTTCCGTTCTCTTACATATCATGG
This sequence comes from Chelonia mydas, assembly GCF_015237465.2. Taxonomy (NCBI): domain Eukaryota; kingdom Metazoa; phylum Chordata; order Testudines; family Cheloniidae; genus Chelonia; species Chelonia mydas. The sequence continues at coordinate 120,432,033 of NC_051245.2, forward strand.
AACGACAATGATCTTTATGGACTATAGTCTGCATTCTGATAGCAGTCATGCTGGTAGCACTAAAGAATGGAAAAGATTTCTTTATCTAGACTGAGATCCTGCTGGGTAATAGGATGCTGTCTGAGGGATTTTCAGTTCAACCCTCTTGATAGTGAGCAAGAGAAAAATTTGAGATGGGGAGAGTTTGAGTTGGGGAGAAATCTAAATGCAGGAGGAATATCTGGAACAAATTCAGGATCAGGTTTCTCTTGAATTCAGAAGAGTTCTGCATTAAGTCGGGAGGGCATGTTAGGAAAGTTCAGAATGCTGGCTGCTTTTGGAAAGATTTTGTCTGGATGTTTGTGCAGAAACATTGTACATCTTCACAAAATCGTCCTATGGCTAGCAATGCTTTTCTGTGGTACTTATGAGTCTGTGGTCACAAGTAGAGTTGAACAAAAAGTTTTGGATGTATAATTTATTTGGAAGGTGGTGTACCTAAGTTCATATCCCTGCTCCAATAACTATTTATACACACAGTGGAACAACTTCAACAGAAGAGATTGACCCACACCAGTATATCTCAGAGCCCAATGTTTAGGACAGTGGTTCTCAAAGCCGGTCCGCCACTTGTTCAGGGAAAGCCTCTGCTGGGCCGGACAGGTTTGTTTACCTGCCACATCCGCAGGTTCAGCCGATCGCGGCTCCCACTGGCCATGGTCTGTCGCTCCAGGTCAATGGGGGCTGCGGGAAGGGCGGCCAGCACATCCCTCGGCTCGCGCCGCTTCCCGCAGCCCCCATTGAACCACTGGTCTAGGGTACTATCCTGCAATGTTAGAGACCAATTTAAAATTTCTTTCTGTATTGTAGGTGAGGTCCCTAAGCACTGGGCTACATTTATAACATAGCCAGGTCCTCCTTCAGATGTTTTGTGAATCAGAGCTTCATTTCTTTTGCTTTTCCTTTAAAAAGTCCTGGGAAATTAAACCAAATACTTTAGGGGGTTTTGGGGTTGAATGAAACATTATGTTCGATCCAAAAACAATTTTTTGTTGACTTTTTCAATTTGACATATATCTTTTTAATTTTTGTTTTTGGTTCAGGTCAAACGAATTTTTTTAAACAAACAAACAGACAAACAAACAGACAAACAAACAAACAAACTTTGGAACTGTCAGGGAACCAAAATAAGCAGTTACTCATCCAGCTTTAGTCATGAGACACAGAATACTATTCCGACTAAGACAATATATCATCTGGAGAATCAGGAATGTGATGCTGATATATTGCCTTGCTGCTATAGATTGACCATATTTGTATGCTGTCCTCGTAGTAGGTGCACATGACTGGTGTGCTGTTTATGAAGTCGTTGGGCATATTTTCTATAAATCTTATGCGGGAAATCTCTCCTAGGATATCTTGCAACAATTTTGATGGTCTGGTTTTTATTGAAGTGAAAATGATACAGTTTGCCCTGTTACTGTCCTTATATGGATGAGTGCACAGTTACAGTGTCGTCTCTCAATTAGAGAGGAACGTGGTGTTAGGATAGGCACTGGGCTGGAACTCGGAAGACCTCCATTCTGATCCCAGATGTGCCACTCCCCCGCTGGGTGACCGGAAGCAAATCACTCACATCACCACTGCCCCCTTGTTTCTCCTCCTCATCGTTTGACTGTCTTCTTTTTAGACTGTAGACTCTTGAGGGAAGGGAATTACCATGTGTTTGTACAGCGCCTAGCACAGGAAGGCCCTGATCTCATTCGGGGCTGTAGGAACTAGTGTCCCATAAAGAATAAAAACATGTTGCAGCAATTAACTGGGGTAACAAGTGTTGTTTAAAGAGCACCTGAAAATGTAACCTTTTCTCAGGCTAAGTAAGCAGCTACTCATGCAACAAGTACCATGGATTTCAATGGAACAACTTCTGCATATAGCTGCTACTCATTATCAGCAGGCTTTGCAGAATGGGGCCCACAAAAAATAATAAACTCCAAGTATCAGAACAGAAATCTGTCACACAAACCATGTGTGCTATCAATTAATAGGTAGGGGCAATGTTCCCTATTCAGACTGAAAGACACAGCGTAAGGACAGGAATTCCCACTGCAGAAAGGCGTTAAACGCTCCATGATATTGTTCCGGTAGATCTAGCCCTTTGCTGTGCTGTGGTGCCAGTGAACGCAGGAAGAGCAATTCACAGGCAGCCTCCTATCCTCCCAAGCACCAGGACAGGGTATCAGAGCTGTCAGCTGCACCGTGCGGCGTCAGTTGGAAAATTGATGTATTCAACTCATACATTGAGAAAACATCTTTAAAACAAGTCGTTTACTTTAAAAAAATTATAATCTGTCACTTAGGGTGAATGCACAAAGAAACACGCGTTCCACGTGTTGCTAGTGAGGGGATGTAGTTAGGGCAGCCGGCTTCAGCAATGTTACTGAGCATACTCAGTTTATGTGAGCATATTCAGTACAAGCCAAGCAGCAAATCTGAATGGGGGTGGGGGGGACACATCACCCTGCATGCCCTCCCCATCCCCCACACACATTGTCTCTGTCCATATGTAAGTCCCAGGTCCAGAAGACCTAGAGAGATGGAACTTTTTGATCCGTGTTGGAGAGAAGGGGAAAAGCCAACTCTGGCCAAGCTCATTTATGTGAATAATAATGTTATCTACCCATAATTCCACATACAAAGTTTTGTTGTTTTCAGCTGGAATTCATCTGTTTTGATATGTAAAGGTGACAGATTTTATTATCTTTATTGCACTCATGAATTGAAGTGGGAATTGTGAAGGGTACGTCCCGGGGCAGGGGTCACTTTGAGCTTCAGAGAAATGAACTTTGTCTGGGTAATGAAGCCTGGGCTCAGCAAAAGGGAGTGAGTTTTGTCTTGGAGTTGAGAAGTGATTTTCCAAGGAGCAGGGGGTGCATGACTCCATGTTTGCTTTAGTTTCTGTAATCTGGGCTGGACAGGAGCAGAGCTGAATCCACAGTGAGGCTGGGCTGGTGATGACAGTAAGTAGAGCAGAGCTGACCCTGCAGAGGGATCTGATTGGACTGGCAATTCGGCTAGCAATTTAGAACTGAGTTCACAGCCTCAAACCAGCCTCAAACCAGCTGGCTTTTGGAAGCAGAATTGAAATCACTGAACTGGACCAGACAGTTGTGCACTGGAGTGGGGATCTGGTGAAGCAGGTCTTTCTGGGCTGGAGTAGACTGGCAGAGGAGAACCACTCCTGGCTGTCCCTTGATTCCCACTGAGAATAACTTGACCTGTGGGTGGGGGTTTAGGGGGTGAGGTTTGTGGTGAGATGGAATTCTGGGGCTAAGGGAGTTGACCAAACTCCTGATGTATTGACTGGGGTGGCTCAACTTCTTATATGCACATATATACTGGTGGCTTGTTTCTTTTCTTTCCCCTTCTATGTACTGACAATGACATACTTGTGTTCCATGCTCCCAAGGACTCTGCACTATGTCTCAACATCCATAAGATCTTTCCCCAAATCTTGGGACATTCTTATAGTTGGAAACCCACCTCTCCATGTTTCTGCAAGCTATAACCCAGGATGCATAATGCCTCGGGATCTTTCCTTGTTGCACTTGTGTGGAACACCTCCAGCTCATGTGAGTGTGGGTTTTCTTTCTTCCCCTGGAGGGAATTATCTACATCAATATCTGTCATTACCATAAGTATTCACTGAGGACTTACTCATTGAAATGTATTCAAAGACCATTGAATAATTTTCTGAGAATGTCCTATTCTGTTTTCATTCCATCGACAACATTTCATTGAAAAGATCAATAGTTAATTACATTAAGTTCAAATCCTTCATTAACCCATTTATAAGCAGCAAACAAATGGTCTCTCTTGAATATGGCCCAGACTGGAAAAGCAAAACATGCTGATATTTTGGCAGAAAGCCTGAGAAGAATGGCGGTCAAATGCAGACCTACATCAAGCTACCATCATGCATCACTACAGTATTCTGTATTATGTTACCATATACAACGCTGGAATATTCAGAAAGAGGGCGTTGTTCTCCGGTATGGCTATAATCATCCCAAGCTACCTTATCCTCATCCTGCAGAAGTCCATGGCAGGATCAGCTAAGTGAGCTAAGTGGAACTGCATCCACACATTAAAGTAAAAAACAACACCACTATTTCTTTTTCCTGTCATGGTGGAAAGAGGGGCCTTTGCTTGGAATGCTATCCAGCATCACTGCAAAAGTAAGCTAACTAACTTAATAAAGAGCTCCAGCTTTTCAAATGTGATCATTCTTCTGCCCTCCCTTCTGTCTGTTTTATGGCTGATGTCTTTACAGTGGGGTACTTCAAGACCTATGACCCTCTGCCATGGACCAGGAGTGGAGAAGAATCACGGGCACTTCTGACCCCATGTAAAAAGGAAAAGGAGTAAAGAAATGAGGTAACATATAAGCCATAGGAACAGAGTTAAGAAAATCTTAATCCCTTGTAGTACAGCTTGATTCCTAGTGTAAGTGCTACTCTGAGGCTGCACCTTTGCTGAATAGGCCTGCCTAACTTCACAACATACATTTAGAAAGATGTCCCACAAAGGCATTATTGTCAGGCTTCCATAGGCCAAAACATCAACCATAAATGTTTAATTATCCTCACATTTTCACGCCTATTCCAGGTGCCAATCAGGCAAGGGCTTCAAATCACTGGACAGGCACTTAGCAGATGTTGGAATCAGCATTGTGCTTGTGTTGTAGTCTAAACGAGATATAGCAGCAGAGATCCTCAGGAAACCCCACCGCCAGAGGGGATACAGGACAGGAGAGTAGTGTAAGGAGGCTGCCTTCTGGTGTATAGGATTTCTCTATAGATTTCAGTACCTCTTGGTAGCTGGAGAGCTGGGCCCCTTAACCCCTCTTATGGCTGATGCCTTTACAGAGTATGCTGTGTGAAATGAAAGCAAAGGAAGTGAAGTGGAGTTAAATCTGCTTCTTTAAAAAACAGTTAACACTGCTAACAAGGCGGTGACGACAGTTTGCAGCACTTTCCCTTGTCTGTGCATGTGATGGGGTACGTGTGTGTTTGGTAGGAGCTTGATCCGGCAGTGTGCTGAGCAACTGTCCTTGATTCAGCAAAACACTTAAGCACAGATGGGTCAGTGGTTAGGGCACTAGGCTAGGACTTGGGAGACTTGGAGTTTGAGTTCTGGCTCTCCCACAGATTTGCTGTCTGAGTAGAGCTGGCCTGGATGCCCTGAAGTCCTAGCCATGTAGAAGCCCACCCCAGGGCTTTCAGGATCCTTCATGCACAGCAAGGAACCATGGGAGACCTATATCTAGGGAGCTAGCAGGGAACTTGGAACCCCTGAGAGCCTGCACAGTTTCCAGGCTCTTGGCTCAAGCCAGGGTTCTCAGGACTCCTAGGCTCCCTGCCTTGGAGTTTAGAAGCCCTGGCATGGTGGGGCTGTCATGGACCATGGAAGCCCAGGTCACTCTTGGCAGATGTAGACATGATAGGTATGAAACACCCCCTAATCCTGATTCATGTTGTGATAAATGAAGGTGGGGGGGAGCTCCCTTTTATAAATACCCAGCCAGCCAGTAGCTATAAAATCCCTCTTAGTAGCTGTTCTCTAATTGCTCTACCTGTAAAGGGTTAAAAAGTCTCACTGCGATACATAGGTAAAAGGAAGTGAGTGGGCACCTGGCCAAAAGAGCCAATGGGAAGGCTAGAACTTTTTAAAATTGAAAAAGACTCCCCTTTTTCTGTCTCTGTTTTTGTTCTCAGAGAGAGGCAAACAGGGAGCAATTATGCTGTGAGAAGCTTGGGCCAGGTACGAAAAATCATCAGTATCATACCTAGAAACTACTCATCTAAAACCCCAGATATGTAAGTAGATTAGGAAATGTCTAGGAAGATGCGATCAGGTTTATCCCTTTTATTTCTTTATGGCTTGTGGATTCCTCTGTGCTAACCCCAGGTGCTTTTGTTTTGCTTGTAACCTTTAAGCTGGACCTCAAAAGGCTATTTCTGATGCTTAATCCTTGTGTTTTTTTTTTAAATCTAGGAAAAGCCTAAATTCCCAGATGTATTTATTTCTTTTTTTATTAATAAAATTTACCTTTTTTAAGAACAGAATTGGATTTTTGTGTCTTAAGAGGTTTGTACACGTCATTTAATTAGCTGGTGGCAACAGTAGATTTCCTTTCTTTTTTTCCCTCAGCTCTTCATAGAATCATAGAATATCAGGGTTGGAAGGGACCTCAGGAGGTCATCTAGTCCAACCCCCTGCTCAAAGCAGGACCAATCCCCAATTAAATCATCCCAGCCAGGGCTTTGTCAAGCCTGACCTTAAAAACATCCAAGGAAGGAGATTCTACCACTTCCCTAGGTAACGCATTCCAGTGTTTCACCACCCTCCTAGTGAAAAAGTTTTTCCTAATATCCAACCTAAACTTGCCCCACTGCAACTTGAGACCATTACTCCTTGTCCTGTCCTCTTCTACCACTGAGAATAGTCTAGAACCATCCTCTCTGGAACCACTTCTCAGGTAGTTGAAAGCAGCTATCAAATCCCCGCTCATTCTTCTCTTCTGCAGACTAAACAATCCCAGTTCCCTCAGCCTCTCCTCATAAGTCATGTGTTCCAGACCCCTAATCATTTTTGTTGCCCTTCACTGGACTCTCTCCAATTTATCCACATCCTTCTTGTAGTGTGGGGCCCAAAACTGGACACAGTACTCCAGATGAGGCCTCACCAATGTCAAATAGAGGGGAACGATCACGTCCCTCGATCTGCTCGCTATGCCCCTACTTACACATCCCAAAATGCCATTGGCCTTCTTGGCAACAAGGGCACACTGCTGACTCATATCCAGCTTCTCGTCCACTGTCACCCCTAGGTCCTTTTCCGCAGAACTGCTGCCTAGCCATTCGGTCCCTAGTCTGTAGCTGTGCATTGGGTTCTTCCGTCCTAAGTGCAGGACCCTGCACTTATCCTTATTGAACCTCATCACATTTCTTTTGGCCCAATCCTCCAATTTGTCTAGGTCCCTCTGTATCCTATCCCTGCCCTCCAGCGTATCTACCGCTCCTCCCAGTTTAGTATCATCCGCAAATTTGCTGAGAGTGCAATCCACACCATCCTCCAGATCATTTATGAAGATATTGAACAAAACCGGCCCCAGGACCGACCCCTGGGGCACTCCACTTGACACCGGCTGCCAACTAGACATGGAGCCATTGATCACTACCCGTTGAGCCCGACAATCTAGCCAACTTTCTACCCACCTTATAGTGCATTCATCCAGCCCATACTTCTTTAACTTGCTGACAAGAATACTGTGGGAGACTGTGTCAAAAGCTTTGCTAAAGTCAAGAAACAATACATCCACTGCTTTCCCTTCATCCACAGAACCAGTAATCTCATCACAGAAGGCGATTACATTAGTCAGGCATGACCTACTCTTGGTGAATCCATGCTGACTGTTCCTGATCACTTTCCTCTCATGTAAGTGCTTCAGGATTGATTCCTTGAGGACCTGCTCCATGATTTTTCCGGAGACTTAGGTGAGGCTGACTGGCCTGTAGTTCCCAGGAGCCTCCTTCTTCCCTTTTTTAAAGACTGGCACTACATTAGCCTTTTTCCAGTCATCTGGGACTTCCCCGTTCGCCCTGAGTTTTCAAAGATAATGGCCAATGGCTCTGCAATCACAGCCGCCAATTCCTTTAGCACTCTCGGATGCAACTCGTCCGGCCCCATGGACTTGTGCACGTCCAGCTTTTTTAAATAGTCCCTAACCACTTCTTTCTCCACAGAGGGCTGGCCATCTACTCCCCATGTTGTGATGCCCAGCGCAGCAGTCTGGGAGCTGTCCTTGTTAGTGAAGACAGAGGCAAAAAAAGCATTGAGTACATTAGCTTTTTCCACATCCTCTGTCACTAGGTTGCCTCCCTCATTCAGTAAGGGGCCCACACTTTCCTTGGCTTTCTTCTTGTTGCCAACATACCTGAAGAAACCCTTCTTGTTACTCTTGACATCTCTTGCTAGCTGCAGCTCCAGGTGCGATTTGGCCCTCCTGATTTCATTCCTACATGCCCGAGTAATATTTTTATACTCTTCCCTGGTCATATGTCCAACCTTCCACTTCTTGTAAGCTTCTTTTTTATGTTTAAGATCCGCTAGGATTTCACCATTAAGCCAAGCTGGTCGCCTGCCATATTTACTATTCTTTCGACTCATCGGGATGGTTTGTCCCTGTAACCTCAACAGGGATTCCTTGAAATACAGTCAGCTCTCCTGGACTCCTTTCTCCTTCATGTTAGTCCCCCAGGGGATCCTACCCATCCATTCCCTGAGGGAGTCGAAGTCTGCTTTCCTGAAGTCCAGGGTCCGTATCCTGCTGCTTACCTTTCTTCCCTGTGTCAGGATCCTGAACTCAACCAACTCATGGTCACTGCCTCCCAGATTCCCATCCACTTTTGCTTCCCCCACTAATTCTTCCCTGTTTGTGAGCAGCAGGTCAAGAAAAGCTCCCCCCCTAGTTGGCTCCTCTAGCACTTGCACCAGGAAATTGTCCCCTATGCTTTCCAAAAACTTCCTGGATTGTCTATGCACCGCTGTATTGCTCTCCCAGCAGATATCAGGAAAATTAAAGTCACCCATGAGAACCAGGGCGTGCGATCTAGTAGCTTCTGCGAGTTGCTGGAAGAAAGCCTCATCCACCTAATCCCTCTGGTCCGGTGGTCTATAGCAGACTCCCACCACTACATCACTCTTGTTGCTCACACTTCTAAACTTAATCCAGAGACACTCAGGTTTTTCTGCAGTTTTGTACCGGAGCTCTGAGCAGTCATACTGCTCCCTTACATATAGTGCTACTCCCCCACCTTTTCTGCCCTGCCTGTCCTTCCTGAACAGTTTATAACCATCCATGACAGTACTCCGTCATGTGAGTTATCTCACCAAGTCTCTGTTATTCCAATCACGTCATAATTCCTTGACATCACCAGGACCTCCAGTTCTCCCTGCTTGTTTCCAAGGCTTTGTGCATTTGTATATAAGCACTTGAGATAACCTGTTGATCGCCCCTCATTCTCAGTATGAGGCAGGAGCCCTCCCCTCACAGACGTTCCTGCCTGTGCTTCCTCCCGGTATCCCGCTTTCCCACTTACCTCAGGGCTTTGGTCTCCTTCCCCCGGTGAACCTAGTTTAAAGCCCTCCTCACTAGGTTAGCCAGCCTGCTCGCAAAGATGCTCTTCCCTCTCTTTGTAAGATGGAGCCCATCTCTGCCCAGCACTCCTCCTTCATGGAACACCATCCCATGGTCAAAGAATCCAAAGCCTTCTCTCCGAAACCACCTGCATAGCCATTCGTTGACTTCCATGATTCGACGGTCCCTGCCCTGGCCTTTTCCTTCCATGGGGAGGATGGACGAGAACACCACTTGCGCCTCAAACTCCTTTATCCTTCTTCCCAGAGCCACGTAGTCCGCAGTGATCCACTCAAGGTCATTCTTGGCAGTATCATTGGTGCCCACGTGGAGAAGCAGGAAGGGGTAGCGATCCGAGGGCTTGACGAGTCTCGGCAGTCTCTCCATCACATCTCGAATCTTAGCCGCTGGCAAGCAGCAGACTTCTCGGTTTTCCCAGTCAGGGCGGCAGATAGATGACTCAGTCCCCCGGAGGAGAGAGTCCCCGACGACCACCACCCGCCTCCTTCTCTTCCCCGGAGGAGGGGTGAAAGGGCTTGTGGGTACTCCATAGGAAGGAATTCCCAAGTTTGCCTTCCTGGGTTCTAAAAGGGCTTTTGGACTTAGGTGGTGGCAGCTTCTACCAATCCAAAGTCAGAGAAAAGCTGTAAACTTGGGAGTTTATTACTAGCCTGGAGTAGCAAGTATTCATTTTTAGAGTCCTTGAGGGCCCCCACCTTCTGCACTCAAAGTGCCAGAGTGGGGAATCAGCCTTGACACATGTCCAGGAGCTTCTCCCCAAACACTCATGTGTCTTGGGACACTTGTCCTGGGATTTCCTCTCTGTTTGTTTTTAAAAAAGTATATAATGAGTGCTTTTTAGGGAAGGTTAAAGGTTAGTCCTTATTCTAACTGTTACCAATTATCCCATCTCCAGTGAAAACTTGGCTCTAAGATCATATAAGAGTGGAAATGCAAGTGCAGAAAAGAAAGAACAGAAAAGTTCTGTTCCTGTGGTAGAAATAAATCTGGCAAAGACATTTGCACTTACTGAATTGTGAGACGAGTTTTAATTTCTGAATCATAGCTTTGTGAAATGTCATCTTGTATGCATAATAAATAAACGTCATCTTTAATTGATAAATGAAAGTCTTTGGGACTTTCTAAACTAGGGTTTTTTGCTTTCTTTTCAAAGTGCTGGACGGCCTCGTTCCAGTTCAGCTGCCTGTATCACTATGAGTAGTGTTTTGCTTTTAGCACCCATTTTTCATGGGTTTATAACAACATTTTATAGACAATTACATCAACTCCCACTTGTCTGCTGTAATAAGGAGCAAGTCTCCATATAAGAAACATCTGTGGACTGTCAGAAGGTAATGCAAATACCTGATTCATTCATGCAGTCGTGTTAATAGTGCTTGAAAATGCAGGTGCATAATTGCACAAAGAAGCAGGTCTCTATTTTATTTAAATACATAAATTGGTCCTGCTCTGGGCAGGGGGTTGGACTAGATGGCCTCCAGAGGTCCCTTCCAACTCTGTTATTCTATGATTCTATGAAAGGACTATGCAACCAGGACCTCTGTCCCCAGGAGGCAGCAGAGAGTTGGCAGCATCTGGCTGCTACAAAGTCTGAAGATATTGGCTGAGACTTTTTGGTTCCCTGGGACAGATGTTCAAAGCTGGGATTGCCAACAGCTATGAAGTAGAGAACAAATAAGAATATGCTGAATTCATTATTACACAAATATTTTTGGGGTGTGGAAAATATTAAACCCTGGCAATGGAAAAAGAATCGAAAGTGTATTTTGCTGGCTTCCTTATTTATTTAGAGAGTTACTCTCTACACGTGAAAGTAAGTCCATCATTTTACATTGGGCTATTGGCGATTTTTTTTAAAAAAAGATTTGAGTTCTTTAAATCCAGGAGTGTTCCTTTTTTTAATGACAACTTGACTACATTGGAAAAGATCTCTTGATATTCCTGATGTAAACATGTCAGGATGATCCTGAAATCAGAAACTTAACATTATTTCAGGGTGAGATTTTCCAAAGCACTCAGAATTGGCCTAACAGTATCTCCCACTGAAATCATTTGTTGATTGGCTTCGCTGTGAGGCAGAGTTCAGTTTAATTCTGAGATCTTTTGAAAATCTTATAGGAAAACTTTATCATTCACACCTGGATTCAAACAGCACTATAATAGTGTCCACACATTGACCACCATTATTTTCCTTTTGTGAAATCATTGTGTCTTAGAAGTAGAAACACCTGGTCTTTCATCTAAATTCATGTAGTTCTGCATTCGAGCCTCTTTTGAAGTATGTAAAATGAGCTATTTTGTTATGCTTTGAGAACAAAGGTTAATGACTCATGAAGGGGGAAAAATCACTACCTACTCTTTCCGTGTAAAATATGCAAAATTATGCAGAAACAACTGACTATTTTTAAATGAATCTGGAACTCTTAATTCTGAATAAAGTGCTACCAGATTTATCAGCATTGGCTCCAAAAACACAATTTATAATAAGCCCGTTTTGCTCTTGTTGAATGTAATGGGAGAGTTGCCTTTGATTTTGGTGGAAGTAAGAGCCAGTCCAATCTAACTAAATCTGTGTCCAGTAAATGAATGAATGCAATATGGAGCCGTGTTAATTATTGGCCATCATTCCAAAGTTTGCAAATGGTGGCTTATGGGACTTTGTGGGACAAGTGGCTGCCATTGGGAAGGGAAGAACAGCTGATTGAAGCTGAGCCTGAGTAAGACAGAGGTTATACTCATGGGCAGAGGAGAACACATTGAAGAGTCTGAAGCCAAAATGCAGCTTCCTTTAGAAGGTGCACACCCAGAACTGCTCAATTCAATGCTCCTGGATTCCTTGCTCACACAAAGCTTTCACATGGCAGCCTCTGCGAGTCACACTTTCTGCCATCTCTGGTTGGCAAGAGACTGTCCTATACTGGTGGATGATGACCTGGCCTCAGCTATACGTACGTTTTGGTCATGTCTGGATTACAGCACTGCTGCTCACCTGGATATGAAGCCATCAGCCCATAGGAAACTGCAACTAGTACAGAGTGCTGCAGCATGTCTCCTCAGAAACAGGAGCTATTGCAAGCCCATCAAACCTTTCTTCCCCTCCCTTCCCTGGTTCCCTGTAGAACAGAGTCAAGTTCAAGGTCTTGGTCCTTTCCTTCAAGGTGCTCAATGGCTTGGTCCCAGCATATCTAAAACCTGTATCCTAAAATTCCAGGATGAAGACCATGGTTGACAATTCCACACCTCAGGCACAACGGGACTCTTTATAATAAGGGTAAAGCTCATCTGTGTGGGAGACAGAGCTTTTTCTGAGACATTGGAACAAATTGCCACAGGAACAAAGGACCATCACAAACCTTGCCCCCTTCTACTCCAAGTGCTAGGCACACTTCTTCAGCCTGACTTCTCCAATGTTAACATCGAACAGTGTGTACATAATACTCCCCCAAAAAAACCAACCCCCAAATCCCCAACACCAGCACAAATAACTCTACACACCCTGGCACATGCAACTCTCCCCTCTGGAAAGGATCAGAGAAAGCGCACACCACATGTGACAGATATTAATTATGGTGCTTAATACACACTGCTGCCAGAAGCACAGAAAACTACAGTGACAAAAGAAGTACAAGATCAATGTAGAACAGAAGTTAATATCAAAGAGCCTGTTTCTGCAAGGTGCTGAGTTCCTCCTATGATTTGGTTTGCAACCTTAATTCCCATTGACTTCAATGCAAGTTGAATTTGCTCAGTCTCTTACAGGTCTGTGTGCACAATTAAATGGGTCTGGTTCCTCTCTTCCTTGTTCAGTAACTTTCACCTGTGCAGTGTGGGTGTAAAATGAAACAGGTTCAGACGGCAGAGATGTAAATGATACATAAGATGTAAGGCTGGGAAAATTCAGCCTCCATATCTGCTAGCCCATATTTTTATTCCCAAGGAAAAAAAAATCATAAAAGGTAATGAGCAAAGTAACTACAATTTTGATTTGTATTGAACACGGTCAGTGGCTGATCATGTGATCTAAATCTTCTTCAATTAACTCCTGATTCATAAAGGCAAATGAATCCAGGGACTCCAGAGAGTCCAGGGACTCTCTATCATCATTATACAATAGTTTTGATACCTCATCGCTGCATATTCCTGGAGAAAGTCAACCAATTATTAATTCGTATTTTGTATTCTACAAAGAAATACTGCATTGCAGATAAAGTTCTCATCATGATATTTGCTTTCGTGGGACAAAGTAATTTAGACAGGTTCTACCAACAGGCTTAGTTCATTTATTATAATCTCTTGAGGCAAAATCGCAACGCTGGTATTGTGGGACTGCTTATGGAAAATAACACAGGCCAAGCAACACTGACCTATAGGAAAATGCTCTGTGAAATCCTCTGTATTTGAACAGACCCAGCAATCTCGGATTTGTATGCCCATGTTAGGTGCTTATTAGCAACCCACAGCTGTATTTCAGAAAGAGAAGAACCTAGTAGTTAATGTAAAATATATTAACATTTTGGTCATGACAAACTGCAACCCCATTCTACTCCCAATTAATAATGCACCGTGAGCACATTTGTACAAATTGCCAGAGGCTCAGGAACTGTAATTGAATTTCAGGTAGAAACAGTACATGGGGGATGTAGGTACAACTAACCCGTGTGTCTCATTATGAATACTCTGCATGCAATCTCATTGAATTTAAAATAAAATGTTGGTACAGTGTGTAAAGATTGTACCGTAATGGTTTGCAATGAAGAAAGCCAAAGAAGTACAACACAGGCATATGGAAAAGAAACAGAATACAAGACCTAGCCACTTGATTCAGTTCCAAATGTTAAGGAAATATTATGAAAACTGTTCACGTTGTTGGGTTGGCTTCTGAGACACTCGTTGGGATGGACCCCCTTTCCTTCAAAATGTGCGTTGAGGCTTTTTTGGGCAGCGGGGGGGGGGGGGGGGGGGGAGGGGGCGGTTAAGGTAGTGGTGGTACATGTGGCCACCTGACCTCCCCTTTGCATGATTTATTTGATTATTAAGAATTTGACCAGGCATGACTGCACTGCCTTATGCTGCTATAACTGGGTTTCATAATTAAACCAAGGATTCTGTTTTAAAAACATTTTAAAATTCGCTTTAACACTTTATTACTTTTACTACCCCTGACTATTTAGTCCCCTCCAAGCTCTGCAGTGTTATTTGTGCAAAAGTTTTTTTTTTAACTGCACCTATCTTGTCTTAAATTACTTACTTTTATTTTCTATAGTTTAATAAGATACTTCCCATGACCTCACTCGCTACTAAATTCTGGGACCATAATTTTTTCATTTTAATTTCCAGTAAAGCCCTTTTTTCAGCTGACTTTTCCTTGCTGGTTTTTTGTTCGTTTGTTTTTTTTGCACTTATTTCTTAGCTTAGTACTCTTTGCTTGCAAAGCTGTACTCATAAAATACAGTCCTTGAAGGATGGCTGCTTTTTACTTGGATTACTCAAATAGATAACAGCCTTTTCTTTTCTTTTGACCTCTTAGGAATTTTTTCTAATTTGTTTTTTTTTTCCCCTTTACAATTTTTATTTGCTCTTTACGCTTTTTACATTCATCTCTCCGGGTGGCACGTTTTGCTTGTAAAGTTTTAGCCAGCAGAAATTAGCCTTGTGAAACTGCTGCCTTGATTGAGCTTTCGTTGCCTTCGGAGGGGAAAACATAGTTATTGTTTTTCCCATGGTTGCCAATGGGTTTCATTTTTGAAAACTTCAGGGGCATTCAACAGACCTTTGGTGTACTTTGTCAAGCGTCCTTCCCCCCCGCCCCATACCACTCTTTAGAGTTTCATTTTTACCCGGTCCCAGTCTCCCTCTAATACTTCTCTGGGGAGTCCATAGGGTCTGCCCTTAGATTTAATCTACTTCTGCAATGTGGTAGTAACTTCTTTATATTTAATCCCTTAATCCCCTCCAATACCATTTCCAGTAACGCTACATGTGACCCTCACACTATAGGATGCATGCACTACCCGCTCCAGATCAGCAATTCTGATGTACAGTTCTAGTATGTTGGGCTGGCTTCTCAGACCTTATCCACTCAGTTCCCAAGAACTCAGCTCAACTCCAAACTCATCAGTGAGGTTTCTTTCTAGCCATACAATCAAACTACACTTGAATTGATCAGGCTCAAGCACTGGGGGTGAGTATAGAGGTACCACACATCCAAAGTTATGCAGCAAACTTCTTCCTGTATGTACATTTGCACATTACATTGCATTTACTAAACACTGCATCACACATTTTGAGATTGGCTCAGTTACTTTGTAAGAACCAGTGCCTGTACAGAATGCTCTGTCCACGTAATACCTACTCTTTACTTCGTCTTTACGTTCCTGACTTATCCATTACATAAGAATGGCCACCCTGGGTCAGACCAAAGGTATCCCCAGTATCCTGTCTTCTGACAGTGGCCAATGCCAGGTGCCCCAGAGGGAATGAAGAGAGCAGGTAATCATCAAGTGATCCATTCCCTGTCACCCATTCCCAGCTTCTGGCAAACAGGCTAGGGACACCATCCCTGCCCATCCTGGCTAATAGCCACTGATGGACGTATCCTCCATGAATTTATCTAGTTCTTTTTTGAAGCCTTTTATAGTCTTGGACTTCACAACATCCTCTGGCAAAGAATTCCACAGCTTGTGTGTTGTGTGAAGAAATACTTCTTTTCGTTTGTTTTAAACCCGCTGCCTATTAATTTCATTTGGTGACTCCTCATTCTTCTGTTATGAGAAGGAATAAATAAAACTTCCTAATTTACTTTCTCCATTCCAGTCATGATTTTATAGACCTCAATCGTATCCCACCTTAGTCATCTCTTTTCCAAGCTGAAAAGTCCCAGTTTTATTAATCTCTCCTCATATAGCAGCCGTTCCATATCCCTAATCATTTTTGTTGCCCTTTTCTGAACCTTTTCCAATTCCAATATATCTTTTTTTTAAAATGGGGTGACCACATCTGCACGCAGTATTCAAGATGTGGGGATACCATGGATTGATACAGAGGCAACATGTTATTTTCTGTCTTATTATCTATCCCTTTATTAATGATTCCCAATATTCTGTTTGCTTTTTTGACAGCTGCTGCACATCGAGTGGATGTTTTCAGAGAACTATCCACAATGACTCCAAGATCTCATTCTTGAGTGGTCACTGCTAATTTAGACCCCATCATTTTATATGTATAGTTGGGATTATGTTTTCCAATGTGCATTACTTTGCAATTATCAACATTGAATTTCATCTGCCATTTTGTTCCCCAGCCACATACTTTTGGGATATCATTTTGTAGCTCTTCGCAGTCTGTCTGGGATTTAACTATCTTGAGTAGTTTTGTATCATCTGCAAATTTTTCCACCTCACTGTTTACCCCTTTTTCCAGATCATTTATGAATATGTTGAATAGGACTGGTCCCAGTACAGACCCCTGGGGAGTACCACTATTTACCTCTCTCCATTCTGAAAACTGACCATTTATTTCTACCCTTGTTTCTTATATTTTAACCAGTTACCAATCCATGAGAGTACCTTCCCTCTTATCCCATGACAGCTTACTTTGCTTAAGAGCCTTTGGTGAGGGACCTTGTGAAAGGCTTTCTGAAAATCTAAATACACTATATCCACTGGATCCCCCTTGTCCACATGCTTGTTGACCACCTCAAAGAATTCTAGTAGATGGGTGAAGCATGATTTCCCTTTATAAAAACCATGTTGGCTCTTCCCCAACAAATTATGTTCATCTATGTGTCTGACAGTTTTGTTCTTTACTATAGTTTCAACCAGTTTGCCCGGTACTGAAGTCAGACTTACCAGCCTGTAATTGCCAGGATCACCTCAGGAGCCCTTTTTAAAAATTGGCATCACATTAGCTATCCTCCAGTCATTTGGTACAGAAGCTGATTTAAAAGATAAGTTACAGACTACAGTTAATAGTTCTCAGAGTAGCAGCCGTGTTAGTCTGTATCCGCAAAAAGAACAGGAGGCCTTGTGGCACCTTAGAGACTAACAAATTTATTTGAGCATAAGCTTTCGTGAGCTACAGCTCACTTCAGAAACACCACCCTATACCGGAAACCTACTGACCGCTATACTTACCTACATGCCTCCAGCTTTCACCCAGACCACACCACACGATCCATTGTCTACAGCCAAGCTCTACGATACAACCGCATTTGCTCCAACCCCTCAGACAGAGACAAACACCTACAAGATCTCTATCAAGCATTCTTACAACTACAATACCCACCTGCTGAAGTGAAGAAACAGATTGACAGAGCCAGAAGAGTACCCAGAAGTTACCTACTACAGGGCAGGCCCAACAAAGAAAATAACAGAATGCCACTAGCCATCGCCTTCAGCCTCCAATTAAAACCTCTCCAACGCATCATCAAGGATCTACAACCTATCCTGAAGGACAACCCATCATTCTCACAGATCTTGGGAGACAGACCAGTCCTTGCATACAGACATCCCCCCAACCTGAAGCAAATACTTACCAGCAACCACATACCACACAACAAAAACTCTAACCCAGGAACCTATCCTTGCAACAAACCCCGTTGCCAACTGTGTCCACGTATCAATTCAGGGGACACCATCATAGGGCCTAATCATTTCAGCCACACTATCAGAGGCTCATTCACCTGCACATCTACCAATGTGATATATGCCATCATGTGCCAGCAATGCCCCTCTGCCATGTACATTGGCCAAACCGGACAGTCTCTACATAAAAGAATAAATGAACACAAATCAGATGTCAAGAATTATAACATTCAAAAACCCGTTCGAGAACACTTCAGTCTCTCTGGTCACTTGATTACAGACCTAAAAGTCACAATTCTTCAACAAAAAAACTTCAAAAACAGACTCCAACGAGAGACTGCTTAATTGGAATTAATTTGTAAACTGGACACCATTACATTAGGCTTGAATAAAGACTGGGAGTGGATGGGTCATTACACAAAGTAAAACTATTTCCCCATGTTTATTCCCCCCCCCCCCCCACTGTTCCTCACTCATTCTTGTCAACTGCTGGAAATGGCCCACCTTGATTATCACTACAAAAGGTTTTTTTTCTCTCCTGCTGGTAATAGCTCATCTTTCCTGATCACTCTTGTTACAGTGTGTATGGTAGCACCCATTGTTTCATGTTCTCTGTGTATATAAAATCTCCCCCCTGTATTTTCCACTGCATACATCTGATGAAGTGAGCTGTAGCTCACAAAAGCTTATACTCAAATAAATTTGTTAGTCTCTAAGGTGCCACAAGTACTCCTTTTCTTTTTGTTAATAGTTCTGCATTTCACATTTGAATTCCTTCAGAACTCTTGGGTGAATACCATCTGGTCCTGGTGACTTATTACTGTTTAGTTTATCAGTTTGTTCCAAAGCCTCCTCTAATGACACCACAGTCTGGGACAGTTCCTCAGATTTGTCCCCTAAAAAGAATGTCTCAGGTTTGGAAATCTCCCTCACATCCTCAACTGTGAGGACCGATGCAAAGAATTCATTTAGTTTCTCCACAATGGCCTTATCGTCCTTGAGTGTGCCAATAGCATCTTGATCGTCCAGTGGTCCCACTGGTTGTTTAGCAGTCTTCCTGCTTCCGATGAACGTAAAAAAACCCATTTCTGTTTTTTTATTACTTTTGAGTATTTGGCTAGCTGTTCTTCACATTCTTTTTTAGCCTTCCTAACTATATTTTTACACTTCGTTTTCCAGAGTCTATGTTCCTTTCTATTTTCTTCAATAGGATTTAACTTCCACTTTTTAAAGGATGCCTTTTTGCCTCACACGGCTTCTTTTACTTTGTTGTTTAGCCACGGTGGCACTTTTTTGGTTCTCCTACTATGTTTTTTTTAATTTGGGGTATACATTTAAGTTGAGCCTCTATTATGTTGTCTTTAAAAAGTTTCCATGCAGCTTTCAGGGATTTCACTTTTGGCGCTGCACCTTTTAAATTCTGTTTAACTAACCTCCTCATTTTGGTGTAGTTCCCCTTTCTGAAATTAAATGCTACAGTGTTGGGCTGCTGTGGTGTTTTTCCCCATCTTGGGATGTTAAATTTATTATATTATGGTCACTATTACCAAGCGGTTCGTCTATATTCACCTCTTGGACCAGCTCCTGTGCTCCACTTAGGACTAAATCAAGGATTGCCTCTTCTCTTGTGGGTTCCAGGACTAGCTGCTCCAAGAAGCAGTCATTTAAGGTGTCAAGAAACTTTATCTCAGCATCCCGTCCTGAGGTAACATGTACCCAGTCAATATGAGAATAGTTAAAATCCCCCATTATTATTGAGTTTTTTATTTTAATAGCCTCTCTAATCTCCCTGAGCATTTCACAGTCACTATCACCATCTTGGTCAGGTTGTCAGTAATTTGTTATTCTACTGCTATATTCTTCTTCTTAGAGCATGGAATTACTATCCATAGATATTTTATGGTACAGTTGGGTTCATTTAAGATTTTTACTTCATTTGATTTTACGCTTTCTTTCACATATAGTGCCATTTCCCCACCAGCAGAACCTGTTCTGTCCTTCCTATATATTTTGCCCTGATATTACTGTGTCCCATTGATTATCCTCATTCCACCAAGTTTCTGTGTTGCCTATTATATCAATATCCTGATTTAATACGAAGCACTCTAGTTCACCCATCTTATTATTTAGACTTCTAGCATTGGTATATAAGGACTTTAAAAACTTGTCACTTTTTAGCTGTCTGCCATTACATGATATAATTGAATGGGACTTTTTTTTTTCATTTGACTGTTTCTCATCAGATTCTTACCTGTATTTTATCATCTTCCGTCCTCTCCTCCTTACTAGGACATATAGAATCTCCATTAATAGATCCTCCCCTAAGGGATGTCTCTGTCTGACCCATGTGCTCCTCTGCATGTGTCAGCTTTCCCCCAGCCCTTAGTTTATAAACTGTTCTACGACCTTTTTAGTTTTAAGTGCCAGCAATCTGGTTCCATTTTGGTTTAGGTGGAGCCCATTCTTCCTGTGTAGGCGCCACCATTCCCAAAAGTTTCCCCAGTTCCTAATAAATCTAAACCCCTCTTCCTTACACCATTGTCTCATCCATGCATTGAGACCCTGCAGTTCAGCCTGACTAACTGGCCCTGCACATGGAACTGGAAGCATGTCAAAGAATGCTACCATTGTTCTCTCCTCCATGGTTCCCTGTATGTTCCCCCTTATCTCAGCTAGTACAGATGTGCTGTTTCCAGCCTGCTGGTCCATTTATCTCCCTAATCCTCTCTCCCAAGAAATGAGGCCTCACCCATGTCCAATTACACTTGCCAAAGCCAGGCTTTGTCCCCATACTCATGCCAAACTCACGTCTCCATATTAATCGGAACCTAAAAATGGTCCATAGTTTGATTTCCTATCACAAGTGAAGTCCATTTTGAATCTCTGAACCTTTTATCCAAATGACCAAATATGTGAGGATGGGGGGGAATTTGGATTGTATGTCTGGATTTTTCTGCACATACCTAAAGTCCATCTTAAGCAGAGACACTGCACCTGTATAGATCATCCTATATATCTTACATGGATTCTTCCAGCTCTGTAACTGCATGTTGACATGAGTGTGCACCACCTACTGATTCAATCATGTGTTTCTGACACACTTTGCTGGACTACTGCCAATTCATTCCAATAGCCTAGCATCCTTTAGGGGAAAGGGGAAGGCTCACCTCTTCTGGAAATGGTGCTCTTTGTGGATATTTGCCTCTCTTCAACAGATGGAAAAATCTTATAGATTCAGAGACTTTTAAGGCGACCAAACTATGGCGACAGAATTTCACCAAGTAATTTTGACATCAAGCCCAAAATTTCTGTTAGAACTAAAGCATTTTGCGAGGACGCTCTGTTCCATGTTGTTTTTGTAATAACTCTCCCTCTTCAAGAACCATCTGGCTACCTCTCCTCCAGTGATGGTTCCTTCCTTTTCCCCAGAAGACAACAGCTGAAGCTTGTTTTTCTTAGGAGTTGTTGATACACTTAGGCAAGACTTCTGGTACTGCCGCTGAGACAGTGGCATCTGAAGCTGAGAAGTTAACTGTTTACTCTATAGAGACTGTCATCTTGGTCAATCTGTATTTCTGTTTCCATAAATAATGGATTTATCTATACCCATTTCAAATCTCACCAAAGCTTAAATGTGATTTTACTGTCAGGCTAATCTGTCAACACTGTTGCTTTCTATATATATAATAAAAATGAGATATCTGTAAGCTAAAAGATTTAACAATGCTGTAGAGACATTTTGGGAGAAAAAAAATTTGTATTACTCTTGTGGTAGGATTAACAGGATTTGCAGAATTTTGTTCCTAATATTCACAAAAGGACAAAGCAATACTTTATCAGTGTTAGCCTCAGCAGGAAAGTTCAGGAAATAATGCCCCCAAAGACAATGCTGTAGGTTTGAAAAGTATTATGTTTTAAGATTTAAGGGATTTAAACTCAGTTATACTGAGCTTCCACTCCCCAAGTCTGAAGGGACAAAGAAGGCAAAGATGGCTCTAAGCCACCTTTATGCCTCCCCCTATTGTGGGCAGGGACATGACTCCCCTCCCAGTGCATTAGAGCAGCCCTGTGGACACTCTAACTTACATCAGCTAGGTGGGTCCCTGTGCCAGGGCGTGCATAAACCACACTAGGCAGTAAAGAGTTAATCCCAGACTATGGGCGGCGGAAGTCCCACCCCCTTAGACCAGACTGGGCGTGCTCCAAATGCTGCACTAGTATAAAGGAGAGAAGCGCAGCTCATTCTGGGCTGACCACTGGGGAGGAAGGACACTCGGTGGAGGCTCCAGTTTGGGAGCCACTTCAGTCTCCAATTGCAGGAACCAGAGAGCCTGAGGACCAGACAAGAGACCGGTTGCCCACAGCCAGTCGACGGGAGTCAGAGTCCCAACGAGCTACCTGTACCAGTTACCTGTACCAAATCCTGATGATGAATGGACCCCAGCTTCAGGACTCATGGTAGGAAGTGGCCCAGGGGGATGTAGTGAGTGGTACCTCGCACCCAAAGACAGTCAATGTGTTGCGATAGGAACCATGCTGACTAGGTGGTGACCACTCTCACTGTTGACAGGGCCCTGGGCCAAGACTCGGTGGAGAGGGAGGGGCTGGGTCCCCGCTACCACTCCTGCTGCCACCCGCCCCTGGGTGGCTTCCCTCTTCTTTGACTCTGGCTACTAGGCCACACAGCCCTGACCCCAAGGGTAGCTGTGTTGAATCTGACCACTGTGCCTTATTGTGGTGAGGCCTGAAACAGTCGGGTAGATGGTGCCTGCAGTGTCAGCATCCCCATCGCCTGCTGCAACAGGGGACAGGGCATGCATACACCGCTACAGTCCCATAGGAACCATTCTACTGCCTGGGGATGTGACACACTGCCAGGTGTTGCTAATAAGCACCTAACATGGCCACATAAATCTCTGACTGTGTTGGCTCTGTTCACATAGATAAGCTTAACACATTCATAAAACAATTTGCTATAGGCCAGTTAGTGTTGCTTGGCCTATGATATTTTACGTAAGCAAACACACAATCCATCCCCTCTGAACTCTGGCCCCTGCATGCATTATGTGCTGGATTTGCTATATTTAAAATAAGACATAAACTCAAGGTTCAGTCCTGACCACTTGTGTTCATTATAAGTGGAGATGAGTCTGAACCGTGCCAGATTCAAGCCTCCTCCCTTATATTTTGGGAAATTCACATCTGGGTCCTGATCTGTTTGAACGTCTAGGCTCAAGTCTCTTTCTAAAAGGTTGACTGAATCCAAATACCTTTGAACTATAGAAACACTTCAATTCAGCTTCTGAAAATAAATCAAGCTCATGCCCGGGTATATTGCACTGAAAGAGGGGAAGGAACTACCACTGGGGGAACGGCAGTCATATGGTTCTTGGAGCGGCCTTACAAAGTACAGGAGCAGGGTGTCCTCACAAGAGGCTTTAGCTCCAGCAGAAGTTGTGGTCTTGATGCAGAAGTCACTAGATGAGGTTCCATGACTTGTGTCATGTAGGTCAAACTAGATTATCATAATGGTCCCTATTGGCCTTGAACTCTATGCATTTATAAGATTTCCCATCTCTAGAGGAGAGATAAGTGGCCCATTTCCATGAGAAGAAGATGGCCAGTTTCAGAGGAGGCGAGCCACCCTATAAAGGTAGTTAAGCATTTGGAGTGAAGCGGTAGCAGTCCAAAAAAGGGTGCCAGAAATAAATGGCTGAATTATCACACACATGCATGCTCTCTCTCTCTCTCTCTCTAGCATTCAGATTCAGGGAAAGGCTTTTGTCAGTTGCAGCGGTAGAGGTGTTTGAGATGTGTAGAACAATCTGTACTGATGCCGTGTCTCTGATGAAGCTAGACATTAGAAATGGGGGGAAACCACAAACATTTAATCTGAATTCCCTTCTATCAAGGTTCCTTCCCCACTCTGAACTCTAGGGTACAGATATGGGGACCTGCATGAAAGACCCCCTAAGCTTATTCTTACCAGCTTAGGTTAAAAGCTGCCACCACCAAAGTGTTACACAAAGAACAGGGGAAGTGCCCACTTGGAAACGTCTCTCCCCCCCAAAATATCCCCCCAAGCACTACGCCCCCTATTCTGGGGAAGGCTTGATAAAAATCCTCACCAATTTGCATAGGGGAACACAGACCCAAACCCTTGGATCTTAAGAACAATGAAAAAGCAAGCAGGTTCTTAAAAGAAGAATTTTAGTTAAAGAAAAAGTAAAAGAATCACCTCTGTAAAATCAGGCTGGTAAATACCTTACAGGGTAATCAGATTCAAAACATAGAGAATCCCTCTAGGCAAAACCTTAAGTTACAAAAAGATACAAAAATAGGAATATACATTCCATTCAGCACAATTTATTTTATCAGCCATTTAAACAAAACAGAATCTAACGCATATCTAACTAGATTGCTTACTATCTCTTTACAGGAGTTCTGACTGGCATTCCTGCTCTGGTCCCGGCAAAAGCATCACACAGACAGAGAACCCTTTGTTTCCCTCCCCCCTCCAGCTTTGAAAGTATCTTGTCTCCTCATTGGTCATTTTGGTCAAGTGCCAGCGAGGTTGCCTTAGCTTCTTAACCCTTTACAGCTGAAAGGTTTTTTCCTCTGGCCAGGAGGGATTTAAAGGTGTTTACCCTTCCCTTTATATTTATGACACCTTCTTCCTCTGCAATTTGGTCATTTCGATAAATGAATTCAAAGTGGACTATATCTATGATCCGAAATCAAACCATGGACCATTCTTAGGTTCCAGTTAGTATGGGGATATAAGCAGTTGTTTTAAAGAACCCTTGGAAGTGAATCAGCTGGTTAGGTTCTGTATTTTAGAACCTTGCCCCTAAAACCTCTCTCTCTCTCCCAGGGTGTCTCTCTTTTTCTTTTTTCTTTTCTTTTCTTTTTTCTTTTTGCTTTTTTTTGCTTAGGGATGGATGTAGACAGTGTTATGCAATCACTTGTGCGGGCCCCTTGTCAATCCATGGGACTTCACAGCTCTGTTCCTTACTGAACTACTCACCTGGAAATCTATTTTTAATGCAAAGGACAAATTAGAGATATTCTACTATACCATGAAGTATAGATCTGCCGATCTGGCTAAAGGATAGCAGTAATAATATACGAAGAAGAATCCTTATTAATATATTGTAAAGCACTGAAACAGACAAGCGTGTTGCTTAACAGTTCAGTTTTTGTTTTGTCTGTAAACTCATTGACTCTACTCTTGTGGCTACTGCTCTACCGCTGAAATAGGACGTCCAAAATTGTGTTTCATTCTAATTGTCTTCCCTGAATGTGAAGATTCTACAGAATAGACCAACATCTCTCAGGATAAAAGACTGGTTTGGAAGGTAGGGTTCTCTGCTGTTTCACCCCTTTTATAATGAAAGATAAACCTGAACTTAAGTTCAAATCCAGAAGCAGAATACAAATTTCTCTACAGTTTGGGGGTGTTTGGATTCAGTCATGCAGCTCAAATAATGACAGAGAGGCTTGAGCTGGAAAGGTCAAACAGATCAGGAACCAGATCCAACTTTCCCAAAATATGAGGGGAAAAGGCTTGAATCTGGCATTGTTCGTGCTTGTGATTATTTACAATGAAGACATGTGGTCAGGACTGGCCCTTGGTTTTATGTTATGTCTCATTGGAAGTAAAGCATGTTGACCAAAGAGTGCATGCTGGAGCCATGATTCAGAAGGAAAGGTGACCTATCATCTTAACCACCAGTTCCAGCAACCCCTGGTACTGACCTGTCCTGAGCATGGTTAGCCGGTGATGTCTGATGGGAATCAGTATGAGATGAGGGAACAATGCAGGAATGCAATAATAGACCCTAAGCTAATTGTTAAAGAGGCTAAACTGATTTAATGTGACAGTAATTGTGTAGTAGCTATTGCAGTCCAGCAATAGGTCTGAGTTAGGGGAGCTGATTGTACATATATAGGTGTATCCTTCAGCTCTGTTCAGGAGAAAAGTAGGAACCCCTGGATATAACTGACACTTGTAAGCCAAACAAAGAGATATCACAAGGCAAATCATGAAAGGCATTTCTTTGTGTGAAATCAGTTTTGTACATGTGGATCTGATGTGGCCACCTGGTAATTTTCACATGCAATTGGAGCCTCAAGATGGGCCCCTGTACAAAATGTATTGCAAAAGTTTGTGTCCCAAGGGACTCAAAGGATACTGGAATAGGAAATAAAAGTGAAGGAAAATCACAGAAAGCTGGGTTATTGTTCAGCTGAACAGTGATCCCAGCTGGAACTAGAATTCTTCAACAACTGTGGTCCAAAAGGAACTAACAATTGGAGCCCTAGAGGAAAAATAAACTACTGTGCCCGTTGATGTGTAGTGCTCCGATGCCATGGTGATGAGCATGGTATAAATGCTCTGATATGTAGACAGGTATCTAAGCAAGGGTATTACCATTCATATAGCAGACAGCCTGTGTGATCCTGGACAAGTCACTTGGAGCCTGGTCCAGAATCATGGGAAAGACTCCCATTGGGCCAGGTCCTAAAGTCCTCTGTAGCTCAGATCTTAGGAGCCGGGGGAGACAGTGAAGAAGTGGCTTGTCTGAGGCCAAACAGCATGCTAGTGGCAAAGATAGGAACAGAACCCAGGTCTCCTGAACCCTAGTCCAATCTCGTCTCCTATTTCCAAGACCACATGACCTCTCAAGGTACCTAAGGAGAATGATAGTTCCACTGTTTCTAAAATTATTTGTTGTTGTTTGGCAGTTCTTTAACATCCTGCCACCGTGAGTAGTTTTATCAACTCATTATTTCTAATACTCTGGTGGTGAGTTTCCTTGTATGTTAGATTAGCAAAGGAGAAATATTTGTGTGCATTTTGTGTTTTAAGAACAATTTAGTGCCTTAACAAATTGGAACCAATTTCATGTCACTGCTTTCCAATAAAATAATTACTGCATTGAAAAAATATGATCACGTGAGAGCTACCTGAACAAGAAGCTGCTAATAGTAATTTTATCTTTTTACACACTTTGGTTTATGTCCTCCATATCTTGGATAAGTTCCACCTCCTTGCATCCTCAGAAATATCCAACATAATGAAAAAGGGAAAATCATGTAAAACTGTGTTGGCCACAGCTCTTCTTATGGGTTTCTATTCCTACAGGCTACTCAAATTGCTATCCTTCATCAACCAAATCTGAGTCAGAGGAACATCCTGACATCCTCTCAGTAAGTCATCCTTCTGCTCTGTCTAGTGTCCTTGGGGTACTATCCATCAAAACGACACCTTCAGAGGAACAGCAGAGTGTGAATCCTGGCTACCAACCTGGAAGTGGCAATCGCAACATAAATTCCGCCCCACCCCCCCTTTCTGCTTCTCCTTTAGTGAATGGCCTGTTAAAAGGCAGAGAACAGCAGCTGCTTTGGAGCTGAGAAGCACTGAGGAACTATCAGCAGGTTGTTCCACCTATCCTGCCCATCTCATTGTATCTCTCACCATCTGTTAGCAGGGAAGACTCAAAGTGAAGGGAAATGTCTTCTTATAGCTAATGCCATTAGACATTTCTCTCACTCAGACCCGTACATACAAACATCTGCATGTTTCCCCCCAGCTACCACAGAAGAAAATCCTTTGCTGAGGTTATTGCTTTCAAACATGCTGAAATGTGTCATAAGTACAAAGTGGTGCCTATGTCCCACTCCACAGCACACTGTATGTCAGCTGCTGGATGCAGGGGAGAGGACACATGTTATTTGATTTATTTATCTATTATTACTATGAATACAGCCTCTTTAAGGTGTGTCTGCTCAGCAAGCAGCAGTCTGCCCCCGCGAGTCTCAGAGCCGAGCTCTACAGACTCGAGTGCACGCTATGGTGCTATGGTGCTAACAATGGCTATGTAGGTGTTTGGGCTTAATCTCTGAAGCCTAGGGAGAGGAATGGGCTTCAGAGCCCAAGCTCCAGCCCGAGCTTGCTACATAGCTATTTTTAGCACCTGGGCTCTGAGACTCTCTGTCACGTGCTGTGTGAAGTGCCCTTGGCGATGTCTGCTCAACAGTTAAACACCTACCTGCAGCTGGCCAGTTTCAACTGAGGCAAGGCTTGTGGGGCAGGGCTGTAAAACTGCAGTGTAGCTATTTGAGCTTGGGGTGGGGGAAGCCTGGCATCTGGGACCCCATGAGTCGGAGAGGGTCAGAGACCTCAGGCTCCAGCCTGAGACGAATGTCTACAGCACAGCTTTACAGCCCCTTAGCCCTGCGTCAGCTGACTCTGGCCAGCCGTGGGTATTTTAGACCTGCCCTTAAAGGCCTTAAGCTGGTCAGGGCCCCATCATGTTAGGTGATGTACAGATATACAGGAACTCTCTTTATGTTTCTCCTTGTTGCACTCTTTTTGACTTTATTTATGTTTATGGGGAAGGCATAGGCTCTTAAAAAAGTGGGACCTGTTTCTCTGCCCAGAGCATGGGAGCATCTTATTTATTTCAGTAGAGTTGCTCATTAGCCATGCTGCCCCCTTTGCCGGGGAGGAGCTCACTGTAAAAATCCACATTGTCTTCTAAATGTGAATTTCAAACCTACCCATGCCATTATACCTACAGAATACTTGGCAGTGGTTAAGCTCCTGGTGAGGTGGGATGGGTGCTTATTACATTAATAATCATAACCATCTTGCTGTGCTCCCCATGTCTGTTTGTTGTGTCCACTTGTTCTCTCTTGTTTTACACACAGAGTGTAAATGTCTTGGGGCTGAGACCAATGGTTTTATGATGTGCATCCAGTGCCTAAAACAGTGTGGCCCTGATCCTTGACATGGGTCCTCTAGGTGCTAGTGCAGTACAGATAATGAATAACAATAGTCTTATCATATATTTGAGAGGTGGAAGAAACACAATAGATCTCCTGCAATGCATAGTGATGTAGTAGGGGACATAAGTCTTTCCATCTCCCCTTTCTATGACACAGATTCTGTCATGCTTTTGTAATGATGTTTCACACTTTGATCTGAAGCGGTTACTTTGTGATGAGAATTTCAGTACAAAACAGTTATTCAGCATTTCTTTAGATACACGATAAAATGCGGTTCCTAACAAATTATCCAGGGATAGTTTTCATTATATCCATTGAAGCAATTTAAGTCTTTTCCTTTATTCTATCTAATTATTTTTGCCACTTGGAAATATTTCTTTTGTCTTTAGATGACAGGAAAAGCTTGATTATTAGACTCTAGTTGTTCATAGCTTTTTGCAATGTAAAAAGTTAACATTTTAGTCCAAAGGTGGTTGTAGTGAAATTTTAGCTTCTTTTCTCACAGTATGAAAATCTTTTCTCTCTGATGGAAAACAAACAAAAAACAAGGAATAATTTTCAAAATCTTGCAGTCTTTGATAGAGAGAATAGCACAAGCTGTCAATTTGTACAAAACTAGCAGGAATTTTGCCAAGAGTTATGGAAATTTCACAATGTTATTTGTGTAAATCTGGGGCAAATAGTCATGAAATCAAAATACCTGAGCACCAGTGTCTACCGTATCTATCCATCTCTCATACATGTCTTAAATTTACCCCAGTTCATTTAAAATTTTTATCAGCAGTAAATGAGATTCAATTTAATGAAGTTTAATCTGTTTCAGTGAATTATGAATTGTGTGGCTCAGTTCAATGGGTTGAGATGCATGGCTCTATGAGTAAATGGAAGCTTTAGAGAAACAATGTATTATTTATTATGTTCTCAGTGGTGCTGCTGAGCTGATAATTATATTACTGCCAAGGCTGGATTAAAAATTAACTATACAATACTCGGATCATTAAGAAAAAATCAGCACTGTATCTTGTTTTGAATCTAACAAAAGATTCAAAATTGCTGTCCTTGTAAATATCACGACAGATGTGTGGGATCTTAAAAAACAAAAAACAACAACAACCAAGAGCTGCTCAAATCAGAAGCTGTTAATGGAGCAATGTTAATTTACAACTGCTGAAGATTTAACCTACTACATGTTTTGCTAGAGGTTACTTGCCTAGGACAATCCTGAAGTGCTGGGAAGTAAAAGGCCTTCAGATTAAATGTCAGTCATCCTTTATATGTACATTGTTCCTAAAAAGACGAAGAGGTATGAGGCTTTTTCATCTTGAAGTGGGTAAAAGGTTAGAAGCTGGGTTCGGCCCCTTCCATAGTGGCACTCATTGGAGAGCCATCAAAGACTGAAGACGACAGATGGAATTTGGAAATGATCATCTATCCTGATAACAAAGCTGGTGAATATGGACAGATCAAAACTCAGTCATCCGGAATTTCAGAGTTAATGTGGTGGTTAGAAGAAAAAAAAAGTTAAGTAATCTGACTAGGTGGATCGAATGGGTAAAAAAGTAAATAAAAGACCAACCCACTTGGATTAGGTTAAATTTACATTCAGCTAAACTACAAAAAAGGTTTCTTTAATTGTGCTGCTTGGGATCAGACATGTACCCCATCTATGTCTTACTTTATGATCTATCTGGTGGTTCTGCTTTATCATTCTTGATCATTCTTGTCCACTTTCATACATTCTGGTCCCAGTCCATTAATGCTACTGGATCCTTTACACAGGTCACAAGCAATATTTCAATACATCTGAATAAAGTTTCTTCATTTTGGAGAGAGCTATGTGGAGGACAGAATTTCCATTTTGAGAAGGATTTCAAGATTTCAAAATCGGACATAATTCCAAATGGCACGAAAGCCAAAAATTTCAAAATGCTCCAAAGGAGTTTTGTAAAGTGCCATTTGGAATATTTCATTTTGATTTTGACTTAATATTATAAGGTCATACAAAATTTAAATGAAATTAATACTTGTGGCAAAATGAAAAATCAAAATATTTCATTCTGAATATTTTCAAACCAAGACATTTTGGCCGTCGCTGCAAGTGTATGGTTTTGTTTGTTTTGTTATAAAACAAATTTTTAGATAAACCAGCCTGATTTTTGTGAAGCATTTCAATGCTGATGGAATGACATATTCCAATGGAATATGGTGTCATCAAAATTTCTCCAACCTGCTCTCATTTTGAACAATGAGACTCCCTTTCTTAGAGACTGCAGTATGGTCACCCTTCATGTCTTCATAGGCCTAGGTTAGAATTATAGTAAGTATGAGCTGAGATGATAGTTTGTAGCTGTGACCAAGCCAAATGCTGTGTATGCAAAAGGGGGCACCTTAGAGGATCCTGCATATAGACACTTAACTTGACATTTAACCATTTGCAACAGATATTCAAGAGTATAAGTGCCAATGTGACTGTCCGCTATGATATTTTAATGTACCACTAAGGTGCTCTTGTTTAAAATCTGCGCCCGAGTGTCCCACAGCATTCATCTTAGTCTGAACCAATAGGAAAATAGCTGGGGATATTATCAGGGGCCGTGGTTAGCACAAAGCCCTATAAAATTGATTATGAAGCCTTTGCAGAGCACAAAAGTAGGAGTTAAAGAGAAGAGACAAATCCCGTTGGTGCCCCCTTCTTCTTAAAGTTTGTTTTATTTTGTCTGTCCGTTGGAAGAACATAGAACTAGAACTGAAATGCTGGTTAATATCTGGGTTCTAGAAAAGAGATCAACTGGTGTTCAGTAGAAGAGCTATAAAAGTTCCATTAATAAGAGAGGCAGTAGGGTACAGCGGAGAGCATATGGGACTGGGATTCAGGAAGCCTGGGCTCTACTGCGAACTCTACCACTGACCTTTTTGGTGACACTGAGCAAGTAACTTCACCTCTATAGGACAGCTGGGGCTCAGCAGCCATGATGAGTCGTCCACCAAGGAGAAGGAGAACTCTGATTTCAAATCAATCACGTTAGACCTGGCCAGCCAGTTTGTAAAATGGTGCCAATTACACATTCTCTATGGATTGCTACTGCCAACCCCAACTAATGGGACAAGGCAAAGCAAGCATTAGTCCCATTAATCATTATTATTATATTTATTATTAATTCAGGTCAACCTCAGTCTAGTAAAGGCCCTCTCTTTATTCTTGCCTAGAACTCTTCTTAACTCAAATCAGCCAAAACATTATCTTATAAGGTCATGGAAACAGGGCACTGTTTTTGTTTAGAAAAAATAATGTAGCCCAGAGCTGCTTAGTAGCAGAATATCCTTTCATCCCTTCTTAAGTAAATTACACTCATGCAAGTCTTCCAGCATGACTCTGTGCCTACTCATAAATTGGCCAGATTGTTGCATGAGGTAATGAATGTCAGATGAGCACGAGTGCCATCTCTTTTGCAGAAAGTGTTTGTAATACCTATTAGATCATTAATGTTGGATGAATTCAACTACCCGAATACAAGCTGACTGTAAAAATAAAAACGAAGAAATGACTTGGGAAAACAATATCTTACATTCTGTAAGCTTATCGTTTCTTGAAAGAACAAATTCCAGAACGTGTGTGCTGAATGAAGCAGGGATCCTGCGGAAAAAAATAGCATGATAATTTAATTAAAGACTATCTCAGAATGCATGTGCATAAGGAAGCCAAATTAAATTTGAATGAACGACCGTTAATCTGGTATTTCCTAACTTTTGAATGCTTGACTTTGCAAACGAAAACTTTTTTTTAACATAACATTGTTTAATACACTAGTGTGCATATAT
This sequence comes from Chelonia mydas, assembly GCF_015237465.2. NCBI lineage: Eukaryota > Metazoa > Chordata > Testudines > Cheloniidae > Chelonia > Chelonia mydas. The sequence goes on from NC_051245.2 coordinate 120,464,430, forward strand.
TATATATCACAGAGTCTTTCAGGTGATTGTGTGTGTACGTGTGTGTGTACACATTTACACTATCACTGGGTATGTCTACACTGTGTTTTAAAACCCCTGGCAGTGAGTCTCCAAGCCTGTGTCTGAGGTGCTAAAACAGCAGTGTAGATGTGTCTTGAATTGGAGCCCACTCTCTTTCCTGGGCCTCAGAGCCCGAACCCAAAGATTACACAGCTATTTTAGCACAGAAGCACAAGTCTGAGTTGGTAGACCTGGACTCCAAGACTCACTGACATGGATTTTAAAATGCAATGTTAATGTACCCTCTGAGGTCGAACCCTCAGCTGGCGTAAGTTAGTGTAGCTCCAACTGACTTCAACAGAACTTTATCAATTTGCAACACTTTTAGGATCTGGCCTATTGTATACAGTCAGGAAAGAGAATGCAACATGTGGTGGATTTTTGAAACACTGCAAGTCTTTGATATTTGTCCCAAAGGCCCGCTGGACTTGTAAAGTGATAGTACAGCAGCCACTCATAAGAACTTGCTAATTGTCGTATATAATACCCTCAGCACTACAGAGCTTTATGTCAATATTTGTAGTGTTTAAGGTATTTTACATAGCAAAGTTCAAGGGTAATGCTACAGATATCAAGGTGACATCATCTATCTAAGGTAGACTTGACAAGTTTTTAAGGGTAGATACTGTAAAATACTCTTAGTACTGTGCTATTTTGAATATGCTGTGCTTTTTGTGGGCAGAAGTACATAAGGGATCTGTACTTTAACACCCTCAGAGGACAGCAATTCCTGAATTGCACATGAGCAGCTAGGACACCAATATCTATCAGACAAAAGGATTACATGCAGAAAAATACCCAGTTGTAATTGAAGATGGTCTGATTTGGTTCCGCTAGCTTTGGAAAATAAGCCATTGCATTTTGTGCCCTTGTTGTTTTAATCTGTAAGAGGCCAAGGACAAAAGTCTATAATTCTATAAAAGAGTTGTGGTAGAGGATGGGGCAGTGTGAAGGAGCTTGTACTTCCACTGACGATGCTGCACCTGATGAGTGGGTAACAAAGATTTTCACTTCACAGTGCTGCCAGTCAGGCAGCGTTTATGAGTGCTAAATTCACTTCAGAAGCAAAATAAACAAATACCCAAATTTGGCTTCAATTTAATTTTAATGTCAGTTGGTTCTGAAAGAAAATACTCAGCTTATTCACTCACCCACCGCGGATGCGTCATGTTGGGTTGCAACGGTCATGTTTCATTATACGATAATTGGCAAAGTCTGAGCCTGAGGCTTCACGTCTCTGAATTCAGAAAATCAACAAAAGAAACTAAAAGAGCAGGGTAAAATATAGTACTGGTAGAAAATTGTCTCTTACAATTGTGTTTGACCGAGAATTCAATTTTTGACAAAACTGACTTTTCACAAAAAGTGTCTGCTGTCCTTGGAAAATTTTTATTTTCATTGAAAAACCAAAGTCCAAAAGCTGAAATATTTCTCTTTGGATATGCCACCACCATGCCCCATGGGAGTTGCAGATCAGGTGCAATGTCATTCTTCTCTATAGGCCAGGCTCCCTAGCTGGACTTCATCTCTTATGATACACTACAGCTATGTGAATTCCATGATGCACTGCTTCCTCTCACCAATAGGGGAGACCGTGGTGTATCATGGGTGTTGTAGTCTGATCAGGGAGCCTGGCCCACAGAGGAGAATAGGAGCATGAGGCATCCATACCACAACTACCATGAGACACTAAGACACAATTTCCAGGTTGAAACATTTTGATTTATGATCAAAATATTTCATTTTTTGATGTTGTTTTCCTGAAAATTTGAAATTTTTCTATTGGGGGAAAAACATATTTTCCAGCAAGCTCTAGTAAAGTATGTTGATACCAGTGGAAATGTGAATATAATCATTATTAACTGAGATAACCTTTTGGAACTAATGTGGAGGTCTTTGCTCTGTTTTTACTTTGGGTATGTGTGGGAAAACAACACAAGCCAGACAATAGTGAAAACTGATTAAGGCCCCATTCTAGCAAATTACTTATTCATATGCTTAACTTGAAGTAGATCCCATTGACTTTAATGAGATTTAGGTATGTGCTTCAGGTTAAGAAATGGACTTTGCCGAGTAGCACAGAGGTACAGTTAAGTGCATGCTAAAGTGCTGTGTAGAACTGAGGCTAACTGACTAGGAGGGGGAAATTAAATTGACGATATGCAAAGTGCTGCCAAAGGCAAAAAGTGCCCAAACGGAAAACTAGAGCCCGTGAGACCACTCCAACTGCTCTGCCCCACTCCAGCAACACAAAGCAGCTGAAAGCCCATCTGAAGGCGGGAGGGATAGCTCAGTGGTTTGAGCATTGGCCTGCTAAACCCAAGGTTGTGAGTTCAATCCTTGAGGAGGCCATTTAGGGGTTTCTGGGGCAAAATTGGGGATTGGTCCTGCTTTGAGCAGGGGTTGGACTAGATGACCTCCTGAGGTCCCTTCCAACTCTGATATTCTATGAAGAGGTTGTTTATGCTGGGTTTAGAGCTTCTTTGTATTTCCAAAGCAGCTGGAACATACTGCTGAATCTGACCCAATGTGTACTCGGTTATAATAATCGCAGGTGTTATGTGCAGGTTCAGATGAATCAGGCTCTTTTTTTTCTCCAGTTGTATCTGGGTTGATATAAACAACATAACTTGTTAAATATCTTATTCAGCATAAACTATGTGGCTGTGGCTGAGCAGGTTGAAGAAAAGAAACACTGCTTTGATGTTCAACTGGAGGGATAATCAGAGGCCCAAAGTGTTTGAAGAAACAAAATGCAAAAGAAATTACATCTTCCACATTTATTAATTAAACAGGATATTGTCTGCACATTCATAGGCCAGGTGATATAAAATAGCGCATAAAATAAGGGGCAATACAGTATAATTGTACAATGCAGCAACCGTGGTAGAGAGGCCATAAATTAAATACAGACAATCATAATTTGTTTCTACTGTATATGGTGGTGCAGTGACTTTAAAACTGAATTTTTAAAAAATGCAATGCCTTAACACTGTCTCTCCTACTTTTCTGTGCTGATTTAACATCCACAGTCAGGGACCTCTAAATTAGCCAGATATTGCCTGAATGTTCTCTGCCTTCCTTCATGATATAGAGCCAAATCCTGGTCCCACTGAACCAGCATTTTGCCACTATGTTGAAGGGGTTCAGGATTCAGCCCACAGCAGATACTACTAGTGGTAATAAGATTACCTGGCTTCGGCTCTTTTCAAAAGAGTAGTGGCATTAACTCTACACTCCTAGATGAATTCTCTTTGGGGGTATTTGTTATGCCTACTAAAACTCCACCTGTAGTGTCAAGTGCAGATGGTGTTTTTCTTTTCTTGTCTTAAACTATTGTGTGGTTAAGCATCTATTACATGCCAGAGCCGAGGTGTGTGAAATGATTCACATGGCTGCATGCCTATTTTGTAATCATCATCTACCTATCGGTCAGTTTTCTGGCCTGAGGACAGCAGTCTATGGGATCTACACTGGTTTCATTGGTAGATCCCCTTATAGCAATATGCTATGCTCAAGTGTCAAATAGCTTGGATACCAATGAGTCAACAAAACCACTCAATCAACTGCAGGCCCTGCAAGGAGTTCATAGGATCATTCTAGCAATACTGCAAAGGCATTCATTCCATGACATTGTGTTGGATAATTGTTCATTGCCCACCAAGCATTCTTGTGCTTTGTTCTACATGGGTTCGGGTCTCTCGGCTCTCCTATTAAACATAGTTGCAAGTGGAACTGGTCAGGAATTTTTGCCAAGATGTTTTTGTTATGAAGAACTATCGATTTGTTGAAACTGAGATTTTTTGTGGGGGGGGGGAAGATTGGTGTTGACACATTTCTTAACTTGAATTTTTTGGAGAAAGGTTTGAAATTGTCAAAACGGGACATGTGAACATCTTCTAAATGAAAAATTCTGTTTTTCTGATTCAAAATGACTTTTAATTTTGAACTGTGAGTTAATTAGAGAAAAAAACCCCTTAGAAATAAAAAAAGGTTTAAATCTAAGTGAGAGGTTGATTCACTTAAATGGAATTTTTTTTTTCAGATTTTTGAGATTTCAATGTTTTTTCTCAATTCAGGACAGTACAGTTCAAAATCTCAAACTTTTTCAGGATAGGAAAACCATTTCCTACCCAGCTATAGTTATGAAGTCGGTGGGCAGCACTTAATTCATACCAGGGCGGAGCCCTGGAACCTCTAGGCTTTGGTAGTTCATAGCCCTGGCACCTCTGGGCTTGCTGCATCAATTATGAAGGTAAAATATTGCTTCACCTCTTTCATTACAAATGAAGCACTGTCGATGAGAGGGATAACAAGGTGATAAAGCATGTGGTGTGTCATAGAAATGTGACCCAGTCCAGAATGGATGTAAGCACCTTTCCACGGGCTGTGCAGGTATTTGCAATCACTTGGATAGATACACTGCACAGCGTACTGCTCTCTAGGCTGCCCCAGCTATTGACCTGGAAGTGTGTTGGCTTCTCTTGGTGCATGAATGGACTATAAGGTGGATAGAAAGCTGGCAAGATCTTCGGGCTCAATGGGGAGTGATCAATGGCTCCATGTCTAGTTGGCAGCTGGTACCAAGTGGAGTGCCCCAAGGGTCGGTCCTGGGGCTGGTTTTGTCCAACATCTTCATTAATGATCTGGACGATGGGATGGATTGCACCCTCAGCAAATTCGTGGATGACATTAAGCTGAGGGGAGAGGTAGATATGCTGGAGGGTAGTGACAGGCTTCAGAGTGACCTAGACAAATTGGAGGATTGGGCTAAAATAAATCTGATGAGGTTCAACAAGGCAGAGTCTTCCATTTAGGACAGAATAATCCCGTGAACTGGTACAGACTGGGGACCAACTGGCCAAGCAGCAGTTCTGCAGAAAAGGACCTGGGGATTACAGTGGACGAGAACCTGGATATGAGTGTGCCCTTATTGCCAGGAAGGCTAACAGCATATTGAGCTGCATTAGTAGGAGCATTGCCAGCAGATCGAGGGAAGTGATTATTCCCCTTTATTCAGCACTGGTGAGGCCACACCTGGAGTACTGCATCCAGTTTTGGGCCCCCCATTTCAGAAAGGATATGGACAAATTGGAGAGAGTCCAGTGGAGGGCAACAAAAATGATTAGGAGTTGGGGCACATGATTTATGAGGAGAGGCTGAGGGAACTGGGATTATTTAGTCTGCAGCAGAGTGAGGCGGGATTTGATAGCAGCCTTTAACTACCTGAAGGGCGGTTCCAAAGAGGGTGTTCTCGGTAGTGGCAGATTACAGAACAAGGAGAAATGGTCTCAGGTTGCAGTGGGAGAGGTCTAAGTTGGATATTAGGAAAAACTATTTTACTAGAAGGGTGGTGAAGCGCTGGAATGGGTTACCTAGGGAAGTGGTGGCATCTCCATAGAGGTTTTTAGGGCCTGGCTTGACAAAGCCCTGGATTGGATGATTTAGTTGGGGTTGGTCCTGCTTTGAGCAGGGGGTTGGACTAGATGACCTCCCGAGGTCTCTTTCAACCCTAATCTTCTACAATTCTATAAAAGTATATAAGGATAAGTGCAGGGTCCTGCACTTAGGACGGAAGAATCCAATGCACCGCTACAGACTAGGGACCGAATGGCTAGGCAGCAGTTCTGCGGAAAAGGACCTAGGGGTGACAGTGGACGAGAAGCTGGATATGAGTCAGCAGTGTGCCCTTGTTGCCAAGAAGGCCAATGGCATTTTGGGATGTATAAGTAGGGGCATAGCGAGCAGATCGAGGGACGTGATCGTCCCCCTCTATTCGACACTGGTGAGGCCTCATCTGGAGTATTGTGTCCAGTTTTGGGCCCCACACTACAAGAAGGATGTGGATAAATTGGAGAGAGTCCAGCAAAGGGCAACAAAAATGATTAGGGGTCTAGAGCACATGACTTATGAGGAGAGGCTGAGGGAGCTGGGATTGTTTAGTCTGCAGAAGAGAAGAATGAGGGGGGATTTGATAGCTGCTTTCAGCTACCTGAAAGGGGGTTCCAAAGAGGATGGCTCTAGACTGTTCTCAATGGTAGCAGATGACAGAACGAGGAATAATGGTCTCAAGTTGCAATGGGGGAGGTTTAGATTGGATATTAGGAAAAACTTTTTCACTAAGAGGGTGGTGAAACACTGGAATGCGTTACCTAGGGAGGTGGTAGAATCTCCTTCCTTAGAGGTTTTTAAGGTCAGGCTTGACAAAGCCCTGGCTGGGATGATTTAACTGGGACTTGGTCCTGCTTCGAGCAGGGGGTTGGACTAGATGACCTTCTGGGGTCCGTTCCAACCCTGATATTCTATGATTCTATGAAAAGCAATAGGTCACGGAATACTTAAATTCGGCCCAATTATGGTCGTCTTGGCCTGAGGCCTTCATTTTCAATTACTGACGGTCAGAATGAGTAACAAAAGGAGAAGCTTATAAGGGAGTTTTTAAAATTAAAAGTGCCGTTATTATTATTTTACTGCTTTCTGTAGCCCATATTGCCAAAGCAGCTAGTTGCATTAAATACAGAGATTAAAACATAAAACAAGAATAGTAGTTTATCAAATGCTAGTAGAAGCAACATGAGTGCTTTCCCCTAAGGTTTCCAAAGCTCTTTCACATCTATTGGAGTGACAGGTGCTACAGAAATGTTAGATATTATTAAAGTTGTCAATTAATCACAGTTAACTCACGCAATTAACTCAAAGAAATTAATCATGATTAAAAAAATTAATCACGATTAATCACAGTTTTAATCACACTGTTAAATAATAGATACCCATTGACATTTATTAATATTTAGGATGTTTTTCTACATTTTCAAATATATTGATTTCAATTACAACACAGAATACAAAGTGTACAGTGCTCACTTTATTATATTTTTATTACAAATATTTGCACGGTAAAAATGACAAACAAAAGATAGTATTTTTCAATTCGCCTCATACAAGTACCGTAGTGCAATCTCTTTATCATGAAAGTTGAACTTACAAATGTAGAATTATGAACAAAATATATTTGAAAATGTGGAAAACATCCAAATATATTTACATAAATGGTATTCTATTATTGTTTAACAGTGCAATTAATTGCAATTAATTTTTTTAATTGCTTGACAGCCCTAGATATTATCAGAGCTAGCCAAATTGAAAAACAAGTTATTTGAACATACTTTCATATATAAAAGCATTGAGTTCAGCGTGTGGGGTCATATTGTTTGTTGTTCATGATACTTAAACTGCAAACGTTTTTTTTTTTTTTTAAAAAGCCCAAAATTTCATGAATGTTATTGTGAATTTTTATTTATTGGAAAATGTGTAGCTGAAAGTGTCCTATTCAGTCTTCATTATTCTCCTGCTTGAAAGATTTTTACGTTAAAAATTTGTTTCTAAAAGTTACTGCTCTGCACCGCCTAATACTATTGGGCTGTGATACTGGTGGTGTCTCCAGGCACTGTGGCAATGTAGATGATCATTTTTAAAGTTTAAGAGTATACAGAACAGAGATCTGAAATCTGGGAAGACAATTAAATCTCTTAGGAAAGACAAAAGATACCAAGTTAAAATTCTTTTCTTCCACACATCTAGGCCTAATCCTGGGATTGATTAATTACTATGTATCCACTAACCTCTCTGTTTTTAACATGGGAGATGGAAAAAGAAAAATGTTTTCATATAAACAGTTAGCAGGTGGACACAATAAAAGTCCCTGTGTTTCCACATGTATCTTAGGCCTTGTCTACACTACGGGGAGGTGGGAGGAGATTGATCTGAGTTATGCAACTTCAGCTATGTGAATAATGTAGCTGAAGTTGACGTACTTAGATCTACTTACCGCGCGGTCCACACTATGCAATGTCAACTAGAGACACTCTCCCATCGAATTCCCTTGTGCGTCTCATGCAGGTGGAGTACAGGAGTTGATGGGAGAGCTATCGGCAGTCAACCTGCTAAATTGACTGCTGATGTATCGATCGCCGTGCGTCAAATGCCCAGTAAGTGTCGACAAGCCCTAAGATACGTATATGCCCACCTCCACAACCACAGGACTGGAACACAACACAATCTGTAATCTATTTCTCCTTACAACATCTTTCTCAAGTACCGTGGTGCTATTGTTTTCATTTTACAACTGGGGAACTAAGGCATAGATAAACCCTGAATAAATTAGCAAAAGCACACAAGTTAGGTGCCTACATCTCATTGACTTTCAATGAGACTTAAGCCCCTATATGCCTAAGTCACATTTGAAAATTTTGCTCCTAATTGACTTACCCAAGATTTCCCTCAAGTCTATGACAGAGCAAGGGATTGAACACCCTAACCACCGAGCCATCCCTCCTCTCCAAATGTGTGGCCTGCTCGCTCATAGGGTAAGGAACATGCTGCACCTCTGAAGGACCATAGTGTCTCCTGTGGCACTTACCGGGTTTGTTCAGCTCTAACCCGTTCCCTCTGTGGGTTTTTGGCTCCAAGTAGCCAATGTACTCTCCCGTTCCAACACTGTGGAAGCCCTAGAGGAGAAAATAAGGCTGTGCATTGTTGTGAGCCTAGTAGTGTCCTGAACTTTACTCCTGCATTACTAAACTCCTCTGAAGAGAACTCAGGAGTAGTGAAGATCATAGCTGAAAGGTTCAAAGATTGGGTGCGGTTCAGATTCCAGTTCAAAGTTTATTGACTGAGAAAAGCAGGCTTTCTCATGAGATTCCTGGCACGTCTGGTTTTGATCATGCCCAGAAATGACACCAGATCAGCCTGTCTCTTGATATTTTCACAGGGTCTGTCCCAGTCCTGTCTAGAAACAGGAAATATAAATAATGGACTCAATCCTGGGCGGCAGTTGAGAACTATTTAGAAATAGGAGGGCATGCAAAGGTGGATTTAAAATGTCATGTTCCCCTCATCCTGGGTTGCCTGCGTTCCAGGACATGCCTCCCATGTAAGCCAGTCACCTGAATGTTGCTTTAAATTACATCTAAGGCACCAATAATGTTGACGGGTGGGGTACTGGGAAGCTATGCACCTTCGTACTTCGCAGTACCCCGTGTACGCTGAGGGAGGGTGGGGGCATAACAGCTACTATTTCTGTGTTACGTGACCCATAAGAATCCCCTGACATTGAGCTGATCCTCCCAAGGCTAGCAAATGCCAGCTTTAGGACTGCTTTGCTCTGGGAATGCAATATAAAGCAGCCAGAGTGCAGCTGGGAATTGGGGCCAGTGTATCAGAAGCTTCCGCTTCAGTTTAAGTTCGCTTTTGAGAAAAAGAGAGAGGTTTGCAGGCCTTATTCTTTTTTTTTTTCTAAACTGGTTTGCCCCATTCCTAATCAGAAATGTAACACAAACTGGGACAAGAGACAGTCTAGTTGTGAACGTGGATTTCACCCCTCATGGCTTATTAGCCCACCAGCTGCTAAGACATTGAAATGAAAATGTAACACGGGGGGAAAAAAAACAAACCCCCGCAAGCAATATTACTATTTAAAAGCATGAACATTGCTGAGGTAATAAGATTAAGATGCTCAGTTTAGATTTGTGTTGTTGCTTCAATCTTTAATATTATTTTCCTGCTTGGTAAATTGTGTTATTTGATCGTTGTCAGAGAGACAACTGTTAAAGATTTATTATTGCCAGTTTGCATTTGTGGGATTTTTAATAAACTGCAACTTGCACAGATTGTATTAGCACGAACAGAAATTAATATTTTATACATACAGGTAAAGAAAGGATAGGCCAGAGGTAAATCAAGTTATTAGTGGTAGCTACTGCTCAGACCAATGTCTGGCATTCTCAGTCTTTACTCTACCTTGCCTCTTCCTGTCTACCTTCTCTACCATGATCTCTCTGGCCCCATGTCATCCTTTATTTCTCCTCCCTATGGGACTCATCCTACAAACGTTAAAGTCAATAGCAAAATCCCCAACTGAGTTAATAGGTGCTGGTTAGACCCTACCACTGTACCAATATTGTGTCCTCCTATTCTCTCACCTCTTCCCCTGCCTCTTCCCCTGTTTCTGTCTGCTTATATCATGCTAATCATCTTAGTCTCTGAACACCTCTCCCCTCTGTCCTGCTCCATGTCACTTTGCCTTCCATTCCTCACCCTCTGTGATTATTCATTCCATTTTCTGTCTAGTCAGGTGTTCTGCCTCTTCCCTACCTATTCCGTGTAGGCCTGACTTTGACTCTCTTGAAGTCAGGTTCAGAGTTCCCATTGACTTCAGTGGTGCAAGATTAAGTCCTATGTCTCTTCCTTTCCCCCTTCCCTTTCAACATCATGTTTTCTCCGCTTTAATGCTGGTAGCTACTTCCTTGGGAATTTCTCATAGAACATGACACATGTTGCAGACATAGGTGAAGTGGGATCCCATCATGTTGCATCAATTAGATCTTGGCCATTTCAATCCAAGGTAAGGATCAAATTGCATCAGAAATAGAAAGACAAACCTGAAATTTTAATTCATGGAATTAAATTCTATGCCTTGCATTTAGCGTGTAATGGCATGATAAAACAACCAAAATCTTTGCAACTTGATACTCTAAATCAAAATTGTAAATTAGACTCATAATATGAATGTGCAAAAGCAGTTCTCTTCATGTATTTTTAAACAGAATATTAATAATTTAACATCCACATTTCAGATCACCATTTTTCAGTCAGAATATGAAGACTGGAGAAAATTCTGCTCTGACGTCCAGTGGTATACATCTAGACTCAGTCCATTGACTTCAGCAGAGTTAATGTGGCTTTACACCATGCAGCCAAAAGCAGAATTCAGCCCAACTTTTTCATAGATATTAAATTCTGAACATCAGAGTGTTGGTTAGGCATTTTATATCTTTGCATTTTAACCTTTTCTTTTAATGTGTTAGTTACATTAGCGCTATAGCACTTCAACCAGCAAATATTCTACCTAGGGAAAAAAGTACAGGGCCAGATCAGTGGGTGTAGCTACATCGATTTCAACAGAGCTACACTCATTTAAACTAGCTGAGTCCCATGGTGGAACGTAGGGTGCAGATGTGGTGGCTCCCTACACCATGGTAGGATTAGCGTACCCCAATTCATCCCAAATGCCTGTGAATTCTTTGCACTAGCTGCAGCAGTGCTTCCAAGAAGGTATTGGAAAGATGTCCTAGTGCATCTTATTATGCCCAGTCGGAGAACACTTCAATCTCTCTGGTCACTCGATTACAGACCTAAAAGTGGCAATCCTTCAACAAAAAAACTTCAAAAACAGACTCCAACGAGAGACTGCTGAATTGGAATGAATTTGCAAACTGGATACAATCAACTTAGGCTTGAATAAAGACTGGGAGTGGATGGGTCATTACACAAAGTAAAACTATTTTCCCATGTTTATTCCCCCCCCCCCCACTGTTCTTCAGACATTCTTGTCAACTGCTGGAAATGGCCCACCTTGATTATCACTACAAAAGGTTTTTTTTCCCCCGCTTTCCTGCCGGTAATAGCTCACCTTACCTGATCACTCTGGTTACAGTGTGTATGGTAACACCCATTGTTTCATGTTCTCTGTGTATATAAATCTTCCCACTGTATTTTCCACTGAATGCATCCGATGAAGTGAGCTGTAGCTCACGAAAGCTTATGCTCAAATAAATTTGTTAGTCTCTAAGGTGCCACAAGTACTCCTTTCCTTTCTGCGGATACAGACTAACACGGCTGCTACTCTGAAACCTATGTTTTCTTTTGCATCTCCTCCCTTCTCTTCCCTCTTTCATCTGTCTTTGGACCTTATTATCCACCTACAGGAGGGCCATCCCTAGACATTTTGGTGCCCTACGCAGCTCCCCCACGGGGGGGAGGCTGGTCCCAGGCCTCCTCGGGGGGCAGGAGGGAAACAGCATGAGCCGGCGGAGCGGGTTGGGGCTGGGTCCCTCCACTTTCTGCCGCCCAGTGATTGCAGGGCAAGCCCAACCCCACACTCATGGGGTGGCGGGAAGTGGAGTGGAGTGAAGTGGAGCTCTGCTTCCCTGGCTCCCAGCCTTGGGACTTGGGGGGCAAGGGGGAACCTCCCCCCAGCACTCACCGGCGGCGCAGCTGGGAGCCGGCGGAGCGGAGCGGGTTGGGGCCAGGTCGCTCCACTTCCTGCTGCCTGATGAGTGCAGGGTGGCCAACCCCTGCTGCAGTCTTCTGGAATGTAGCTCAGGGGAAGGGGTGGAGTGGGGGCGGGGTGGGGGCAGAGCAGGGGTAGGGGTTTTGGGGAAGGGGTGGAGTGGGGATGCGGCTGGAGTAGGGGTGTCAAGAGGCAGTGAGGGGGCAAAGCAGGGGCGGGGGCTTCGGGGAAGAGGCAAAGCAGGGGTGGGGGCAGCTTTCCTGGCTGGCTCAGCCAGCCGGGGGATCGGGCTGGCTGCTGGAGCAGCACACAGCTGCATAGGCACCAGGAGACCTGTGTATGTAATGTAGTGTTTTGTGTTGGAAGAGTTGCTGTTTTACATTGTTATTTAATATGTAGACGTTGCTTTGTGTTTATATTAGAGAGAGAAGTTTGCCTTCATGTTTGAGGGAAGGCAGTGTGGGGAGACCACAAATACTTGAAGTAATCAGTCTGTGAACATCTCCTAGACTGGTGATTTCTTGTCTCAACTGCTCAGAAGCCAGGTATTCAGGCATGCTGAGCACCCACCACTCCTATTGTTTTCTTGGCAAGCTGTGGGTGCCTTGGGGAAACTTGCGAATACTTGGGATTAAATGAACAGAAGTCACTGTTGGTTCAGGAATGATTCATGGACAGAAAAAATGGCTAAAGGGAAGGTTTTCAGAGGTACAAAATAGAATTAGGCACCTAACTCCCATTGTCTTTAAAAGTGAAAATCTCCCCCTAAAGTCATTGGGTAATGTTGTATACACTACTGACAGAACAGGTTCGTTTTATTGTAGGCACACTTTGACTGACTGTCCAGTCCCCAATTCCCTCTGAGGGGAGCAAATCTTTCTGACCCTTACAGGAAAAAATATGTCCCTCAGGTGCTCCTGCAACATGGAAATTTACTTAATGGGATTGGCTGGAATTAGTAGCTGAAGAACCAAAAGAGTCATCATATTCTTCTCCTTATATTTTCTATCAGATCTCTAGTTAGTCTCTTGAACACAGGAAACAATGTTCCTTTTCGTTTTAGTTCCACAAGACGAGGAAATACAAAATGCAATGAAGAGCAGGGCTCTTCGGTGGATCCCTATTGATGTTCCAGGTCTCTAACCAGCCCTACCGTTATGCTGGTTTTCAAGGGCAATGTGAAATGGTAAAGTGACGGGCAGAGCATTAGCGGCACAGGTAACAAGAGCAGCAGCATTGGAAAGCGCAGAAAAGACACTCGGTGTATCGTAGCACTCCTGTGACTTGTCATGACCCTGTGGTTGTGTAGAACCTCTGAATCATTAGCTCTTCTACATACTCTGGCCACAATGAAAATCACAGTTGTCAGCGGGGGTGGAATTCTGGAGGGATTTCTAGTCAACAGAAAAGAGGCCTAAACCACCAAAGATTACAAAAAAATCTCTGGTGGCTGTGGTTGTAGCTGAGTTTCCATAATCTGAGGGCCAGCCACCACTAGAGGATGACACAGCACACACATGAGCTTAGTGTCTAATAGAGCAGTGATACACACATAAGCACTCTTGACTCAGTACATTACAAACTCCATGAACACTGGTCTAGACTGCGATTGAAAATTAGAAGAAACTGCGGGTCAAAGACCTTTCCTAGTTGCTGATAACTTTCTCTTTCTTCATGTTCTCCATTGTCCCGTCCCCCCCCACACACATCCCCTGTTATCTTTCTGTTCGAAGGTTTGTGATAAGATGTAGCCATTGAGTACCTGGATGAAAATAATAATCAATGGTTTAACTGTGAAGAAAACATTAAAATGTGGGACAAGTTTGTGTTAATTTGTGGCCAATGTGAAAAAAGAACAAACTAAGGAAAACAGTGTTATGGTTACTGAATTGAGCTGGGGCTTAGAAGAGCTGGATTCCTTTCCTGGTTTTCCGACAGACCTCTTGTGTAACCATGGCAAGTGATTTAGGCCCAGATTTTTAGAAGCGTTTAGGCATTGCTCCACTACGTGACTCCGATGGCTAAGTCCCATTTTCAAAAGTGATCTAGGCACTTAGGTTCCTAAGTCCCATTGACATTCAAAGACAATTAGGCTCCTAAATCACTTTTGAAAATGGGACTTAGCCATCCAAGTCACACAGACCTTGCAGCGCTGAGTGGAGCAATGCTTAAATCAGTGGTACTTAAACTTGTTCTGCCGCCTGTGCAGGGTAAGCCCCCTGGCGGGCCGGGCCGGTTTGTTTACCTGCCGCGTCCGTAGGTTCGGCCAATCGCGGCTCCCACTGGCCGCGGTTCGCTGCTCAAGGCCAATGGGAGCTGCTGGAAGCGGCGCGGGCCAAAGGACGTACTGGCTGTCGCTTCCAGCAGCCCCCATTGGCCTGGAGCAGCGAACTGCGGCCAGTGGCGGAACAAGTTTGGGAACCACTGGCCTAAATTCCTCTGAAAATCTGGGCCTTAGTCTCGTTCTGACTCAGTTCCCTATCTATAAGATAGGATGATACTTTTTTCTATCTTGTCTGTTTAGTATGTAAGCAAATTCAGGGCAGCAATTGTCTCTTACTTTGTGTTTGTGCAGCACCTAGCGTAATGGGGCCCGAATTACAGTTGGTGGTCCCCATAAGCTACTGGAATATGTATAATAAAACAAATCACTCGTACGTCCTTTGAAGACGAGTACATGTTCTTCTAGAGTTGCAGGTATCCAGTCTTCAGTGGGAGGAACAGATTTTGCTCAGTATTGGAGAACGTTTGTGCTGAACAAATTCTTTGTTTTTAAGATGTATTGTTCTGGTATAAGAATTCTGGTCAGGGCTAAGATCAACACCCAGATACCATGAGTCACATTCAAACTGATCAATATTCACCAAACCCCCCCATCCCTTATCCAAAAGGAATTCTCGCTCACACACTCACTGTGATGGACAGATAGAGGCAATGGACATGCCCCACCTGCTCACCGTCTTCTTAAAGGTTTTGGAAATCTCTAATACCTAACATCGCCTTTGACGTTTATTTAACGTTCTGATACTGGGAGTGTGTCTGTCTGTTACAAATGCAGCCCAAGGTGGTGCATGCCTCCAGTATTCTCAGAGAGGCATGTATGAGCCACATTGATAATATACTTGGGGTGTTATTGGATTTTAATAATCTGAGCACCATCAGTCCACCAGACATTCTGGCAAGAGAGCGATGGCAAGAAAAGAGGGCTGAGAGTGGGGAACGTCTGAAAAGCATGTATACCCACCCCTAAGGCACAAATAGAGTAGCAGAAATGTCAAGAGTCCCGGGGACACCATCAGCAATCAAATGAAAAATATGTAAGTGGTGCTATTCTACTTTGTTCAGGTTCCTGCGGTGCATTCAGCACCACGGTCTCTCAGTATTTGTGGCTGCACTTTTTCCAGTTGTGTTGTGTGCATGTGTGTGTTCAACACAGAGGTTGGGAGTTTCAAAGGGAGCTGGATGCCAAATTCCCATTGAATTTCTCTGGGAGTTGGATGTTTAATGCCCTTCGGCCCCTTTGAAATTCCCACCCATAATTTCTATCTACTGAACAGGGTACATGCCCCCAAATTATCTGCAACTCACTATTTCAAGGCATTTTAGTTGAGGAAGGAAAGTGGACTCTTGATGTAATGTAATTTGAATATATAGTACTGGTGGACACCAGGCATTGAGGAGTATCATAAGGGGAAAAAAAAATGCAAACTATGGCCTCAATTCAGCAAAGCACATGTTTAAAGTTAAACTCTTGAGTAGTTCCATTCATGTCTGTAGCACTACGCGCACATACATGGGTCAGAGTCATGATGCCTACCGTGCAAGAAAAGTTCCCTCAATCTTCTTTATTTCTGCTTCTCTGCTTCCTCCTTGCCTATTATCTCCAGCTGCAACATGCCTTGTTATATTTAACTTACGTTGTTATCTCCACAGAGCAAGGTCCTTCTCTTTATGCTCTATGTGAAGTTCCATGAACACCTCTGCACGTAAATCTTACAAGTGCAAAAAAAAAAGGTAATTAGTGACAGTGATTTCTTTTTCAAGTAGGAGTGAGAAGTGAATGCAATCTAGTGACTAGAGTAAGACAACTCCTGTTTCAGTGGGCCAGTTCCTCAGCTGGTGTTAAATCAACCTACCTCCATTGACTTCAGTCGGACTACGCTGATTTACACCAGCTGAGGACATTATTCAGTGGCATAACATTTTAGTAAAACAGTGTGAAGAGGGCCCAGAATCTGTAAAATGCAGATGATAATAATCATCTACTTTACAGGGTTGTGTTTTGAGCCTTAATAAAGTAATGGGGTGCTCTGAGACCCTCTGAAACATGGTTCTGTGCACAAGCAAAGTATTTTGAACAGCGCTGCTTCTTTGCCACTAAAGAACTGAGTTCACTAGCACAGCCTCAGATACACATATTTTTACTGCTCTGTCATGGCACTGGGAATTGACCTCAGTTTGAGGACATCAGAGGGAGTAAACGGCAGGCACAGGAGGGCCTTTAAATTCAACGCAGGCTTTTCTTGGCTTGAAAAGGTTGGGGGTAGTTGTTACAAGCACCTAAAAACACCTTCCATTCCTGTCCAGGTACTTTATTCATTTTTAATTACTGTTTTATCTCTAGGGTGTCCTAACTGCATGCATTGCTTGATGTTATTTTTTCTGTTCATTTCTCAGTATGTTCATTCTTCTCCTTGTGCTGAGTTATCGAAGTACTTACTGCAACAAACACATCGAATAGGGGAAAATACATCTCTTTGACTTGTCAGTTTTCTCTGACTTTGAGGCATCTTTGTTCAAAGCAGAAGTTATGGTTTAATTGATCTTTTCGTATGTTAGTAAATCCTTGTCTAACCGTTCCTTGTCTTTCCACTGCGGCATTTTGCTTACACTTCAGGGAGAAGAGTTTGGTGTCCAAACTGGGGGGCTAATCCTCCACTATTGATATCCATGGAAGTTGTGCAGTTGAATTCAGTGGTGCAGGATTGAGCCAGCACACAGGAAAAGCTCCATTAACTTCCATGGAGTTACTGCTTATTTGTGGCCGTGTGAGAGGAAAATATGGTACATAATTTATAGAGGTTGATCTTTTCAATGGGAACTTGTCACTTAATTTCTTTAGTCTCCTTTGAAAATTAAAGACTCAAACTGTGTACAGTTATTTCAGTTTGTAGTGAAGGCTAATGCACTTCATTGTTTTCAACACGCCATTAGCTACTCTCCTTTAGGACATTTTAAAAAGCTACTACAAAACCAGGACATTTTAAAAGCGCTATTCAGTGTTATGAATTTCTTTTTATGGAGGATAAATATAATTCTTCCAGCTGGCAAATATTTGAACCATTTCTTCTTTTGGGACAAGGTGAGCTTTACAAGCAGCATATGCAGCTGAATTCATGTCCTATGCACCATGTTGGCATTTTAAATTTACCAAAGATCAGGTCTTGGATGCCTGCACTTTAAAAGGTGAGACAAACAATAGGGACTTTGAAATATCATGTACACTTTGGAAATGATTTATTATATGTATGTATTTCAACATTTATTACATGATGTCTTGTAGGTAAATACTTTGAATTCCGGGAGCATAGAAATACAAAATCTGTTGCTGTGTGTCTGGAGATCAAATATTATCCCAAATTTTAAGTACTAGACATTTTCAATGAAGATCCTGCTTTTTTATTTTTTGTAAATGTCCCCAAACTCCTAGCTGGGATATTGATTTGTGCTTGTTGGTCTCGGTTCTTGGCCATAACAGCATCACATGATACTGCTTAGGAGGATGACACAAAGCTTGCCTTTGTGTCCCCTCAGTTCTTGGCCTTCTGTGCTGGCTCCCAGAATAATTTGGAACAGACTGACAGGTGCTCTATTTTACATGGGTACCAGTAGTCCTAAGGGACCTCTCTGGCAGCTGGTGATCAGCGCTAAGGAGTTCATAGAATATCAGGGTTGAAAGGGACCTCAGGAGGTCATCTAGTCCAACCCCCTACTCAAAGCAGGACCAATCCCCAATTTTTGCACCAGATCCCTAAATGGCCCCCTCAAGGATTGAACTCACAACCCTCGGTTTAGCAGGCCAATGGTCAAACCACTGAGCTATCCCTCCTTAGCCATGCTCCTAACTGCAGGCAGATGTAGTGGTACAGGAACTGCTATTCTTGCTCTACACCTGAGATTCCCCTCACTAGAAAAGGGACCCTCCTTCTGTGGCCGCTTAAGCTCTATATTTATGCCCAGAATCAGCCGGTGAGGAGGGTCAAAACAGCCAGGCCAGAAGAGAGAATCAAGCTCTTTCTGTTTTTCTTTTCTTTTCTTTTCACGACCAGCCAGTGATCTTTTTTCTCTAACTTTTCTCATGATCGAGGGGCCAATCCTACAAAGGCTTACTATCAAGTGTAGTAAGCACTTCAAATCCATTGAAATAAATGCCAGGCTTTGCACTAACTTTCATGGGCTTTAGACCTCAGCCTGAGGTTGATATCATTTGCAGGTCTGGCCCCCTATATATTCTTTCACTATCTTCTGTTGGGAAAGAAATAGCAAATTATTTGGCCAAAAGTTACCCCCAGAAAGCTTTAATAAAGTAATATGCATGCATCTCTGAATGATACCACTAAACTTTATGCCATTTGAAATGACATTTTGACTGATCGAAAATTATTTTTCCCCCAAAATTCATTTAATGGAAAATGTCTAATTTCTTTTTTTTTTATATATATAACCACTCCAATTTGGAATGGAAAGAAATTTCAAAGTGTTGGAATTTCTGTTCCTCGAAAATTCCAAGTTTCAACCAGCTTTAGCATGGACATTCCTGTGTGGTGGGGAGTGGGGACATTGCCTGGTCTCCTTGACTAAAATTGCCGTTTACATCCAAACACACAGTGTGCTGCATGAAAACTGGTTGTTATTCTCTATCTGCATTTCAGTGATTCTCTATTTTAGTCTTTGTTTTCTAACATGCAACAGTAATGGCTGTGAAACAGTTTGTTATAATCTTTGGGATTAATTTCCGGAAAAAGATCACCTTTCAGTGCAGACATTTTGCATGCTTGCTCTTTGTCCAAAGGCAAATTTTGCGGTTGGTTGAAAATTTAAAGAAAATCCTTTCACCCATTTTTGAGCTTGTGTTAGAAAAACCGACATTATTCCATCTGTAGAATAATATCAGCACATTTCCTACTCATACAGTTAACTTACAAACAGGCAAGTTTTGGGACTTGAATATTGACATGTGAACAATATTGGGCCCCACAGGAATAGCTCCTTGACAAATGGCCTACGTCTCCATTGCCTTGCACCCTGTGTGGTCAATAATCATGTGCTAGAGCCTGTTTCAGTTTCCATTGATTTCAGTGGGAGCTACATCAGGGCCTTACCATAGCATGAGTGCAAAGTGGACATAAAATGCTACCTCGTAAGGTTTTATGTTGACTTTGCACAGGTGCAAATGGCTACGCAAAATGTAAGGCAGTGAAGAATCAGACCTTGTCTCCATTGGAGGTGTTTGAGAAAGAGGGCAGGAAGCTCATTTGCATGAGCTACTCCCCAGGTAATCTCAGTGCTTCCCAACCAGACTATCCTCCATGCAGCTTGAAATCTAACTTGATATCTTTTTTTTCATGAGATTACAAGTTTGCTTGATAAAAGTAGTAGTATTGATGTAATATACTGAGACTTCAGTAAGGTGTTTGACTTGGTACCGTGTGATATTCTGATTAAAAAACTAAGAACAGTATAAAATTAACATGGCACACATTTAATGGATTAAAAGCTGGCTGACTAGTAGGTCTAAAAATGTAATTGTAAATGAGGAATCATTATCAAGTAGGTGTGTTCCTGGTGGAGTCCCGCAGGGATCAGGTCTTGGCCCTATGCTATGTAACGTTTTTATCAATGGAAGAAAACATAAAACCATCATCGATAAAGTTTTCAGGTGACACAAAAATTGGGGGAATGGTAAATAATGAAGAGGGCAGGTCACTGATATAGTGCAATCTGGATCAGTTGGTAAGCTAGGCACAAACAAACTATATGATCTTTAATATGACGAAGTGTAAATGTGTACATCTAGAAGCAAATAAAGTAGTCTATACTTACAGGACAGGGGACTGTATCCTGGGAAGCAGTGACTCTGGAAAAGATTTGGTGGTCATGGTGGATAATGAGCTGAACATGAGTTCCCAATGTGATGCTGTGACCAAAAGGTCTAACGCGATCCTTGGACACATAAACAGGGAAATCTTGAATAGCAGTAGAGAGGATATTTTACATCTATATTTGGCACTGGTGAAATCACTGCTAGGATACTTTGTCCAGTTTTGGTGTTCTCAATTCAAGAAGGATGTTGATAAATTGGAGAGGGTTCAGTGAAGAGCCATGAGAACGATTAAAGCATTAGAAACCTTATAGCAACAGACTCCAGGAGCTAAATCTATTTAGCTTTACAAAGAGAAGGCCACGGAGTGACTTGATTACAGTCCATAAATATCTACATGGAGAACAAGTATTTAATAATGGACTCTTCAATCTAGCAGAGAGAATTATAAAACACTTCAATGGTTGGAAGTTGAAGCTTGACAAATTCAGACTGGAAATAAGGTACATTTTTAACATTGATGTAATTAACCTCTGGAGTAATTTACCAAGACTTGTGGTGGATTTTCCATGACTGGTCATTTTAAAATCAAGATTAGATGTTTTTCTATAAAATATGCTCCAGATATTTTTTTTCTTAAGTTGTTTCTTAAGTAGAGGAGGTCTGGCTAGATGATTACAAGTTATGTCAGAAGAGAACTTGGCCTGAAAACCAAAAGTTCACCAGAATAAAATTTTTGAACTGATAGGGAATTAATAGATTTGATATTCAAATGGACAGATCTTGCAGTGATTCCTATGAAAGTCCACATTTATTATCTATTATTAGCATTTAAATAACATTGTTATCTTTAATGTGAAATGAATAATTATTTCATGTGACAAATAATGTGGACTGCTTTTAGCTGGTTGTGAAATATTTTTAAATAGTAACAGAAAGCACGATTTTTATGAGGTCACTAGCAAAACTTATAGATTGAGTTGAAGTTATAAAAAAAAATCATTATACTTTAAAGGGCTCTCTAACATTTTCATTTATATGTAGATGTACTAGCTTAACTCCAGTAATTAATAAAATGCACTTGCCTCTGTTACAGTTGTTATTGTTAGCATAGCCAAGAGCTAAAAATGTATGCAAATGTAAGGACAAAACAACAATAAATGCTTTTAGTTATCCTCTAACACTTGGAGATAACGGGATAAATAATCCATAGTGGATAGGTTCTGAGAGAGCAGGTCTTTGACATGAAAATGCTTGTTGCTAAGGCAACTTGTTATATTTTGCATTGCAAATATGGTTTGGATGAATACTGCTTGTGTATCTCCCTAAGGTCTTTTGGCTGCAACTTTATTTTAATTGGAACTCTTCACCTGGCCTTGGATATTGCTTATGGAAGAATCTCGGACACACTTAGGGCATCTCTACACAGAGACTTAGTGTGTGGCAAGGTTAAGTCGACAGCACACCAGCTTGCCTGGTTCTAAAGCCACATTGTGTGTTTCGACGTAGTGCTGCTGGGATTATAGACTCCATGTAACACACAGGAACTCGAATTCATCCAAAACTCTAAAAGAGAAATTCTGGTTGGTAATTCCACATTATGGGTGGAGCTGGCAGCATCCCCAAGAGTTAAGGTTGCCCAGCATTTTCCATTATAGCACCAACCAGAACTGGTTAAATTCATGGATCCTCCATTTTTGAGGTCACAGGGGGAATTCTAGCAGCAGCTGAGAGGCCTGCAGTTATAATGTAATTCAACAGGAATCCTCCCGTTCTGCTTGTGAAAGCTAAGTACCGTCCCCTGCTTCTATTACTCCTGTTCCTGACAGGAATGATTGCAAGGGCAATGGGTGGTATGGCAGGCCTATCACTGACAGGAATATGGGCACATTATGCTACTATGAAAGCAACATTAATTTGCTGTTGTTTTGGAGATAAAACCATTTTCTCCAAGCCAGTTGGCACATTATTGGAAGATGGGGTCACTTTACTAAGACTGCAGACTCTTTGGGACAAGGATGTCTCTGCCTTCGTTCATGTACAATGTCCAGCACAGTGTGGCCCAGAGCCCTGATTTGGGCCCTCTAGTTGCTACTGCAATTCAAATGATATTACTGCTGGTGACAATAAGATAGAGTTAACGGGAATATTGGAAGGTTAGTAACAATTAGCTAAATTTCATGTGGTCATAGAGTTTTGTTAGAGGGAACTTTTATAAAAAGTCTAATATTAGTAGAGTTAAAGTAAGGTAGCACACAGAGGCCCCAGTCAGGATCAGGAATTCATTGTGCTTGGTGCTGTACAAAGACATGAGTTCCCAATGTGATGCTGTGGCCAAAAGGTCTAACATGATCCTTTTTAATGAGCATCATCAGCATGGAAGCATGTCCTCTGGAGTGGTGGCCGAAGCAAAAAGGGGCATACAAATATTTAGCATAGCTGGCATGTGAATACCTTGTGACTCCCGCTACAGAAGTGTCTGTTCTCAGTTTCAGGTGCCACTGTAAATAAGAAGCAGGCAGCATTATCTCCCATCCACGTAAACAAATGTGTTTGTCTTAGCGATTGGCAGAATGAGAAGTAGGCCTGAGTGGACTTGTAGGCTCTAAAGTTTTACACTGTTTTGTTTTTGAGTGCAGTTATGTAACCAAAAAAATCTGCATTTGTAAGTTACACTTTCATGATAGAGATTGCACTTCAGTACTTGTATGAGGTGAATTGAAAAATACAATTTCTTTTAGTATTTTTACAGTGCATGTATTTGTAATCAAAACTAATAATATTAAGTGAGTCCTGTGCACTTTGTATTCTGTGTTGTAACTGAAATCAATATTGAAAATGTAGAAAAACATCCAAAATATTTAATAAATTTCAATTGATATTCTATTGTTATAAGTGTGATTAATCACGATAAATTTTTTAAATCACGATTAATTTTTTTGAGGTAATCGCATGAGTTGACTGCGATTAATTGACAGCCCTAATTTTTATATAGCTTCCACACTGTAGAATGTATCTACAGCCTTTTGCAAAATGAATCAAGAAAACACAAATTATTTATGACCACACAAAGCATTCTATATAGATCCTACCGCTTTTAATTTCAAAGAGGCTGAGCAAATTAACTAAATCAGTCACAGCACACATCAAATGTTACCGGTCCAGCAATCAACTGATTTAAATTCAGCTGTAAAATGCCTTAGTTAAGCATATTAAGGAAACTCAATCATCATTTGCACATCTATGAGGCCTTTTATCTAGAAAATTAAAGTGCTTTTCAAAAACAGTTCAACCTGCATTGAGGTTCACTACCAATAGTCTTAAGTGACCTCTTTAAAATATTGCTGAGGTTAGCCGTACAATGTTGATTGACCTTTAGTTAAAGATAACCTCTACTAAGTAATCAATTTGACAGGTTTCACTTTATTAATGAAAGAAGCCCTAGTGTTATGTATGCACTGTCTTTGTCCATTTAACAAACTGAGTCACTGAGGTTAGATGGGCTAGTTCTAGGCAGGATTGCCCGAAGGAGTATATTTCCTAGTGTTTTGTCCAGAGTGCATTTAAAGGCCAACCGTTAGGGCTTCCACCACTTCCTTTGGATTTTCCTTTTCTTATCATCCTGTTTCTTCTATTGTGGTTACTCCTGCTTAGACCACCAAGAAAGCTCCCAGCCCACATCTTTGTTACTCTTCTCTGAACGCACTCCAGTTTGTCTACTGAATCTTTCGGGCACTGAGTTTCGAAGAACTCAATGCAGTTTGTTTGCGGGCCCAGAGCTTGGTGTACGGAAGCCAATGTATCTATGACAATTTATACTAGCTGAGGATCTGGCCCTAAATCTGGTCTCATCAGTGCTGCAAGAAAAGGGTGATGGACTCTCTAGTACATTATGTACTGCCTCTCCCTCTAAAGCCCCACATCAGATTTGCCCAATGCTCCCTTTGCACAGATTACATCTGGGCTTTTCAGAGGTGCCCAAATGCCAGGGATCCTTAAAGCCCAGACTTCAGGTCTAGGAAACTTTCCATTCACCCAGTCTTCCCCACCTTCAGGTGGAAGTGGCATGTTGATTAAATGTTGTCCTGGTGAGATGTATTGTTCAGCTTTCAAGAAGCATACTCTAGAATGTGGATTTTAGTCTAACAGCCAAAACTCCTTCTTACAAGCACGTGTAAAGCAGAATTCCGACCCTTACCTACAAACCACTTTGGTGTTTTATTTCCATTTCCCTTTGCTATATTTTTCACTGCACTGGTGAGCCCATGAAGGTGGCCTGTAAAATTGTTGTCACTGTTGTTGCCAGATGGCTGTTCAAGTCCTAGTCTTCCCAGTCCTCACTCCATAACACCTAGGTAGCTTGTTGATGCTACTCTGTCAAGTGATCAGATGAAAGCAATGTATTAAGATTCCTGATGGAGCTTCCCTGTAGAGCAGGACAGAAGAGATGGTGACTGATAGCAATGACCTAAATAGAGCTGTGCGAATAATGGATTTTTTGGCTCACGGGCAATTCAAAAAAAAATTGGGACAAAAAAATTATTTCAGGTTGAACCAGAAGCCATGGCTTGGGGTGGAGCTGGGGCAGAACGGGGCTGGGTAGTGCTCCCTCCCTCCCCCACATGCGGCCTGCCCCAGACCCTACCATGCCGCCCTGAACATTACTCTGTGCCCCCCTACGGGCGTGTGTCCCACGTTTGGGGACCACTGAGATAGGGCGAGTAATGTCAGCAAAGATCTTTACCCATCACCAGGGGATGATTATCAACCAATGGGCAGAGTGCAATTGCTGTGCTATACCCAGTTCAGTACTCATAGACACTGCTTAGCTTCTTGCTACCAGTCAGCAGGCACATCTGGTTCAATAGACCCTATTCTGTAATTTTCTTCTTGCAATTCTATGACTCTCAAGATGCCGTATTTCTTTCTCCTCCTCCTACATAGAACACTTAATGTTAATGATTTTTAAAGCTTTCTTTTCCGTCTGATTTCCATTTGCAGCCCTGCACAGACTGGGGATTTCAGTGTTTACAGAATTGCCCATCTATCCATCGCACAAGGTAAGACGAGGGAGATTTGATTGTTCTCCTATGATAGTTGCAAAAATCCGGAGGGCATGTGCCTGCCTCCACATGGAATTTCCATAGGAGAAATTATTCAATTTGCTGTATGTTGGTACATCTCATCAAAATCCAATTTGGAGGGGGAAAAGAATAAGCATGGCTGGTTGGTTGGCTGAGTCAACCCTTCCCTAGTGCCCCTTGTGAAAGCTTAAGCAAATTAACTCTAAACAGAAAAAAAGTGAAATAGCTATTAAAAGGATATGTTTAACAATAAATCACCATCTCTTCCCCTTTACTGGCCTAATAGGGCCTCATTGTCAGTGAAACATGCTCAAGCGGTGGTATTCTATCCCTTCTAGCCCCTGGATAACTCTCATAGTTGTGGTATTTCAAACAAATCATTTATGGGCTAAGCTGTGCCCTTATCTGTCTTGGCTGAGCAGGGGAGGATAGGGTGTGAGACTCACCCCGACAACCCCCTTATTCAGCCTACGCAGATCTTGGATCTAGGTCTGATGTGATGCCCCTGGTATTCAGGTATTGCTAAAGTGTGAGCAAATGGATAGAGAGGAGTCGGAAGGGAACAGAGCCTTGGCTCTGCACCCACCCTATTTACCAACCAGTAAAACTGTCCATCCATGAGAGGGGGAATCAGCTACTTACTTCCCCTACCTAGAGAAAAAAGGAAGGAACTGACACTGAGTTGCTTTCTAGAGTTGCACCTGGGATATAGGAAACGATGCATGGTTCTTTCCTCGGGACAGCTACAAAGGCTCAGGCCTGGCCTACACTGGGGAATTAGGTCAGGAGACCTACGTTGGCTTAGGTAGTGTCTTCACTGAAAGGCCACAGTGGCGCAGCTGCAGCGATGCAGCATTTTAAGTGTGGACAAGCCCTCAGGCTACTTCTAGAAGTCGGAAAGGGAAGCGCCCTGTGGGAGTTTCCACTTGTAGGGCCAGATTCTGACACCCTGACTCTCAGAGAACAGTACATAACTCCACTAATGTTTTTATTGATTACTAATTCTGAGCAAAGTTCTGGATCAGTTTGGGCTTTCCCCCCCCCCCCCCAACAGATTCACTCCTCCTTAACATGAAGTCAAATGTCACATGGAAAGCAGATTTCAAGGCTTGTGTAAAAAAGATTCCTTGGGCAAAAAATCTAGAGCACATATTCATAGATTTTTGAAGGCAAGATGAAGCCATTGTGATCACCCGGTCTGTCCTCATGCAGAGCACAGGCCATGGAATTTCACCCAGTGAGTCCTGGATCAAGCATAATAACTTGTGGTTGTATTAGGAAAAATACAAAAGCATCCAATTGCGTAGACATCCAACCCAACATATGTATGGTTAATCCATTATAGACAAACAGCGTTTCGTTTGCATTACTTGTCTGGCTTAAAAATCAGCCGAATGAAAATGGATCGATTCCCTTCTCAGAGAATGGCCTCCTGATTAAAATCTAAAACAAACAAACACAAAAGAACATTAGTGCCACTAGTACTCCTTTTCTTTTTGCAGAAGACCATTAATATTGTGTTCTAAATGAGCCGTTAGGCTGCTGCTCCTCCATTTTAGCCTCTGTGTACTGCCAATGTTTTCCCAAGACTCCCTTGAAATGAATGGAATATTAGGATGTAGAGTTTGTAGTAGATTTACGAGCACAGCAGATGTATTCTACCTCAAGGTAACTTCTCTGTGTTCAGCTGCAAGCAACAGTGAATGCAGAATGGTCTTTAAAGTTGGATAATGGTTAATGTCAAATTGGTAAATACCTCTTTTTTTTTTTAAATAACAGCAGGGCTGTTGTCCATTGGCAGTAGCCTAATATTCACAAATGTGCGTAAAGGGTAGAAGATGCTTTAATAAAAAAAAAAATCGAATGTCATGGAATATAACTAGAACCCCACCTATAGCAAATACATAAAAGGTGGTTAGCTGATTAAAATGACTCCCTGAGTTATAAAAAATAGAGGTTGAGATTTTCAGTCAGGCCTAAGAGTTAGGTGCCCAACTCCAGTTGAAAGTCAAAGGGAATTTGGCATCAAACTTCCTTAGGCATATCAGAAAATTCCAGCCAGAATATGTATGTGCTCTGTCATCTCCTGTCCCAAATGTTTGGAAAGGATGGGTGGGCGTAAGCATGTTAGTTAGGGTGGGTAGTTGTGAACTATGATTAAAGTAAGAGCAAGCTGAAAGGATGTATTGAATACAATGGAAGCACAGTGCTCACACTTTGGGCCCAGTGTTGGTTTTTTTCCCTTTACAAGTGGAGTTTTGTTCATGTTTCTCATTCTAAGGGGATAGGAGATTTTCAGTTGTGTGAGCTTTTCCTCAGGACATTTGCTCTGAGTCCTATACCGCCTGT
Source organism: Chelonia mydas (assembly GCF_015237465.2). Lineage (NCBI taxonomy): Eukaryota > Metazoa > Chordata > Testudines > Cheloniidae > Chelonia > Chelonia mydas. Next base: position 120,492,094 of record NC_051245.2, read on the forward strand.
GTGGTGATACTGAGGGCCTGATCAACTGGCTTCACTGGACGCAGCCCGTCGGCTCCTTAACTTCAGTGGAGCTGTGCCCACTGGTACCAGCTACGGATCTGGCCCTGTTATGTATGTTTATGGGAGGGGAAAAGGGCTGAGCCAGTAACCTCACAGGGTACATCTACACAGCAAGCAGCAGCCTGCAGCGGTCAGGCTCAGAGCCTTCAGCCTGGGCTCTGAGACTTGTAGTTGCCCCAGCTGTGTAGACTTGTGGTATCACATCGGGCCGAGAAGTTCAAGAGACCTGTGCCTTGACATGCTAAAGCTGCTGAGCGAATGACCTCTCAGAAACTTGTGTCCTGACCCAGTGGGATAGAAGTGCTGAGCCATTGGGCCCACTCTAATTGCTTTGCATTTAGATACTGCAGTTACAGGGCCGTATTTACTTGAACTAACTATGAGTAAGGGTTGTAGCATGGCAAGGGTCTTGCCTGCACACAGAAGTTGCACTGGTTTAACTTAATTACTTTAAGTGAGTTAGTTAAACAGATGTAAACCCTGTCCATAGTAGTTTTTATTAATTGTTAGTATTCGTATAATTTCAGTTCAAGAGTGACTTAGTTTAGTTCAATTCAAGCAGCGTCCCAATCAATTTAAGTTAAATGATATAAACACCAGCGATTACAGAGACCCTGTGGTTGGGATGAATGCCACACTATCTTTATATCCTCTTTATACAGACTCTTACCAATATGCTCTTCATCCTGAATAGTGGCTCTAAATCAGGGGTCGGCAAACTTTTTGGCCCGAGGGCCACATCGGGGTGTGAAACTGTATGGAGAGCTGGGTAGGGAAGGCTGTGCCCCCCAAACAGCCTGGCCCCCACCCCCTCCCACTTCCCATCCCCTGACTGCCTCCTCCTGGGACCCCCCACCGCAAACCACCCCCCCGGGATCCCACCACCTATCCAACCCCCCCTGCTCCCTGTACCCTCACTACCCTGACCTATCCACACCCCCGCCCGTTGACAGGCCCCCCGGTACTCCTATGCCCTATCCAATCCCCGCTGTTCCCCAACCCCGATCGCCCCAGAACCTCTGCCCCATCCAACTGCCCCCTGCTACCTGTCCCCCACCCCTAACCACCCCCTGTCCCCTGACTGCCCCCCGGGACCTGCTACCCAATCCCCGTACTGCCACGCATGCGTGCCACCGCATCCTCCTTACCATGCCGCTCAGAGCGGCAGGAGCTTGCAGCCCCACTGCCCACGCGGCGTCGTAGCTACGGGGGAGGGAGAACAGCAGGGGAGGGGCCGGGGGCTAAACTCCCCGGCCAGGAGCTCAGGGGCCAGGCAGGACAGTCCCGCGGGCCAGATGTGGCCCACAGGCCGTAGTTTGCCCACCTCTGCTCTAAATGTTCACAACTAACACCACATGAGCCAGATTTATATTGTGTTAAGAGGGTCCATACAGCCTTTTCTGCCAGCTTAACTAAATCAATTTTAAATCTTGCTTTAGCTCAGAGCTTTGTGTGTAAACAAGCCCTAAATCAAAATTAATGTCAAGAGGCCAAATTGTGCTCTTAGCTAGTCTATGCTGGTTTAAATCTAGAATAATTCCACTGACCACATTGGAATTAATACAGATATACATGTATAATTGAGAGCAGATGCTGTCCTAGGTATTTTAAATTGATTTATGTACAGATTGGGGAGGGTCTGTAATAAGATGCAAGTTAATCTCACTTTGTTTATATCTAGATTTCATTAGGATCATTTAGAAATGGATGGTGTCTATTTGTCCATTTCAAAAGTTTCACATCTCTGTGTCCATGCATTTCTATTGTGTTCATTACGGTGTTATCTCAGGGCTAAATACTAAGGATTACATTATAAATGCCCAAAAATATTGTTAAAATGGGAAATTGTGCCAGACCATGTTTAATTTGAGAATATATTGTGTATTTCCATATGTTTGTATTACTGAAATGCTCCTTGTCATTTTCATCTGCCTGTTGTCTCCACAGCTGAGGTGGTGTTTGTACCTCACTTATTCCTACTCAGGACTCAGAATACATTTTTTTCATCTGAAATTTAAGCCTGTTCTTGGCTGGAGAAATCCATTTTCTGTTAGTGGGGTGCTCAAGTAAAAATTTCCCCAAACTACACCCCTTCTGAGGGGATGCAAGACGCAAAACAAAACATGAACACAGATCACTATTCTCAATCTGAGAGTATTGCGGGGGTCACTAGTGACATATTTATTCCCCCAAATATTTCATTCAAACTATGTACCTGATCATGATCTTCAGGTATGTGATGGTAGCATTTAGCCTTAAGATCCTGTCTATGTGGGATGAAGAATCATGTTTGCTTAATTCATTTAAAACACAGGTGTAGATTGGTTCAGGATACATTGGTCTAAGTGTGATTTGATCAGAATATGTGGATGTCCTACTGTGTTTAAACCAAATAAACACAATTCAGCAAACAGTTTTCTACTCTAGACAGGGCATCAAGGCTCATCTAAACTAAAGAACTGCATCGTTTCAATGCTAAACAGTCCAACTAATTGGTTATAGCTATTTGCCCCTGAATTGATCCTGAGTATCCACACTACCTTGCTTGTATTGTGTACGTTGGTCCAGTATGTCCACAAATATTGCTCCTGCCAACTATTGCAGTATCTTTGAAAAGGATTGAGGGACCAAACGTGTAACCGGGGAGACCAGATCTATATATCCAGATCTTTTAGTAGTCACTGCCTCTTTCTGCATTCACCATCAAAATGAACTATATCTCAGAGTAGCTGATGGAAATGGGCCCTGTGGGCCAAATTGTGCTCTGGCTTATGCCAGAGTAAATCTGAATAACTCCATTCAATTCAATGAAATGTCTGCCTTATGTACAGTGTTGGAAAAGTGGGTGAAATCCAGCCTGTCCCTATGGAAGTCAGTAGGGGTTTTGCAATTGGCTTCAGTGAAGGTCAGGTTCACCTCCTCCTCTTCCCTCCCCCCCCCATACACAGTAATTTAGTCTAAACCATAAATAATATCATTCACTGATACTAACACTCTTCTCTTGTTGCAATGGCATGCTTGATTTATACATCGAGGTCCATGGGCCAGAAAGCCAATAATTGCTCATTTTCTTATTTCATAGTTGTTTATTATTGACAATATCTGGTCCCTCTTTGCCTATGTGGCACATTGGTTTAGTGTCTTACCCTTTTATGAGGTTCTAGAGAACACGGTTCAAATCCTCCATCATTTCACAACTGGAAATGTGGTTTCTTAAGCCTAGCTCATGTGCCCATGTTGAGGAAAAAAATAAAATAAAAGTAGAAGAAGGGGGCAGCCCAGGTCTGGACTACCATGTTATGGGTTAGGACTGATGATCATTGGCAAAGCTTTCTCGGGAAACTCACATTGTTCATACAAGACTTATTAGTAGAGCTGTGCAAATATCAGATTTATTTGTGTATTTATTTGTTGGTTTGCGGGCAATTTTGACCAATTAAAAAAAATTGTTTTGGGTCGAACCAAAAATCAAATCGTTTGAGATTTCAGCAAATAATAAAACAAAGTTTCAATGTGAACAAAATATTTCAGTTTGATTTTGAGCCTATTTTTACATTTTTAATTTTAAAATAATAAAATAAAAGGAAATTATGAAACAAAAGGTCATTCTGAACTGAAAAACAACAACCCTGAAACATTTCTTTTTTAAAAAAAAGTCAAAACAGAACATTTTGATTATTTTTCAGCAATTCTTTTGGCAGAAACAATTCAGCTAACCTGACACAAATTCACAAAACGTTTTGGTGTCACCAAATCTTCAAAGCCCTTCTCCCTCCTTCCCCCAAAAAGGCGGAAAAACAAACAAACACAAAACCCTATTTATTAGACTCTCATTTTCATGACTAGTACATTCACTCAGGAGATGAGAACACACCGTGAACTATAGCAGTGAAATTGTTGTCACATATAATTGTATCATTCGGCTTATTATTAGAGGTTTGAAAGTAAATTTTTGCCCGAGCACTTTGTGCTTATCTGTTTTGTAACTGTTGTATTAACAGAGAAAAAAAAAACATTTCTGATCCTCCTGGTAAAACAGGCATAGCTTTTTTTATGTGCTTTACTTCTGCTTCAGCACTGGCAGTAATGTCAGCAGAGATCGAAGAACACTCCTTGTGAGTGAAATGTCATTTGTAGCCAGAAGAAAGTGCAGGGGGGGGGGAAATGTTTGTTGTTGAGATGGCTTATAATGACTCTAGTATCTGTATTTTAAAATGTCTCCCTGGTAGATATTTAAATATAAATATTAGACATGGCTTGAAAATGATGAAAAGTTCAAAATTGTGATGCGAAATGGGGAAAGCAAAAATTTTCTGTCGATTATTATTTTTTAAATAGTTCTAACCGTTCTAATAAATAGACTCCAGTGAGTAGTTAACAGCTGACAATAATATTAAAGCAGATTTGGCAGTGTCAGGGCATCCAGAACATGGATCTTTTGGAACACGTCTCCCAGGGATTTCATGGGGAGGTGGGGGAGTGACTATGAAGCCTTAAATGGAGTTTAAAGCAGCTTATCCCAGAAAAATGGTGTGGGATGAGCAGTTTTACCCTCTGCCGACTGCCCCTGTGGCCACAGACACCTCCTGCCTCCACAGTAGTGAATCATACTGTGTGTGTTTGTGTTTGTACTATTGCCCCTTTTTTACCTGTCCGGGATACTCGAAGTTTGAGACTTTGGGGATGTTTCAGTTGGAATTAGGAATTGGTGGAGGCTTGTAAATAAACAAGATGACATCAAAGAAAATGCCAAGTATGTACAAATCCTGTGTCTCTGAAGGAAGAAAGAATAAAAGGAACAGTTTCATAGCTCAGTGCCCCAAAGCATCTTTAGCCAACACCAGACCCAAAAGCTGTCTCCCTAGATTTCACTAGTTGCACTGTGTTTTGACATTCACATTTGGCTTTTTATTGCCCCTCTCTCTGTGGTCTGTTCTGTTCTCAGTCTCTGTGTGATCTCGCTTCCCACATACACCTACTCAAAACAATATTCAGCTTCTGGAGGGGTTCAGGCCCATTTTTTGACTTGAGAACTTATGCTTGTTAATTGAAGAGTGAGGTCATACCTATCACTCTGAATGGGGTTTTAACCCCACCGATTACAAGGTTTCACCCAGCTCATAACAATATATTGGGTGAAAAAATCTGTATGTATCGCTGAGGTTCCTGCACATTAATGGAAAATATTATACAAGCTGGTTTTTCACAACAAAACCTGTGACTCATTCATCCAGTAGGTCTTTAGTGGGGCAGGCATTGATCTATGCCTAAAAGGGGCATCCGTGTCCCTTAGCCATTTTTCTAACAGCTCTGTAATGAGAAATTGAAAATATGACTGCTAGGGGTGTCTTTGACATATGCTGTATGCCAGTCTAGTCCCAGCATGAGGCTCCATTGGCACTCGTGGAGTACAGATTCCTTTGTTACATCATGACCTTTTAAAAACCTGCTAGTGTAGATGCTTCAATTGCCATTAAGATTCACAAGACATCATGTGGCTGCTCATCCCAGAAACCAGCATGACAAATGTACATATTAGAGTTCAAAAGTTAAGGACTGAAGTTGCATGGGAAAATCCCATTAACTTCTTCCTGTCTATGTAATGAAATATTTCAAGCAGTATGATCTTCAGCTGCGCATACCACCCCATGTTATCTAAATATGTGTAGCCTGCTGCAGTTCTTTAGAATCAGGTTTTTGTTATTGCGACTTGCACTTGGACATGAATGAAGAAATGGTGACATCCTGTGAATATTCACTTGCTCAGAGATGCCTTATATGTTAGGGATTTCTGTCAGAACCTTTCTTCTTTGCAGCACTAAACTGTATTGTGCTTATTTATCTGGTTTGGTAGCTGACATCTCTAGTTTGCACTCACCATTATTTTGTCACCTCGTGCTGCTGAGAACTGTAAATATGGGGCTAACTCTGGATGAATATATTTGTTCCTTTTAATTACAGCCTATGGTAAAAGGGGGGAGGAAAGGGTTGCTTGGTGGGTTGTTTTCCTCCCAAATGAAGGCAAGAAATGGGATAGCTCAAAGGACTGGCGATGGGAGGCAGAAACCTTCACTGCTGTTTCCGGAGTCGGACTCAGGTTGGTAGTGAGAGCAGCCACAGTTACTGTCCAGTAATCGGTGTGAAATGGCTGAAGGATCTTAGTGCATTTATTAATGGATAATGGCCACGTCACCATAATCGTAAGAGGTACCTTTGTTAATTTCAGAAGAGAGACCAAGGACCGAATGGGTATTTGGGGCATGGATTATGAAGTACCTTTTTTCGTGCCTACAAATGGTCATTTCAGAACAAAGGCAAATCCCCAGCTGGTGTAAATCAGCTTAACCCTATAGAAGTCACGAGCACGATGCTGATTTACACCAGCTGAGGATCTGGTCCAGAGCAGTTAGCGTATTTGTGGGGCGAGGTAGAGACGTTTTAATGGCCTGGATCCAGGCTGGACCTCTTCAGTGGATTTTATAGAGAAAATTAAGGTCAGACTTTCAAAGTTAAGTACAGGCAATTGCACACATATGTTGTCACACACCCTATTTATTTATGCATAGCATACAGAGATGAAGTATTCATGCATACATATTGGGGAATAGGCACCTACCTGACCAGGTGTGCTCATAAATACCTTATGTGCACATCAAGTGTTTGGCAGAACACAAAGTATTGCACACAACTGTGAGTATCGAACTTTAGAAATCTGGAATTTTCTCTGTAATGCTGTCCATCCGGCACGATGGCCCTAATCAAACTTAAAAAGAGACCCCAATAATCACCCCACCAAAGGTTAAAATTTAAGTGTATTTCTATTTTTGTTTGTTTGCTTGGTTGCTAATTGTCCTGCATAAAATTGCTTGTGAATTAAAGGTTCATGTTATCATTGATTTGTTTTTCCCTTTAAACATGTGTTTTGGGGGGCGGGGGGAGAATAGGTAGGGAGCATTGCGTTAATGTTTTACGTGAATCAATAAAAAAGAAAAGAAGGTAAAATCTGGAGTTCTGCAATAATACCAGTGGCTTACCTCCCTTTAATGTTATCACTGCAACATTCTTAGCACAGACCGTAGACAATGTGACATGATAGGGCAGGATTGTATTAGAGAGGAACAAGATTCCACCATATAGCCAGTGACTAACTGGAGGATACAATGGAAATGGGCCTCATGGGCTATAACTACTTCAAATTATATGGTACAGAAAACAATACGACAATCAAGAGAGAGCTATATAAACAATACTGTGTTTATTAGGGTCCTGATCAAAAGCCCACTGAGGTCAATGAGAATCTTTCATTGAGTGAGTGAGTTTTGGATGAGCTCCCAGTGCTCCAATTCAGCAAGGAATTGCAGTACCTGCTTGACTTCAGTGGGACTAACTCACACGCTTGCAGTCAGGCATATGCTTAAGTACCTTGATGAATTTGGTCCTAGCTAGATAAGGGAAAAGGAGGATGAGATACAGTGGGGTGTAGAATCGATACATAGAGCGAATTTACAGATGGACTTTCATTTCATGCAGTCCTTTCTCAAGGTAAACTCCCAGTGAGGCAAACAATCCCTGTTGAAGTCAACAGGACCTTTGAATGGGTAATGGCTTACCCTGGTACCCTTATAGACCCTTCATCAGTGGAGTATCTACATTCCTGTCTCAGGACTGCAGGATGGGGCTCCAAATTTTTCATTCACTGTAGATCTTATTCTTCACATTCTGAGAAAATTAGCACGTTTGGACTATAGCAGAATCAGAATCAAGCTACCTTCCAATCTCATCAGAAAAGAGTACACAACCTGCACTTTAAAACACATTCAAGACTAGTAATGAATATTTTTCCCATTTCTCCCCAATGAGTTCACTAGTTCCAGATCTGTATCCTGTTTAAGGGTATGAGATAGATACATATGGTTTTAGGGCTGATCAGAACTCACTTAAAAACAAACTTGAAAGATGATTCTTTAAATCCAACCAAATATACTTTCATTTTTGTTCTTCTTGATTATAGTATCTTTCTGAACTGTTTGCCGTACAGATGTAATTTTAGAATTTACAACCTACCCTTTAAGCATACCTATTAAACATTTGCAATGGGTTTCTGCTTCAAGCAGCATGTTTTGCATGATAGCCCTTTCAGAAATCCATGTTAGCACCAGACATTTCCTGGAAGGTTAAGAATGGTAAGTAAGAAAAACATATATGTGATATATAGAGAGGGGGAAGATGGGATTCTCCTTGAAACTGAGAGAAAAAGGAAGTGGTCAGTGAGGAAATAGTGCTAAGATGCAAGAAAAAATTACAACATGGTAGTGAAGGAAATGGAGGTGAGCTGCCAAAAAAAAAAAAAAAAGAGTGAAAGAGAGACTAGACACAGAAGGAAAGAGAAACTATAAAGAAGGGATTCCAGATACAAAGCAAAGATAAAAAGAATGAATACTGCTTCAGAATAAAAAGATCAAATGAATCAGACAATTCCCAGTGGGGAAAGCAAGGGGCCCTCAACACTTATGCACATCAAGCTAACACTTAGACACAGAAGGAAGGGAAAGAAATGGTTATAAACACTGTAGCCTTAAAAATTGTTTCCTTTGTTATTAGTAAAAGGAAATTGCATCTTAAAGAGAATATTTATTATCGAACAAGTGCATTATTTTAAGAACGCAGCCTTAAACTTGTATAAAATTACCGGATTGATTCTTCCGTTAGCTGTTAAAAAGAGTGGGCTAACTGTATTTCTTTAGGTGTCTGGGGATAGATTAGGAAGGAGGTCATGGTGACTTATATAAGAAAAGGAGGGAATTCTTAGTTCCTCTATATATCCGGTTTAACAAAACAATAGTAAAGAAATGCATATTTCAAACCGCATTGTCAAGTCATTTTAGAATAGTTTCTACCTGTTTTATTGATTGTTGTATATCCTTGAAAGTAACATTTCTTTCCCTACTGCTTTTGTCCTTAACCTTTATAGACCATTGATTTTTGCCTGTGTTTTTAATGGAGCTTGAAATTACTTTGCTTTCTTATTTGTGCCCCACCATAATTGAAGATGGTAGCAAAATACCTGGCCAAAGTGGTGACCACTGCATGTAGCTGCCAGCCTAGGCTCTTTTCTCAGCCAGCTCTGCTGTTGAAGAGAACGAAGTTGTTCCTCAAGGCAGACTCTGCTGAGATGGCGATATGGCCACTCCTCTGTAACTTCTCTCAAGCAGTGACACCGTTCAGTCAAATTCCATTCTGATATATCGCTGTGTTTGTCTGGTATAGCTTCACTCAAATCAGTGCAATTATGTAAATAAGAACCGCATTTGTCCATATGGTCATTGGGGTATATGGAGATGATGTGGGGAGAGGCAGGGCTTCTTTGCATCCAAGTGAACACGTCCAAGCAGGCTGTCTTGGGTTCATCCCTGACTGAGTGATCCCCAGTGGGACTGGATTACACAGAATGGGTCAATGAGCCAGCCCGTCGGACAGCTCTGAAATGAAGCTGTCAAATAGAGGACCTGGTCAAAGTAGGTCAAAGGTCCCCCTGTCATGATGTGATGTGAAGGGGAGGGGAGAGAGAGACCCCCATCAGCCTCCAAATATCAGCCTCTTTCTTGGCTTCTCTGCTCCCACTGGCAGGTGAACAGAGTTTGCTTCCGTATACGGATAAGAGGGATGGGAACTAGGGTGGGCATTTCAGGGACCAGGGAACTCCTGTCTTTGAACTACTGTCATCCAACCTCTCTCCTTGGTACTGCCCATCCTTCACACTGCATCCATCGTCAGCTGCAGGCCCCCAAGCACCTTACCCATGCTCCTTGCTGCACAAGACACACCAGTGGGTGAAAGCAGAGGCTAGGAGATGGGAGCTCGCCATTCCGTTGTCCCCATTCCACAGTGGCCCTGGAGCAGGCCAGGTACATTGTGGGGAGCAGGCTGTGCTGTTCGGAAGGGTTTTGGTTTCCATGGATATGTTGGTGGCTTTACATGATTCCATGGCGAGACCTGATCATTTCATCTGAATTATGCTTTGAGGCATTGGGCTTGACTGAAATTTAGGGCAAAACTCTTGCATGTTGAAGTCAGGGCAGGTGCTGAAGGACACTTGCAAACCCAAGCTACCTGAAGCTGAAGTAAATGTTCACCTGAACTACCGCAAATCAAAATAAACAAGCTTTGCAGTTTTCATGAATTAATTATTAATATTTTAAGTAAATTGTTCATCCATGCAGCTCAAAACATCTTAGATCAGAAGCTCTGTTGCCTTGCCCCTTGTGATGTCAGTTACACCACTGCAAAGTGAATCTAAATCAGGACCCTAACAACACTTGGACACTGATGATATCAAAGAATTATTTGCAATAAACATTCTCTCTGCCCTGTGCTGATTGGTTGTTTGCTTCAACTCCATCCCACCCTCACTCTGTCTCTTTACCTAAACCCCACTCACATGCCCTTCTTCCTTCCTTCCCTCTATCTTCTTACTTCTCAGGTTCCCTCACCCTTTCCCTTCCATTTAGCTTATCCCCACCTAATTCAACCCATATTCCAAAATACGAGGAACTATACCATTTATGGTCAATACATTGTTCATGCTACTTGTATCTTATACCTCTTCCCCGTGGTTGTCTTGTCTATTTACACTGTAAACTCCTCAGGGCAGGAACTGTCACTTGCTCTGTGTTTGTACAGTGCCTAACACAATGGAGGCTGGTTCCTAGTCAGTACTAAAATAAACACAATTACTAATAAAATAAAAAGGAGTCCGGTGGCACCTTAAAGACTAACAGTTTATTTGGGCATAAGCTTTCATGGGTTAAAACCCACTTCATCTCGATGAAGTGGCTTCTAGCCCACGAAAGCTTATGCTCAAATAAATCTGTTAGTCTTTAAGGTGCCACCAGACTCCTTGTTGTTTTTTGTGGATACCGACTAACACGGCTACCCCCTGTTACTAATAAAATAATAATTTCACACCCACTTTGCACTAGTATAAGTGACGAAACGAAGTGCCTGACACTTGAACAATGTTATGCATAAACCTGCTGCCAGCATATTCTGGCTTCACTCAGAGGTCTACTTTAAGAGTAGAAGAGACTTGTAGTCTCTGACCCACATTCTCCAGAGAAAAGAATGAGAAACCATTAAGCAGAAATTCCACCTGACAGTAGCTGGAGTCAGAACAATGCATATGAGTGGAAAGGTATAACTTAAAGGAAAGCATTATGCTACGCTGGTATTGTCTACAGGGTTTCCACTGAGTCTCCTAATTAAGAACCTGTTGTAATACATCTTGGGAATACATCAGACAGGTTTTTCTATAGATCTGCTGCTTTGTTGTAAAGCACATTCTGTAGTGGAGTTGACAGCTCATAGTATAACAGGCATTCAGCTTGTCTTGCAGTTACTTTTACAAAATGAAGTCACATCTTCACGCATATATATTAGGCAGACAAAGTCATTTTTTTTTTAAATACAACTTTTAACTTGGACCGCTCTTTTGCCCTGCTTTGATCAGTCAACTGAAATCCTAGTGCTGCAGGGAACCTGGGAAAATTTGCCTTTATTCAAAATCCTGTGTTGTTCTGTAGTAATGGTGCAACAATGGAGTGACACTATTCATCCTAAGTGGCCTGGGAGCTACCTATCTCAGAGACTGCCTCTTAGAATCATAGAATATCAGGGTTGGAAGGGACCTCAGGAGGTCATCTAGTCCAACTCCCTGCTCAAAGCAGGACCAATCCCCAATTTTTGCCCCAGATCCCTAAATGGCCCCCTCAAGGATTGAACTCACAAGCCTGGGTTTAGCAGGCCAATGCTCATACCACTGAGCTATCTCTCCCCCCACCCTAAGATACTGCCACAGTTGTGTTCAGGCGAGGTAAACCCCATAGACATAATAGAAAGGGTGCTGCTGGCAGGGGACTTTTCGTTAGGGCCCTGTACCTTAGGAACTTACTTCCCCTCTCCTCCCGCCTTGATCTGCATGTTTCAACCCATCTCTCTTCTTCCTGGCATGATGAGATGGAGGGAGACTCTGGTGCTGCTTCTGTTAGTAGGGTTGACCACGTTTGTGTTTCTTTCCCTTCTTTCAGGGGTAGTGAGACCTGTGAGTAAACACTGGAGTATGTGGGCCTGATTGTCATTTGGAGTCGATCCAGTCTGGCAGCGTGCAGGGGGCAGGGCCGGCTCTAGGCACCAGCTTTGCAAGCAGGTGCTTGGGGCGGCATTTAGAATGGGGTGGCAGTCCGTGTCCCACAGCGGCAATTCGGCGGCGACTGCTCGGGGCAGCAAAATCGGTAGAGCTGCCGCTGGCAGGGGGGTATTCTGTGTGCATCCTTAGACCACATTCATCACTGTAGTATCTGAGCACCTTCCAACAGTGCATTAACCATCGTGATTACGCATCTGCTTGTTCTCTCAGTCTCTCCCCAGGGGGAGATGAGCAGTGGAGTGTCTTGTTTTGGGCAGGGTTTTAAGTTTTTGTGCGTTTGTTCTGTTTTTTAAAATATATACATTGCTAGGAGAAACATGCACTGGAAGTGGAAGGTGGTGAGGTTTGTGATTGTCCTTTGTTCCTGTGGGGGAGCTCAGTCCACAGTCTCAGACTGGACCCCAAGGAAGTTTTGTCTCCCACATGGACAAGCTTTACCCTTGTCTGGCCCTCTACAAGCAGCACTGTTGATTAGGGTCTTCATGCCAGGGCTTTAGGCAATCTTCTAGATACCAACAAGAGCTATATTAAGGCACTGTTACACTATGACACCGTCCCTGAGAATCTGTCTGACAGTCTCGGCAATTTAAAAGTTTGTCAAGACTCCCAGAATTTGGGATGGATACTCTTTTATGTAGTAGATATTTGGAGCTGAATAAATAAACACAGCAAATTGTGACGTCTGCAGTTATATTAGAATACATAAATTTACAGGCCTGCCATGGCATGGACAAGTTTATTCCTCAATTGAGATGTTTTCATAAATATTGCCAAAAACAGAACAGAATTTTCTATTTCACGTCATAAAATGACTGCTGGCCTTCAGCTTAACAGATGATCTCTCCCAGCAATCAGTACATTTGTAAACAATCAGCAAAGCTTGTGTCAAGTTAGTAATTTGGGGCAAGGTTGCTTTTAAAAATATGTGAGTTGCCTAAGTTGGTGTGTGTACTAATGTGAATCACTTAGGCAAAGTCCTGTAGCTTGGAGACTAAATTCTGATTTTCTCCAAATCTTTGGTTCCAGAAAGTGTATTCAAGGGTATTATCCTCATTTACAAGTCTTTCAAAGATCAAAGAATTATTTCTGTCCTTGAGGTTTGTCACTTTCAAGCCTCCCATTGCCCATTACAGAATTGTGGTTGCAGTCTGATTTGATAGCTTAGTGTTATAATTAGAGGAAGGTATAGTGCTGGAAGAGACAGGAAAATAAATATTTTTAATCCACAAGGAAAGGAAATATGCAAATCATGATAAGCAGTTCTACTGTTCAGCTACCATGTAGTAAAGATGTAACAAAGTGACACATAAAGGAGGCTTTCAAAAGATCCTTGTTAGAATTCTAAAGGGAGGGTTCCAGTAATGTCCCTGGCTCTGAGGAAGATACTCCTGTCTCTGGATGCTGCTAAATCACCCTGGTCAAAGAGACAACTTATCGTCATGACTCCCAGACAACCATTTTTTATTTTATTTTAATTTAATTTATGATTGTATTTGAAATAGAACAGATTTCTCCAGGTATTTAAAAACAAACAAACAAAAAAACGGTCCTTGGAAAATATCACATGACAATGGTACAGAAGCACAGAATGAGGAATTTGCAGGTAATACTGAACAAGGAACATTATTAGAATAGCTAAATGGTTTTATCCCTAAAGTTGCTTTATATCTTCTTGATTCACCATAGAAAGTTCTGCCAAATATCTTCTCCAGTCCAATTCCTGACGGTTTTCTTGTTACCGATATAAAGATACAGTAAACTTAGCTTTACGATAAGCATTTTTGATTACATGGGAAAACAAATAAATAACACCTTCTGTTTCTCGCCCCTCCTATTTGTAAGTGCACCACCCCCTGGAATACTAAATTTATCACAGGCTAGGGCAGAACATGTTGGGAATCACTGAGGGTCAAATTCTTCCTTTAATGACTTCTCCCATGGACATCAATAGAAGTTGCACGTGTGTCACTTAGGGCCCTTTGTTTGGAAAGGAGCAGAGTAAGAGGGACTATGATAGCTCTGTATCAACTAAAGAATGCTATAGTGAAAGCCAGTCAAGCCACTCCTATTGCCCTGTCCCATAATGCAATAGCAGGAGAAAACTAGGCGTTAATAGTCATATTTATAAGGGGTAGACATGAGAAAAACAGAAGCCCTTTAAAATAGTGTAGAATCAAGCTGAGGAATTCAGTGATGCAAGACATTATTGGAAAAAGTGATTTAGCAATATTCACAAAAGGGATAGCCATTTATACAAATAAAAGAGTAGACAGAATTATACTAGCTAGGTGAACAAGTGATGAGGCATATAAAGTCTTACACTCCAGGATATACAACTAATCTTCAGGCGCTGTTAGGAAGGATCTGTCCTCCCCACAGAAAAGCATGGCAAATTTGACTTCAATTAAATTACTCACATGAGTAAAATTAAGCATGTGCATAAGTGTTTGCAGAATCCTGAATGGAAATATCATTGTTTTCCCACAATCCTCTGGACAGGATGCCAGAAAAATAGATAGGTCATCAGATCCAGGATGGCAGTTCTGATTTAAAAGAAATTAAAGCAAGTATTTGGAGGCCTGATGACCTGCAAGGTTTTTAATTTGTAATACTTTAGTATAAGGTCTTTCAGTACTGATATAATGCGGGGGGAGGGTTTCAACACCTAAGTGATTTAGGCACACACGACCCAGATAATCAAAGTTATCTAGCCACCTAACTCCCATTGAATTCACTGATCTGGGCCTTGTGTACCTATATCATTTAGGAGCTTTTGAAATTCCCATCCTATGACAGTGGTGCCCCTTGCTGATGTTGTTATATTTCAGAACTAAGATTAGACCTAAAAGTCAGCTCCAATTTAGCATTACTTTATACATGATCAATATTAATTTTCTAGGTTGCCTGTGATATAGTCAGCAAATCAGGATAGGATTAAAAATAAGTAATTTCCCACCTTTGATCCAACTCAAACCTTCGTCATTTCTTGCTTGTTTTGAAATCGTCATGGTCCTGTCGAGGTTAAGTAGTAGTTAGAAGTGAAACCGTTTTACATAAACATTATTCTTCATGCAATTATTAAAATATTGTATCTTTTTAAATACAGCAGACAATTTAAAGAGAGAGAATCTCCTGCTGCCTTTGTTCTCTTAGCTGGGGTATTCTCATTTGAAATTCACATGGCTCAGGCTAAAGTGTCTGCTGAGAGGAAAAGGAAAACAAACAAATCCACAACCCACAAATAAGGTTTTTGACCCAAGTTTTTCAAAAGGTGAAAGATGCACACAGGAAGAAAAAAAATACACCAGCTGATCGGTGTTCTTCGTTTTTGTTAGTTTGCTTTACTTTTATACCCCATTCCTCTCAAATTCTCTTGTCTTCTCTTTCATATTTGTGTTTGTGTGTGCGTGTATATATATAAATACATTTTTAAAAGCCTCTTTTTTCCAGGATATATATATATATATATCCTGGAAAAAGAGGGTTTTTATATGTATTTATTTATACCAATTTCTGCACATAGTATAATCAGTAGAAGGGGAGGAGAGGGGATGAGGCAAGGAATTGGTAGCAGGACTGTAACCTTAAAAATTGCAGGGAAACCAGCCCAGAGCATTAGTTTTTAATGGCCAACTGTGAGAATCGCTATGGGGAATTTGTCCCTGAACCCATGCTATGGATTCACCCTTGAAACAGGCTAGAAGGATGAAGAACATGACAGAAAAGGCTTGGGACAATGTTATAGTGGTGTGGGCTTGAGGCCCTGTAGTTAGGGGCCCCAGAGAGGACTTTTCGAGAGGTCAGGAGGTTTAGTCCCCTATGTATAAAAGGAGAAGGACAAGGCTGACCCTGGAAATCAGAAAACTGAACCTTGAGAGGGCCTGTTTGTTTTGTGTGAATTCTTGTTTTCCCTGGAAGGAGAGAAATTTTGGGTCAAATCACCTTGGGAGTCTGGAGAAGGCCATCTGTGAGGTGAAACAGAGGCTGTGGCTGCATCTCCACACTGCAGAGGTAAGATGCCCATCACTTATCACTCCACTGAATCTGGCAAAGGCAGCAGTCGTGAGACAATGACAGATGACCTGAAATCAAACCAACAGCACGAGGAAAAGAATAGTTTAACAGCCTTATGTTTTTGAATACAGTTTGATTTTCAAGTGATTCATCATTATACATATACTTTAGGTGAACATATAGAATATCAGGGTTGGAAGGGACCTCAGGAGGTCATCTAGTCCAAGCCCCTGCTCAAAGCAGGACCAATCCCCAATTTTTGCCCCAAATGGCCCCTTCAAGGATTGAATTTACAACCCTAGGTTTAGCAGGCCAATGCTCAAACCACTGAGCTATATCTTCAATCCCAACCTGAGAGAGAAAAAGACAGAGTGTGTGTGAAAAAAGGTGTAAGAAACCAAATGAAAATTCCTAGTAGAGGGAAAAATCTATAAAGAAAGCTATCTGAACAATTCGGAGGGGATATTATAGCATGTCTCAGAGATAAATACTGTATATCTTATCAGAGGTAGATTGCAATGTGCTAGATCACATTTTTATATTCAACACTTTATATGATGTATGTTTAGAGAAGACTTTAAGGACCAACACATTTATCCATTTAGCAAAGGTTTTGCAATTTGTCATCTCAGTTTCCGCAAAATGAGCCTTTTAGCCGTAAGCAATGCAGCACTTCTCATTATAGATAATGAGTTTTCTTCAGTCTCCCGGGCAGACGTTGAAATAAGGGAGAATAATGTCTTAAAAGATTCTGTAGGTGTGAAAAATAGTTCCTCTGAGAAAACAATGAATTATTAAATAGGAAGTAAATAGGGAAATTGACATGATTCCTAGATGATCCCTGCAGTAGCCATTACCAGTGAGCTAGGAATGCTTCGTCTTAGTCTAGGAGGTTTATGTCTTGGCTGTAGTTTCTGCAGATATGCTTCTTTTAAGTGGCTGAATTATAGTATTTTATATTACAGTTTTTCTCTACTAGTGTATTCTGGCTAAACAACGGTCTGTCTGAGGAAAAGAAACATGACCTCGCAGGTGCATTTGAAATGAGGAAACATGGCCTTGGACTGGCATAGTTCAACAAACATGACCTTGGAGCAGCTGCATAGCAAGTAATGCAGCAGGTAGTTTTGGTTAAATATATAGGGTGAAATCCTGACTGCATTGAGCTCAATGGGAGTTTTGCCATTAATTCCAGTAGGGCCAGGATTTCACTGATTTCACCAGTGTTTCACCACTATCTTGCTCCGCTATTCATTTACGCCTTTGAAAAGTGGACATAAAATGCTACCAGATCCGAATGGAACACTAATTTGCATAAGTGAAAATGATTCCATCAGGGACAAGGCAGTAGAGAATAAGGCTCACATGCCCCAAGATTTTAGGTTTTTGCTAAAATGGGTGAGATTTCACAAGAACTTCAATGCTGGCCTATTTTTACATAATACTTAAGTGAAAATCAATATGAAAAAGAATTTACCCCATTATTTATTCTATCTCTGTGTATGGATGGGCAGAAGGAAAAGGAACAGGATGCCTGAAACATTCTGTGTTGGAAGAATGAAAGCAAAAGGCCGCAGAGGGAGCTGGAGACACTTTGATCCCGACCTTCTTTAATACTCCCTTAAAGAGGAGTCAAATGTTGCCTAATTCCAGTAAGCATGCAGGTAATGTGGAATAATGGCCATCCTCAATTATCAGGCAAACTTTCCTTTTTAATTAATGCCTCTGGACATTAATGCCTCTGGACACAACCACCAGCGGAAAATCTAGTTCTCCAGATTGAGCTTGGGCTAGATTCTGGCTCACTCTTGTGTGTTTTATGGAATTTGGGATGGAGCATCTCAAACACGCTCCCCTCACAGAGGCCACTGGACTTTAGCCCCTCTTCACACAATGTACAGTTGACCTGTGGAACTCATTGCCATGGGATGTTGTGAAGGCCAAAAATATAGCTGGGTTCAAAAAAAGAATTGGACCTATCCTCCATGAATTTACCTATCAATGGCTGTTAGCCAAGATGGTCAGGGATGCAATCCCATGCTCTGGATTTCCCTGAGTCTCTAACTGCCAGATGCCAGGACTGGGCAACAGGAGATGGATAACTCAATAATTACCCTGTTCCCTTCATTCCCTCTGAAGTGTCTGACAATGGCCACTAACAGAAAACAGGATTATTGGGCTAGATGGACAATTGGTCTGACCCCGTATGGCTATTTTCTTATGTTTTTATGGGTATCCAGAATGAGTGAAACCAGATTTTGTTTAGTTTTGTATTGAAGATTGTGGATCAGCTCCTCAGTTGATGTAAACTGGTATATTTCTATTGAACTCAAAGGATCTGGCAATTTACACTAGTTGAGGAGATGATCTGTATGTAATTTGCCAAAGGTTTTGTGACAGATATTGCAATCCCATGCAGTGTCTTTGGGAACCACTGTATTACCTGTTTGAATGGTTTCTGTATGATTGTGTTCTACTCCATCGGGGAGGGTTACCACAGCTCCTCCAGGAACTAAAAATAGTGGGGGGTGATTACACCTGGGATTGTAAACAAGTCCAGAGACGTTCCACCCCCTAGTGTGACTTGCATATGCTGGTTCACACTCGGTTTTCCAGAGACAAAGAAAGGTATAAAAGCCTAAGTTTAAACAGACATGCCCAACCCTTGCTGAGCGGTAGGAAAGGCTTTGACCTTCTAGGCCCTATAAAACTGATGGGTGATTCCTGGTACGTTTAGTATGTGTTTAAATCTGTTTATTGTTTTTATGTGTTTTCTCTATAATTTTTTTGCTTTATGAATAAATGTGCTTGCTTAGAAAGAGCTGTTTGGCTACTGGCACATCACGCCTGTCGTAGCCCTCAGGGAGAAAGCAAAGCCCATGTGCTGGCCTTTAGCTGGACTGGCTTTTTGGGGATTTCACAGGGGTCTGTGCAGTTTAAAACTCCTAGTCAGGAGGGAAAGATGCAGATCTCCACCCAAGAGAGATGGTGGCTGGGAGCCTGAAATCTTTAGCGGTGCCATTGCGGGACAATGAACGGAGGAACCCATGTGGGCAGTTACTCTGAAACTGGGAAAGGTTTGACCTCAGATTCTTAAGAAAACATTTCTGAAAACTGACAGACAGAGCTATGGTACTATTATATTTTATAACAGAGATGAGTAAATCAGTTTCGGCAAGATCAGTACTGATCTAAAATTTTGCTCCAAACTGGAACCAAAATAAAATCAAGCTTTTTTTTTTTTTTTTGAGGTTTGAAAAATTTGGGTTAAAATATTAACAGCAAAAAAAGCTTGATCACTCAATCTTCATTCTGCATTCTACAGAAAAAGAAAGGGAATTCTGTGACACTAAAACCAACCAAACAATAACTCTCTGCATTTCCTGTTTTTTGTGCCAAATATCTGAAATTTAAGATTGCATCCATGCTTCTGTACATAATATGAAATCCTGTCCCACTGAAGCCAAGTTCAAAACACCCATCAGCTTCAATAGGACCAAGATTTCACCCAGAGAGCATACAGTAATATAAAACCATATTCAATGCTGAGTTTGGAGAGTGCTCAAAATTTTGTAGGGGTGCATAATCTGAAGCTGGGTCCAGATTTGAATTCCACAACTTGTATCTCTTTATCATTAGCCAAATAAAAATCTTGGCTCCAAACCAACTGGGTATGTAGGTAGATTTTTAAAAACATTCAAATATGCATTTGAATTTTGCATGTTGGTCTCATCTGTAGTCAATCCCTCTCACTGTAAACTGCCTATAATTGTCCAAGACAAGTTCTGCTCTCAGCTGTAACAGTGTAAATCAGGAGCAACTGAATTTCAAAGACATTGTAGTTAGGTTAGGAGCACAAATCCTTCTGAAAAACAATAGGACCTGTGCTCCTAATGTTCTGAGTTTTTGAAAGTCCCACCCCCTATGAATATACGACATAATCACTAAGAGTAAAAAAATATATGAAAAACTCTCTCTCTTTTCTAAAATGCTTTGAGATTTGTGGATGACAAGCACTATATAAGAGCTAAGGAACATCATTACAGTTTTCAGAGTAGCAGCCGTGTTAGTCTGTATTCACAAAAAGAAAAGGAGTACTTGTGGCACCCTAGAGACTAACAAATTTCATTACAGTTGTTGTTTACTATTACATTTTCTGCTGTATCTGCTGAAATTTGGCTCCTGTAATGAAATGAACATATGGTGAAACAGATGTGTTGATTCTATGGACACCAAGCACTTTTGGCTGCCTATCCTTGGGAATGAAAAAGTCCCCCTGAAAAGATTATTCCCATAGAGCAAGAATAATGAGCAACGTGCTTCTGCTTTCCATGCTAAGTTATCAATTTACATAAACTGATGAAAGCAGAGTATTTAAACTGGACCTGAATTTTGATGGAGCCCAACTAATGGGAATACACATCTTCAAGTAAGATCACGATGATCCAATTTTTTTAGTCCGTAATCCTGTATTCTGCCATCGACAAGGCATGGGATACAAAGAATCTCATTTTGGTCCAACAACCAGGAATATCTATAGCTGGAGGATATCAGAGTTGTAAAACAGCCAATTACAGCTTGCTACAGGACAAAATAGTCTAGCCGTGTTAGCAAACCTGCTCCAATGTGTATTATACTGTTACAAAACAAAACAAATATCCAGAAGTGTTGTCTTATTCTCCTCTGATCTATCTTTCCTTCTTGGACGAGCATATTTATTAAAAGCCATAAGATCTGTAACACTTGCTAAGAATTAAAATGCAAAAATTGATATTATAAAAGGATATACATCTAATGCAACTACTGCTACTTTCTTATTAATCTAGTCATCACTGTACATTTTGAAAAAAGATTGGGTTAGATGAGATAGACACAGCAATCAATTTAAAATCAGTTACTGGATTTATTATTGGCTGATGGTAAATATGTTGTTGTCTTGCATATATGATTTAACTACATTCTTCATTATTTTATCCAAGAAAATCTTTTACTGTTTCCTGGATGGATTGCGTCATGTTTGAGGGAGAAAATTTAATAAACAAAATTACATAGAAATTCAGTTAAGATTTTGAAAGCCAAAGATTTCAAAGTAGGGTGCTGAAAGTGAAGCACCTATGTCCATATCTAGGCACTTAAATAAATGGCCTGATTATCAGGGCAATGTGGTCCCAAATGTTGGACAATGGTAGTTATGGATGTTTGGCACTTTGCAAAATAAGGTCAATTGTCTAACTGCCTAAATATGGATGTAAATATCTACTTTTAAGCACCCCAGGTTAAAACTGATCTGCAGCTATATTTTCCAAGGCACCATATGCAAGAGGCTTTTACATTTTGGAGCTAGAAGATGCTATCACTAATATCTCCTTGACTGGTTACTAAGAGTTCATGAGAGTTCTGAAAGCTCAGTGAATTCAGCATTGTTCATTATTTGCTGTTCATTATTCACTGTCGGCTCTTTTCCTGTTAAAGTTGCAGTCACCCAATCAAAGACAAGGAAAAATACCATGTGATCAATGACTAGAGATTAATAAATAGCCAACATGAACAGTTCTCAATGAATACCAAGCGGCTCAGATTCTAAAAATGAACTCAGTGTAAGCTTGAGAGCTTCTCTCTTTCATCAACGGAAGTTAGTCCAATAAAAGATATAACCTCACGCACCTTGTGTCTCTAATATCCTGGGATCAACACAGCTATACCATGGCAAACAATATGATTAAGATACAGCTTTCTCAGAAATAGCTTTTCTTTGATTTGACTTAATTATATAATCTCTCAGAAATGTAACACGTACTCTCCGATTCCAACCCAAGTCTTAAAACTGCAGAAAGAATGGGGGTCAACACTCTCCCTATTAATGTATAGAGGACTTTTTTAAAAATAGCCAAAGATGTTGAAAGCTTTGTGGCTCAATCTGTAAGTGGCTCGTTATTTAAAGTGGTGCAGGGCAATTCTGCATGGAATACCTGCTCACTAATATCGGATTTTAACTTGGTATGGCTGGAGTTTACTCACTCCAGTGAGATTAAATGAAAATTAGCAGAACCTCTGTCCCTTTGGCCTCACATTTACTGTAAGTGGAGACTGACATTCTATGATAAGTTGACATAATGGGGCAAAGAAAAGGGCATTTTTTTGACAGCTGCTCCAAATCCATTTTACCTTGTCAGGGTGGGGTAAAGCTGCCAGCAAAATAAGTGGGATTAATACACAGATATAGGGGCAGCAGTATGGGGGAAAATTCCAGAGCTTCTGTTTTATTTTATAACTGCTTTTAATTTCCCTGAGTAAACAGAAAATACCCCTTTCCACCTTATCTTTTTCTCTTGCTAAAGTGTGTCATTTTAGAAGGATTAGAGCAGTAAGTTGAGCGTTCCTTATCAACAGCTTCCTTTTGCTTTTCTAATGAAGAGCTTCTTTCGTTATGGAATTTTTCAATCTTTATTGCACTCTTTTTTTCTTACATGGTGTCCTTGATTTAGGTCCCTTGCACCTAATCTTTTTTTGTTTTGTTTTGGTGTTAATTATTCCTGAACTTTATATGAGAGCACTTGGAAGCTCTGTGCAGTGCATTCATTTGAAAACTACACTGACTCATTAAATGCAATTCTATAAGGACTCTCACAGGCCCCAGTTCAGCAAAGCTGTTAAGCGTACACTCAAGTGCTGAGCTGAACAGGGACTGACAGGTGAATCAAAGTCAGAACTATTTAAAGTAAATGAAACTTAGTTACTAATTTATTGTGAAATAAAAATCTTGTATCTTGATTTCTCTACCTACAATACCACCAAAACTATGTTTTCCACTTAAAAAAACACTACATTTGAGACACCATCTCAGTACCTGCTACCACAGGTTGGTTGACATCACTCTCTGAGCTAGATTAATGGATAAGGCCATGTTACAATGAGCTAGTCTGATGACCTGTATAACACAGGCCATAGGGCTTCTCTGCCTTAATTTCTGTTTGAACTAGAACATATCTTTTAGAAAAACATCCAACCTTGATTGTAAAATTATCATGGGTAGAGAAGCTACCACCACAACACTTTGTAAGTTGTTCCAATTATTAATTATCCTCACTGTTAGAAATTAGTGTTTTTAACAGACTATTTCCAGTCTGAATTTGTTTAGTGTCAACTTCCAGGCACTGGATCTTGTTATACTTTTGTCTGCTAGACAGAAAAGCCATTTGTGACAGGTTCAGTCACAGTCACAGAGACACCCTTGGGACTGTCACCTGATGTGCTCAGCAGGTTACCTCTCCAGCTCCCAGACACCCAGTTCCCAATGGGATCCAAACCCCAAATAAATCTGTTTTACTCTGTATAAAGCATATACAGGGTAAACTCATAAATTGTCCGGCCTCTATAACACTGATAGAGAGGTATGCACAGCTGTTTGCTCCCCTGGGTATTAATAACTTTCTCTGGGTTCATTAATAAATAAAAGTGATTTTATTAAGTATAAAAAGTAGAATTTAAGTGATTTTAAGTAATAATAGAAAGAACAAAGTAAGTCACCAAGCAAAATAAAGCAAAATACCATGCAAGTCTAAGCCTAATACATTAAGAAACTGATTACACATAATGTCTCACCCTCAGAGATGTTCTAATAAGCTTCTTTCACAGAATAGACTCCTTCCTAGTCTGGGCCCAGTCCTTTCCCCAGTACAGTCCTTGTTATTTCCAGCAGGCATTTTAGGTGGAAAGCAGGGGTTTTCTCATGACTGGCTGCCCCTTTTGTATAAAGCATATTTCAGTTACATCATATTCAGATTCATAAGCATATTATCCTAAAGCATATGGAGTGCAATGTCACACCCTCTATTATCAAATTTCTGTTCCCCATGTAGGTATATATAGACTGTGATCACATCACCCCTTAACCTCCTCTTTGTTAAGCTAAACAGACTGAGCTCCTTGAGTCTTTCACTATAAGTCCTGATTTCCAAGCCTTGATTCTTGTGGCTCTTCTCTGAAACCCCTCAAATTGATCAATATCCTTTTTAATCATGGACACAAGATTCCAGCAGCAGTCACACCAGTACCAAATGCAGAGGTAAAATAACCTCCCTATTCCTACATTTTCCTTTTTATACATCCAAGGACTGTATGTGTCACACTGGGTGCTCACGTTCAATTGATTATCCACCGTGACTGCCAAGTCCTTTTCAGAATCACTGCTTCCCAGGATAGAGTCCCCCATCCTGTAAGCATGGCCTACATTCTTTGTTCCTTGATGTATGACTTTACATTTGGCTGTATTGAATCATATATTGCTAACTTACAACCAGTTTACGAAACATTCAGATGGCTCTGTATTTGTAACCCATCCTCTTTGTTATTTACCACCACACATTATTTACATTATTGTTCAGATAGACAATATAGGGAACCACTTTGATATTTTTGGAAAAGAGCATTTTAGCTAGAGGAGAGTGAGTGTTTGTAGTCACATGAATCTAACGTTGAACACTTGTTAGATCATTGAAAATACTGTTTCATTTTTAAACATTAAAGACATTTTAAATCATTATTAGTTTAGAACCCATCTTTTTTGTTAGAATTAAGAGCAACATTTTTTTAAAGTTGGCCATTTAAAAGGCTTGGGTTCCTTGACTTCAGACTGAACAGTGTTATCTAAAGGATAGATTAAGCAAAATGTTTAAAGGAAGGACTATGTCTTTACACCAAAGTTTAAACTACATCATTTTATTAGAGAACGGCCTTCTCCAGCAATAGCCTTATCAAGTTCAATGTCATTTAAAATAATCTTTTGATATAAAAATGACAAAATGAAAAAAAAAACCAAATGGAAAAATAGGCTAAAGAACTTTATATTCTTTTGTAACCCACATGGTAGAAGCATAGATTTCTTTTCATCATTGAATATATAGGACTTAATGGAATTTCTGTTTCTTGCAGAAAGCAAAACAATAGTAATACATTCAAATACCCATTAACACAGCAGGGAGATTTGTGAGTCAATTAAGAGAGAACTAATGAAAAAATCCTGAAGCAGATTAAGCAAAGGAAAAAAAACCAGATTTGTAGAGTACTATGAATTGCAGATAGAAATTTATGCATAACAGAAGAACAATGTGTTGTCAAGATTATTCATGAGTCCCTTCAATTAGTCCTTTAATCAGGGCATAAGGTCAGCAGGACAGGAAATGCTTATTCTCTACCACCATTGAATCATTCCCATCACAACGAATCATATCTGTTGACAAGTACATGGTATGAAGCTTAGAAGTTAATTATGTGTGTAACTGTCATCTCCGTGTTGCCAAGAAGATACAGTTGGTGTATTTCAGTAGTCACCTTGGAAAACCATAAAGACCATAGAGACTAACCAATTTATTTGAGCATGAGCTTTCGTGAGCTACAGCTCACTCCAAAAGCTCATGCTCAAATAAATTGGTTAGTCTCTAAGGTGCCACAAGTACTCCTTTTCTTTTTGCCAATACAGACTAACACGGCTGTTACTCTGAAACCTGTCATAAAGACCATATCCATCTGTATGAACAGGAAAGTTCTGCCTGTTAATGCTTTTTGCACAGACAGTCTCATAGATGACAATAACATCTAGGATAAACCATCACATTGGAATGAGTCCCACAGAGCCCGCAGGCAAAAAGATATTTGTTGGCTTTTGGTACTGAGTTTATAAATACTGAGGCATAAAGCAGTAAAGGTTGAAAACTGCTGCTTGCTGCAAACTCCACACTACTACAATAGCACACTCTGCCCTTTAATTGGGATACACGGTGCTCCCAGTTCCTGTGATAGTATTGAAACCTGCAGTGTAAACACAAGCACTAACAAAACCCCAGTGAATGTGCCAAAGTCCTGAAGTTCTAGTCAAACAGGAAAAAAAATCCGTTAGCTACTGTCAAGGTTCCTTCCCCACTCTGAACTCTAGGGTACAGATGTGGGGACCTGCATTAAAACCTCCTAAGCTTACTTTTACCAGCTTAGGTTAAAACTTCCACAAGGTACAAACTATTTTACCCTTTGCCCTTGGACTTCCACTGCCACCACCAAACTTTATCTGGGTTTATTTTTATTAGGAAAGCGTCGTTTAGAAACGTCTTTCCCCCCAAAATCCTCCCAACCCTTGCACCCCACTTCCTGGGGAAGGTTTGGTAAAAATCCTCACCAAGTTGCATAGGTGACCACAGACCCAAACCCTTGGATCTTAAGAACAATGAAAAAGCATTCAGTTTTCTTACAAGAAGACTTTTAATAGAAGTAAAGGAATCACCTCTGTAAAATCAGGATGGTAAATAGCTTACAGGGTAATTAGATTCAAAACATAGAGAATCCCTCTAGGCAAAACCTTAAGTTACAAAAAAGACACACAGACAGGAATATTCATTCTATTCAGCACAGCTATTTTAAAGAAAGCCATTTAAAGAAATCATAATCTAACACATACCTAGCTAGATTCCTTACTAAGTTCTAAGACTCCATTCCTGTTCTGTCTCCAGCAAAAGCAGCACACAGACAGACCCAGACCCTTTGTTTTTCTCCCTCCTCCCAGCTTTTGAAAGTATCTTGTCTCCTCATTGGTCATTTTGGTCAGGTGCCAGCGAGGTTACCTTTAGCTTCTTAACCCTTTACAGGTGAAAGGATTTTTCCTCTGGCCAGGAGGGATTTTAAAGGTGATTACCCTTCCCTTTATATTTATGACAGCTACCACTCTGGCAATATTGATTTCGTCCAAGTCTCCACCAAATGGAAAGCAGCATCTGATAAAGCAATTCTAATGATCTGCTGAGCTGCATTCTCTGCTCTCTCACGACTGGATCTGTAATACATGGTTTCAGAGTAGCAGCTGTGTTAGTCTGTATCAGGAAAAAGAACAGGAGTACTTGTGGCACCTTAGAGACTAACAAATTTATTTGAGCATAAGCTTTCATGGACTACATGGATCACTCTTATGAGATATAAACATAAGGCCTAGAATTTGGAGAAAGTGTTCATCCAGAATTTTGATCATGATCAGTTTCCCTAGGACCATTACATAACACTTAGATTACCTTTACATTTTTAGGGAAATGTGGCAAAACTCCAGATACAGCAAAGCACTTAAGCACATGCCTAACTTTAAGCATATGAGTAGTGCCATTGACGTCAATAGAACTGCTTATATGTTTAAAGTTAAGCACATACTCAAGTATGCTTTGCTGGATCATGGCCATTGTTATTATGGTAGGTGTCTTTGATAGGTGACTATTTATATAGTTGAATGATAAAGCAGTATAATATCAAAGATATTCATTTTGCTGACTTGTTATTTGAATGTAAATATGAGAGATGAGCATCCCTTGAATGTTTTGGACATTGGAATGGTTACTGCTCCAATTGTATCTAAACAAAATTTTAATTTACATTGGGCTTGATTGGTAGTCATGAGGGGTATTTTAGGAGATCAATGGCAAAATGGAAAGCAGAATTAAACGCAGATTATTTGGGAGAAGTTTGTAGATTGAGATGTGAGCAGGTAAAATTTGTATATGTATAGAATGATATTTAATTTTCAGCCAGGTTCTATATCACTCCAAAATGAATGGGACCAACATATGATTCCACTCCAGAGTTGTGTTATTTATGAAATATAAAACAAAGTGGGGAGATTTTTTGGATTTTTTTGGATTTTTTGGAAAAATAGAAAATACAAGTGTAAAATTTTGGTCAAAAACTTTTAACAATGTGGCTTTGTCTTCACTGCAACAAACAAACAAACAAACAAATTTTTTTTTTACATCAGGATAGCTAACTTGAGATAACTTTTGATTTAAAATTCTAGTGAAATGATCATTTTAATGCTTCTGGGAATTACTTGTAGTACTAATTATGTTAGCAAGCCCAGAGCCTTGGATAGATGTATTTTTATGACTCTTATTGAAATTGAAATAGATAAAATTTTAAAAAGCATATTTTGGAAAACAAAATAGTTAGATTAGTTTGATATATGCCCCTGATCTCCATATTCTTTCCTCTATCTCTTGTGTTTGCACAGAGTAACATATGTCTGCGATCATCAGGATGGATGGATTAATAGATCATCTAGCTCAGCAATAACATGAACCGTGAAGAATAAAAAGCATGAGTGAAATGGTAATTTGTCACTCTCGTGACTAATTATCGATGAATAGATCTGACTAATTAATAAACATGCCATCCAAAAACGTTTAATTAGTACCAGGGATTTCAAAACCATGTGAGGAAAATCTAGTTTTAAAAAAATTACCAAATGATTCATTTCATTTTGAAAATCTAATTATATGTCTATGATTGAACCTCTCCTCCAAGCAATGACTACGATTTTCTGCCAGTGAGTTCAATTTGCATAATGTTTCAGGTACTAATTAGTAAAAGTGGATTAATAATAAGGGTTGTATATTTTCTGAACACCCATGGGTTCCTTAATCCCGGCACATGTTTAAAGTATGGCGAGTATTGTCTTTTGTATTGTTACTAATTGCAAAAGTTTCTGTTAAAAGAAAACCATTGTAGGAGTCACCAATGGAATTTTTTTTTAACTGATTAAAAACAAACAAACAAACGAACTTTGGAAAGTGAGACAATTCAGGAAGTATCACTCCTATTTAACTGGTTTCAGAGTAGCAGCCGTGTTAGTCTATATTCGTAAAAAGAAAAGGAGTACTTGTGGCATCTTAGAGACTAACCAATTTATTTGAGCATAAGCTTTCGTGAGCTACAGCTCACTTCATTGGATGCATAAAGTGGAAAGTACAGTGAGGAGATTTTATATATACACACAGACCATGAAAAAATATACATTGTAAGGAGAGTGATCACTTAAAATGAGCTATTACCAGCAGGAGAGTGGGGTGGGGGGAGAGAAAACCTTTTGAAGTGATAATCAAGGTGGGCCATTTCCAGCACATTTCCAGGAGTTAACAAGAACATCTGAGGAAGGGGGTGGGGGGGGGAGGAATAAACAAGGGGAAATAGTTTCACTTAGTATAATGACTCAACGACTCCCAGTCTCTATTCAACCCTAAGTTAATTGTATCCAATTTGCAAATTAATTCCAATTCAGCAGTCTCTCGTTGGAGTCTGTTTTCTAAGTTTTTTTGTTGAAGGATAGTCTATAGTATAGCATAGTGACTATCCTTCAACATTTCCTGACATTTACCCATAACCACCCGTGACAAATTTTTGGCCCCATCAGGTATTGGGAGCTCAGCCCAGAATTCCAGTGGGTAGCAGGGACTGCGGGAACTGTGGGATAGCTACCCACAGTGCACCGCTCGGAATGTCGACACTTGCCATGGTACTCTGGACACACACCGCCAAATTAATGTGCTTAGTGTGGGTGCATGCACTCGACTTTATACAATCTGTTCCCAAAAATCGACTTCTGTAAAATCGGAGTACTTTCATCGTGTAGACATGGCCAGTGATGTCTTCCTAGTCATTTTTTAAGCATATCACAGAGAACTCTGTGGCATTTTTTGGCTTACTGTTGAATATCTCTTTACAAGAAATATTAGAGATAGGATAATAAATGCAGAACGGCAAAACACTGATTATTATAATCATATGGGAAAGTTTGTTTTCTTAGATATTTTACCATCCGTGTAGCCATTTAGAGGTCAATTTACACACAAAAATATGAACAGTCTGTGAAAAATTGTTATGATAATCATGGAAACACTAGCTTGTTTTATTGAACTCAGTCTTACATTATAATAATATTAGTCTTACATTATTATATTACTACTTTATAGACTGGAGGCCCCATTGTACAAGGCACTGTACAAACACATGGTTTGATATAATTCATGCTCTAAATAGATGAGAAAACATCTTTATTCTCATTTTACAGATGGATCACTAAAGCTCAGAGGGATTAAGTGACTTGGTCGCACAAGGAGGAGTGGACAAGGTAAGTCATTGAATCCAGATATTGTGAGTTCCAGGCCAGTACTTTAACCACAAGAGCACCCTCACTTTCCATTTTTCAAATTCCATGTTAGTCCATTTGTGTAAGGAAAGGAATTTAAACACCAACTCACTTACAGCCTGAATTTCAGAGGTTCCGAGGATCTGCCGTTCCCGTAGAAATCAATGGTTCTTCTTCAAGTGCTGTCCCTGTGGGTGCACCACTTTAGGTGTTCGTGCGCCCCAGCACTCGTAATCGGAGACTGTTGGTAGCAGTGCCCGGTTCGGTCGCACATGTGCAGTCCCCTTCTTGGGCCACCTCAGGCAGTTAACTGGCGCTGTGCGATCAACCCCCACTCAGTTTCTTCTCTAGTGCCCTTAGCTACGAGTTGGAATACTTAGAAGCACCTCGCTACTTTGTTCTTTAGCCTACTCACTACTGTTATTAGTTTAGACAGATAGTTAATTTGTTTTTCTTTGTACCCAGTCACCTCTTCTTAAAATTATATATATATATAATATATATATATATATATATATAATATATGTGCCGTTCCATGATCGGACAAACTGTATCGGCACTGACCACACCTTCAGTGCCCGGAGCCAAGATAGCAGGACCATCTGGCACCTCCAGTACCGCGAGAGCTAAGGACTCTAAAAGAGCTAGCTCAGACGCAGGCGATAAGGGAAAATTGAAACCCCATGCCTCTGCACTGACTCAGCCAAAGCCACGATCAACACACTGTGGCATGGTACCGATGCAGACGGTGGCTCAATCCTTGAACTCCAATGCATGCTCGGTACACACACTGGCACAGCCTACAGTGACAACATATGTGCCGCAGCTCCCAGCTCCGCTGCTCACACAGCCCCCGATGCATATCATGCAGACATCACAGCAGCTCCTACGGCACAAAGATCTCTTAATCAGATCTACGCCTGACTCACCAATCATAGAATCATAGAAGATTAGGGTTGGAAGAGACCTCAGGAGGTCACCTAGTCGAATCCCCTGCTCAAAGCAGGACCAACACCAACTAAATCATCCCAGCCAAGGCTTTGTCAAGCTGGTCCTTAAAAACCTCTAAGGATGGAGATTCCACCACCTCCCTATGTAACCCATTCCAGTGCTTCACCACCCTCCTAGTGAAATAGTGTTTCCTAATATCCAACCTAGACCTCCCCCACTGCAACTTAAGACCATTATTCCTTGTTCTGTCATCCTTGGCACCGACACAACCCTGGCACATTTGACACCAAGTCTCATTGCTAAGCCACCGCACTCTGCTCCACTTTTTTCGAGCGAGGATGAGGACAAGGAGGGACAAATAGATTCTCCTCCACAATCTCCTGCCCACCATGAGCAGCCTCAATCAGAACCCTTTCAGGGGGTGTGTTACACTGATCCCAAACATCTACAGTGGTACATCAACCCTGGGGTCCTCTTCCATCCCAATGGGCATACTGGAACCTGTGGGCCATGTACCTGGCACAACAGTGACTGCCCATCATGGCTAGACTCAGCACAAAGCAATCACCTGCACCTTCATTACCTGGAGCTTTGGAACCAGCTGGGGGAGGTGAGGAAGAGGAAGAAGAACCCCATACCAGGAAGGGGCACCATCTACCCACCTTTCATCATCTTCCTCGAATGACACCATCATGCCTCCCCGCCATGATTTCAAACAATTCCAGGACCTATTGAAAAGAGTGGCTAGCTCTCTAGACGTCTCTCTGGAAGAGGTCTAGGTCACACAACACAAACTGGTGGACAGCTTGAACACCTCCTCTTTGTCCAAAATCACTTTGCCAATGAACGACATGATAATGGAACCTGTCAACCATTTGGTAGACCTCTGAAACTGCTCCTCCAACCTGCAAGAGGTCTGACAAAAAATATTATGTGCCACTTTCTCCCATCTGACACCCAAGTCACTGGTGGTCGACAGAGTTCATGAATGTGGCAGACAACATCAGCCTAAGACCACACCTTATGATAAGGACTGGAAAAGGCTCTACCTTTTTGGTGGCCAGACTTACTCTTCGGCTACACTACAACTCCACATAGCCAATTATGAAGTCTTGCTGGCCAAATATGATTACAACTATACAAAATTCTCTGAATTTATTGATTTTATTCCTGAAGACAAGAAAGAACAATTCACAGCACTTGTATCAGAGGGACAACTCATCTCCAGAACAGCCCTCCAAGCTGCACTGGACTCTGCAGACACAGCTGCAAGATCAGTGGCAATCACAGTGGTGATGCGAAGGGCCTAATGGCTCCATCTCTCAGGCTTTCCTAAGGAAGTACAATCCACAGTCAAGTACTTACCATTTGAAGGGCCCAAACTCTTCGCCAAAAAGACCGACAACTCTCTTCACACGCTCAAAGATTCATGAGCAACACTGCTAACTCTGGGGAACTATATGCCAAGACACAAGAAAAGACAGAGGAGTTATTATGCTCCTCAATGTTACCACCATACTCCGTATTCACAGCATTGGCAGTATGAGTCACAGGGTCACAAACAGAGGCCATCAAGGAGATGACAGCTTACTCCTCCTGTAGCTGTGTCACAGCCATCAACATCCAGGCAAGAAATTTGAAGCTTTGGTCAAGGGCCCGAGAATGCCATGTCTGTCTGTGCTGGAGACTTCTACTCTCTCCTGACCATTTGGAGACCACCTAGTTCCATTTTATCCAATCTGGAAAACCATCACATCTGACCAATGGGTGCTAGAAATCGTACAAACTTGTTATTCCATCCCCTTTCTTTTCAAACCCCTTGCCCACCCTACCTCCCCATCCGTCTTCAGGGACCCCTCTCACAGGCCTCTACTGTGTCAGGAGGTAATCCACCTCATGCATCTAGGAGCAGTAGAACTGGTTTAAACAAAACACAGGGGGAGGGGTTTTTATTCCCACTATTTTCTTACGAAGAAAAAGTCGGGCGGATGGAGACCAATACTCAACCTAAGCCAACTCAACAAGTTTGTCAAGACACAACAATTCAAGATGGTCACACTAGGCACCTTAACCCCAGCACTAGAAAGAAGAGATTGGTTCTCAGCCCTCGACCCCCAGGATGAGTATTTTCAATAATGATCCATCCTTCCCATTGGAGGTTTCTCCAATTTACTATTGGCCAGGAACATTTCCAATATGAGGTTCTTCCTTTCAGGCCCTCGGGTTTCTTCGAAGGTACTAGCAGTGGTTGTGGCCTCCCTCTGCAGAAATGGAATCATGATATTCCTGTAGTTGGACAACTGCCTGCTGAAAGCACCAACATGGCAACTGGCGTTACAAGCCACCAAACAGATGGTGACCCTTTTCATGAGATTAGGCCTCCAAATAAATGCACAAAAGTCCACTCTAACACCAGTGCAAGAGTTGGCGTTCATTGGGGCCCATCTCAATTTTCCTGAGGCCATAGCCTCCCTGCCATTACAACATTTCCTCTCTCTAACCAGTCTCATATCCATGACATGAAGCAGTCCCCAGGCACCTTCCAGGACTTGCCTACAACTTCTCAGTCACATGACTGCCACGACTTTCACTGTCAGACGTGTGAGATTACACATGCGTTGCCTCCAAGGGTGGCTCCGTATATGTTATATCTCGCACAAACAGAGCATAAACAAATGCCTCAACGATGCTGGACAAAATAAAAGACTCTCTACTCTCAGACAACATCTGCATGGGGCTGCCCTTCCTTCAGAAGATGCCAACACTAACCATCACCAGAAAAGCTTCGCTCCTTGGATGGGGGCACACCTGCATCTGCATTCTGTCCGGGGTCGCAGGTCCCTTGAAGAATCCCTTCTCCATATAAATCTCTTAGAACTATGAGCTGTCCACAATGCCTGCTCTCACTTCTTACCAATCAGCAAAGACAAGGCCATTCAGATCCTTACGGACAACACGGCTTATATGTTTTACATAAACAGACAAGGGGGAGCCCGATCACACTCCCTATGTTTGGAATCCATGAGACTCTGGCAATGGTGCATCAGACACAATATCCACATCTCGGCCTCATACCCACCTGGATACCAGAACACCATGGTGGATACACAAAGCAGGCACTTTTCTCACGACCACAATTGGGAGCTAGACAACCACGTACTCCTACACATATTTCAACAGTGGGGGTTCCCACCGATAGACCTCTTTGCAACTGCACAAAATACCAAATGCCCCCTTTTTGCTCCAGGGCAGGTCTTGGCATACATTCTTGGAGCGACGCCTTGCTCATCGAGTGGAACACTCCCCTCCTATATGCCTTCCCTACCATTCCCCTCCTGAATTGCGTGATCCACAAAATCAGTCAGGACAGAGCAAAAGTAATTCTAATAGCTCCGGCATGGTCCTGACAAACCTGGAATCCTTACCTTTTCAGGATGGTGGTGTGTCACCAATCACGCTCCCGATTCTGCCTCATCTGCTACCCCAGGACTCAGGTCACACCCTGCATCTGGATCCATAACGACTCCATCTCAGAGCATGGTTCCTCCAAGGTTCAAGGGATCTGAGATGACCTGCTGGGAAGATGTACAAAACAGATTATTGAATAGTCACAGAGTAACTACCCATCGCACATACATACTCTAGTGGCAGATTTGATGCTTTGTGCCAGCAAAAACAGATGGCATCTGTTTCAGCCTCCTTACCCTCAATATCCAATTACCTATTAGAACTTAAAAGGTCAGGCCTCTCCATGAGTTCAACACAAGTTCACCTCTCTGCTATCACAGCTTTTCATCACAAGGTGGATCAAAGCTCTGTCTTTGCTCACCCTCTCACCAAATGTTTCTTCAAAGGCCACACCAATGTCAACCCATAACTACACGATCCTAGTATGCCATGGGACCTTAGTCTAGTCCTTCGGGCCCTCACCAGTCCCTCATTTGAACCCATGGCTACATGCTCACTCCTACACCTTTCCATGAAGGTGGTGTTTCTAGTGGCCATTACATTGGCCAGATGTGTAGGAGAGTTTAGTGCTCTCATGGCAGATCCCCCCCCCCCCCATACACTGTCTTTTTTAAAAATAAAGAATCCCTGAGACTGCACCCCAAGTATTACCTAAAGTCATCTCAGCCTTCCACCTTAATCAACCCATTTACCTATAGACATTCTACCCTAAACACCACAACGATAGAAAGCACACCACACTTCATACTCTGGACGTGCAGAGGGCTTTGGGCTTTTTATATAGACAGAACAAGATCATTTCGTAAATCACCCAGACTCTTCATCTCCCTCAGTGAACGCTTCAAAGGGAGTGCCATATCCACACAGAGGCTCTCCAAGTGGATCTCTGGTTGCATAAAACTATGCTACCATCAATGTGACCGGCAACTCCCTGCAGGGATTCACACGCATTCCACCAGAGCCCTTTCGACCTCTTTTGCCTTCCTTAACAACGTGCCATCATGAACATCTGTAGCCTGCAACCTGGGCCTCCAGTCCATACATTTACGCATTTCACGTTACAATAACAGGCAACATCCGATGTCTCCTTTGGGCTCACTGTCCCGTCTTCTCTTATGACTTCAACTCCAAAGCCCCCTCCTTCCATCAGAGGGCACTTCTCTGAAGTCACGTAAAGTGGAGCACCCACAGGGACAGCATTCGAAGAAGAAGAGAAGGTTACTCACCTTGTGCAGTAACTGAGGTTCTTTGAGATGTGTCCCCCTGTGGGTGCTCCACTACCCTCCCTCCTCCCCTCTACTTCAGAGTTTCTGCCTTAGTCTCTGCGGTAGAGAAGGAACAGGACGGGAGGTGGGTTGGTGGCACAGTGCCAGTTAACCGCCTGAGGCGGCACAAGACAGGGACCATGCATGTGCGACCCAACCAGGCACTGCTACCAAAAGTCTGATTTCGAGCGCAGGGGCACACAAACACCTAACGTGGAGCACCCACACGGGGACACATCTCGAAGAACCTCAGTTACTGCACAAGGTGAGTAACCTTCTCATGTCATGCATTATCATCCTCATCGTACAGCAAAGAATTTTAGGATGTGCATGTACCCTTCAGGTGTAAATCAGAGGATGTCCAGATGATGTTGGAATGTATTCAGCACATGTTTTGTGGACTTGTGCTACATAAAAACTGCCATACTGGGTCAGACCAATGGTCCTTCTAGCACAGCATCCTGTCTCTGACAGTGGCCACTGCCAGAGCTTCAGGGAAAGTGTACAGAACAAGCCAATTTTGGAGAAAGCCATCCTTGTTTTCCCCTGCCAGCTTTTGGCAGTCAGAGGTTTTGGGTCACCCCAAGCATGGGGCTGCATCCTTGACCATCTTGGGCTAATAGCCATTCATGGACCTATCCCCCATGAACTTATTTAGTTCTTGTTTGAACCCAGTTCTACTTTAGGCCATAACAATATTCCATGGCAATGAGTTCCACAGGTTGATTGTGTGTTGTGTGAAAAGGTATTTCCTCTAGTTTGTATTAAACCTGCTGCCCCTTAATTTCATCTGGTGACCCCCTGGTTTTTGTATTGTGGGAAATGGTAAATAACATTTCTCTATTCACTTTTCCCACACTCTTCCTGATTGTACAGGTTTTATCCTGTCCCAGTTAATTGTCTCTTTCCTAAACTGAACCTCCCTAATCTTTTTAGTCTCAACTTGTAGAGAAGTTGCTGGATACCCTTGATCACCTTTGTTGCCCTGCTCTGAACCATTTCCAGTTCCACTATGTCCTCCTTGAGATGGGGTGACCAGAACCAGACACACTATTCAAGGTGTGGTGCACCAAGGATTTATATAGTGGCATTATGATATTTTCTGTCTGACATAAGTTAGATGCATGTCGTATGCCTGTGAGTCTACATTACCGCTCTGGGGAGGCTGGGGTCATGAGATTGTTGCAGTTGCAATTACTCTGCACTGGCACTGGTATACAATGAAAATTATTTGTAGGTAGTACAAGTGTGGCACTGACCCTGGGCAGTTATTCAGCTTTGTCGCCTTCTCTGAAGACTATACTGCACTGTCTTCACTGCTGTATTCCATCCTGGCTGGACTCAAGCGAGCTTGGGTAGGCTAATGCATGCACAGCTTTTGCTCTGTAGACATGCCCGCTATGCTCTGTAGACATGCCCTGTTGAATGGGAGCTTTGCAAGAGTCAGGGCTACAGGTAGAGCCGTCCCTTGGGCACGGCAAATTGGGGCAAACAGCCCCAGGCCCTGCACTTTGGGGAGCCCTGTGCTTTGATAAAATGGTGAGGAGGCAGGCAGGGAGGTGAGGCGGGAGGGTGAGCGGGGTGAGGAGGCAAATGGGGAGGCGAGCGGCAGGCGGGTGGGGGGGCGAGGAGGAGCCCCCCTACCAGAACCTCCCCTTCCCCCCTGCATCTCCTGCCGCCTGGTGAGCCCTGCCAATCAGTGCCCCCCGCTCCCTCTCAGCATTTACCGTCTGCCACGAATCAGATGTTTCATGGCGTCAGGAGGCGCTGGGGGAGAGGGGAGAGGAACAAGGGCGCAGCACACTCGGGGGAGGGGGGCGGAACTGGGCGGGGAAGAGGCAGAACGGGGGTGGGAGGAGGTGGGGCAGGAGTGGCACAGGGGTGGGGCCTTGGGGGAAAGTGTGGAGTGGGGGCGGGGCCTGAGCGGAGCTGGGGTGGAGCACCCCCCGGCAGATTAGAAACTCTGCGCCTGTGTTCTGGGCCCCACACCCCCCTAGGGACGGCCCTGGCTACAGGATTGGGCAACTTTTGTTCTTGTATCTACTAGGGGTTTTCTGCTGGAATAAGCAGACACAAAATTCAGAACCCACACAAGGGCAGAAGACTTGGGGGGGGGGAGGGTGGGTCAGTACTCACCATCTTTAAATCATGAAAACAGTACCTCATTTACCACCCCCATATACTAATTTTTAAAAAAAAGTTTTGGCATAAAAGGACCCTTGTTAAATTGCATAGTGAAAATGACTGAAAATTATGGCATCTATTTTTCCATGTTTTTCATCTGTCAGAAGATTGCCATTCACACTACACTTGGAAAAATAAAATCTCTCAATGTAATTCAGAATCAGAGGTGGAAAAATAATCCTACCCAAAACAACCAAAACCACTACACAACGACAACAAACACCTCTGCCAATATTTAACTGGATGAAAAAGTAAATTCACTTCACATGTGTTTGCAACCCTTTTGCATTCCCTTTTCAAGACAATTCTAGCAAATATTCCCAAAATGACTATGTTTTCATTAAGTAAGAGATACTATTTGCAGAAAAGGAATTTTGAACTTGTATGCACATCTTTTCAGCGGAATCCTGATTCTAGAGGTACATTCATCCAATATAGGGCAATAAATAATACCAGGTGACTTGCTGGGCCAGATCCCCATAATTTACATAGATTCATAGATATTAAAGTCAGAAGGGACCATTATGATCATCTAGTCTGACCGCTTGCAAAATGCAAGCCACAGAATCTCACGCACCCACTCCTGCAATAAACCTCTCACCTATGTCTGAGCTTATTGAAGTCCTCAAATCATGGTTTAAAGACTTCAAGGAGCAGAGAATCCTCCAGCAAGTGACCCGTGCCCCATGCTACAGAGGAAGGCGAAAAACCTCCAGGGCCTCTTCCAATCTGCCAGGGAGGAAAATTCCTTCCCGACCCGAATATGGTGATCAGCTGAACCCTGAGCATATGGTCAAGATTCACCAGCCAGATACCCAGGAAAGAATTCTCTGTAGTAACTCAGATCCCACCCCATCTAACATCCCATCACAGACCATTGAGCCTATTTACCATGAATATTTAAAAATCAATTAATTGCCAAAATCATGTTATCCCATCATACCATCTCCTCCATGAACTTATCGAGTTTAATCTTAAAGCCAGATAGATCTTTTGCCCCCACTGCTTCCCTTGGAAGGCTATTCCAAAACTTCACTCCTCTGATGGTTAGAAACCTTCGTCTAATTTCAAGCCTAAACTTCCCAATGACCAGTTTAAAATTTCATCAACTTCCATAGGTCATGCTGATGTACACTAGCTGGGGAATATGACCTAAAATGACATTCCAAATTAACCAACAGATTGAATTTGAAATAGTGAATATCTGCAGAAAACTGCTTGGGCAAAAAGAAAGACCAAGAACTGTTGGTATCATTTAAATCCAAATGCAGTGGTTGCTCTGAAACTTCCCACTTTTGCCTTTGACAGCTAAATAATTTTGTTCCCGAGGCAGTTGTCACAGTGTCTCCAGGTCTTTTCTATTCTAAACCTTTAGACCCTGATTGTCCTTTGCCCCGCACCTTGTAGCCACGTACACCAGTGCAATGATATCAGATCATAATGGTCATGTTTTTTCAGGCATTTTTTCAACTCAGTTTGTGCTGGAGTAAGTGGCTACACAAAGTACACAGCAGTGGAGAATCAGACTCCTAGCATAGGAAAGCCTCACTTAGCAAAGGGAAATCGGGAAGTTAAGGGGCCAAGAGTATAATTCTTTATAACTTTGAATGACTGCCAACTGCTACTGGATACTTTGTGACCAGAAACAAGGGTAAATTTGGTCAATAAATTATTTGCTGGCAATTATTTGCATAGTTCTGCTCAGAATAGACATTACTTTGTCACTGACAAAGGAACATGGGATGAGAGGTTGACTGATATCTCCCTTGCGCCCTTCCCTGTTTAATGAAATTAATAGTCTACTACTCCGTGTCAGGCCGTAATCTGGCTAAAATAGCTTTTATTGACAGCCTTGCTAAGGCCGTCAGTTATGCTTGCAGCTTTATAAATGGTCTTGGGTTAGTGCAACTAGAATACACGGCTTTGAATTGAGTTATGTGTACCATTATATAAGAAAAATTGGATTACGTTCTGAGACTGGGTGAACTAATGCTGGCATCAGTCCTTTGGAACATTAACAGAAGTAATATGGGACAATGGTGTCTGCAGTGCCGCCCTTAGGATTTCTGGGGCCCTACGCAGTATTATTAAACGGGTGCCCCTGTGCCCGACGGCAGCCCAGGCTTGCAGCCCAGGGGAAAGGGGGGGGTGAGGCAGCAAAGGATATTGAGCCGCCCGGCCCGCCTCACAGCGGGGGAGAGTCACAGTTCCCCGCAGAGACCCCCGTACTCTCTCCCTCATGCAGAATCTGTGGCGCTGGCACATTTGGCTCTGTGACTATGGCCCCTGCTAAGACACTGCAGTGAGCGCAGGGTGTGCGGGAGCCGACTTACCTGCTGTCATGGGCAGTGGGTGAAGCTGCTGCTTGGGGAGGCTAGCTCCCCACCCCACCTCTTCTGCCTGTGGCCCCGCCCATACTCCACTCCTGCTCCACCCCAGGCCCCCCGCACTTTCCCTGGGCCCCGCTCTCTCCCCACTGTCTCCCTCCTCTCTTCCCTCCCCCATCCGGCTCACCCCCTTCCAGCCAAATCCCTGAACCCAAATGAAGCAAATGACATTTGGAAAAAACACTCTTCTGCCATTTCTTTCTTAAGAAAATGGAGCATGTTTTCCACTGCATGCCAGAAGGTGAAGACTGGATATGCAGATGGTACCTGATTAAAAGCACTAAATTTGAGAATACAAAATGTCAGTCATGGGTTTTTTGATATACCCGGAAGTTTGTCAATGATTTATTTGCAAAAACTTTGTAGTAAGGGCAAGTCAGCTGTCCTGCTGAATACAACATTAAATATGGTGGAATCATAGAATCATAGAATATCAGAGTTGGAAGGGACTTCTGGAGATCATCTAGTCCAATCCCCTGCCCAGAGCAGGACCAGTCCTCAACTAAATCATCCCAGCCAGGGCTTTGTTAAGCCTGACCTTAAAAACTTCTAAGGAAGGGGATTCCACCACCTCCCTAGATAACACATTCCAGTGTTTCACCACCCTCCTAGTGAAAAAGTTTTTCCTAATATCCAACCTAAATCTCCCCCACTGCAACTTGAGACCATTACTCCTTGTCCTGTCATCTTCTACCACTGAGAATAGTCTAGATCCATCCTCTATGGATCCACCTTTCAGGTAGTTAAAAGCAGCTATCAAATCCCCCCTCATTCTTCTCTTCCGTAGACTAAACAATCCCAGTTCCCTCAGCCTCTCCTCATAAGTCATGTGTTCCAGACCCCTAATCATTTTTGTTGCCCTTCGCTGGACTCTCTCCAATTTATCCGCATCCTTCTTGTAGTGTGGGGCCCAAAACTGGACACAGTACTCCAGATGAGGCCTCACCAATGTCGAATAGAGGGGAATGATCACGTCCTTCAATCTGCTGGCAATGCCCCTACTTATACACCCCAAAATGCCATTGGCCTTCTTGGCAACAAGGGCACACTGTTGACTCATATCCAGCTGCTCGTCCACTGTCACCCCTAGGTCCTTGGGTGATGGAGCTCTTCTCTCTTGTATATTTTCTTAATCGGTGTTTCTAAGCTGATTTTATATTTTAAATGTACTCTTAAGCCTTCATAAAGTAATCATTCCAGATTACTTCATATTTAACTCACTTAAATAAAGACATTATTTTAAATTAATCAGTCACAGTGGTTTAGTGTGTTCATAACAATGTTCATTGCTTTTAGAAAAAGGGAACGCGAATTTACTTTGTGTGCTCTCCATAACAACAAACATGTTTATGAAATTTCACCCACTTTAAAAAATATTTTTCCAAAGATTTTAGCCATAAAAAGGCTTTTATATCTAGCTAAGGTACTGATTTTGCTAGAGGGTTCTCTTAAAACTAGTTCACCAAATAGTCAGAAGTAAAGAAAGGGAAACTCGTTTGTCCAGCTATCTGGCAGGAAAGGGGTGTTGTCCCTTTAAGGGCTCTCTTCGACAGAAGGCTGAAGGGAGAAAGAGATGGACAGGAAGACTTTGGAAGCAAGTTTTTTGTACTATAGGAATTAAAATTAAAATGTGTATATTAGATAAGGGTGGTTCTTTGAAGGATTTATTTAAAAAACCGATATGTCTGCCCATCCAAGCATTTAAGGCTAAAGATGAATACTCCGATTGTGCATCTAAAAATCTATGCAAGGATATTTTAGAGATGTGATTTTATCATCTTCAGCAACACACTAATGACATATTTTTAAAGCAAATTTTAAACTAAGGTCCCGCAGACTACCATGTTCTGACTAAATTTTATTAAGATAATGTTGAAATAAAAAGAAAACGGTACAGAGTTTAGGCATAGAAGTTTCTGGTTATCAGGGAATAAGGTACAGATTATCAAGGGGTGCGAAATTCGGTTTAGGAACGGGTGGCGTAAGGAATACATAATCTGCAATCTCCCCGATTGGGGGTAAAAGTTTAGCTGGTCAAAGTACAGACATTGAGATATGGGGGTACGTTGTCCATATAATGGCTATGTTCAGGTGTGGAGTATAATGAGCGGATATGATGATGGGGATGGATCTACCCTCATTTGGTGGGATTTAATGTTCAGTGAGTTTATGGTTCCAGTTCATATGTTCCAATGGAAAAAGCCTCTCAGTCCCTTTCCCATAGCGGATGCACGATGTCGTACCGGCTCACACCTCCTGGTACTGTCGGTGGCCAGTGATGTGTTCGATGTAGATGTCCCTGGACCATCGGATGGTGTCCGAGACCATGAGGCGCCGCATGTAAATGCACAACTGTTTTTGTCAGTAAATTCAGAAACGGACAGTATATAACTGAGGGTTGGCAACTGCCTGTTAAATGGCTTCATTAGCACTTGAATGGCACTTTAACAGTTTCAGTGTTGTGCTAATAGGTCTGGAAGGCTTTTTCACTGTTAAGTGCTAGATCCCCTCAGGAAGCAGACTCACCAGGCTGCAGCAGCTAGCTGTGGGAGCCTGCAGGAAGGGTCAGAACAGGGATAGGAAGAGGTGATTGGGTGGACACTAAGACCCAGGGGTGCCCCAAATTTTCAGGTGCCCTACGCAGCCAAGTATGCTGCGTACACCTAAGGATGGCCCTGGGTGTCTGGACTTGTGGTATTGCTGATTTGCTTTCTTAGTGATTGCCTCGTGCTTGCCATTATTTGTTCCTAATAAAAAGAAGAGGTAGGAAATGCTCCTGGTTAATGTGACCACTAGGCAATAGCATAAAGGCCTCATATGGACTTTTCAGGAGAATGAAAGCAAGGGCAATTGAAGTCAAGGGAAAGGCTGCCCATTGACATTGGATCAGACCCACACACAACTGTTAAGGGAATTCAAATTTATGAAGGACTCAAGTTTATGTGAGTCTGTGTATTTTAAACGAAGAATATGCTTGGTGATTATTCCAAGAAAATATAGGGAGAAAATGAAATATCTGGTAAAGGCAGATATCTCTAAACTACCTGGGCCAGATCCTCAGCTGGTGTAACCTAGTTCATGCCAGTTTACAGCAGCTGAGCATATGAATGTCTTTTGAGTATTATGGAATTTGCTGATATTTGACAGGCAGAGATTCTGTCTTGACTATTTTATGTTGCTGTACACAAAAGATGTTTTCTTTTATCTTTTGAGAAATTCTTACAGATTTAGACATGTAATTACCAGCAATGTATTGGATTTTTTGAGTTAAAAAAACAAAAATGGCAGAGAACTTGAGATTCATTATTAATGCTTTATCTTGCTTTATTTTGTACCCTTCCAATCCAGACATATCCAACTTCCCATTAAGAATTCAGGGTAGTGTCATCCAGCAGGCATTTACTGTGATAAGAACTACAGCTAGAGGGCTTTCAAATCATGGTTTGCCAAGCTCTGCTGTAATTTATACCCTGTACAAGCCCATTGCAGTCAGTGAA
Organism: Chelonia mydas; assembly: GCF_015237465.2. Classification (NCBI taxonomy): domain Eukaryota; kingdom Metazoa; phylum Chordata; order Testudines; family Cheloniidae; genus Chelonia; species Chelonia mydas. The sequence continues at coordinate 120,536,070 of NC_051245.2, forward strand.
ATTGTACAGGGTTTAAATCAGTGCAGAATTTGTGCCTATGTTACAATATTGTGTGTGCATGTGTGTGTGTGTGTGTGAGGGAGAGAGAGAGAGGGAGAGAAAACACCTAATATAATGGGAAAATGGTCTTGTGGTGTTTTGAGTGCAGGATTTGGCTGACTCTCCTGAGACTTGAATTTTGCTTCTTATCGGGAATAAGATACACTGGTATTATATGAAAATTAGGATCCTGGTGTAAATCAGGGTTACTTTTGTGTATTTCTTCCACTACTTTTCCTTATGCCCATCACCTTTAGATCTGGGAATATTACATCGTTAAAAGCTGACGAATGTTCCTAACAATTGGCAACAAGCTGAGGGGAAAGTAGCCTGAGTGGAGGGGATTCTTTCCCCATTGACACTCTCCACAATTCTCCCCTCCTACCTGCTGCATTCAAGACTTGCAACATGCCTCCATTTTAGAATGCTATTCCTCCAGCCCCCAAGGGCCTTGGGTCTGCCAGGACGGTCTCCTCTATAGTATGACTTCTGTGCTGCAGGACTGGGGGATGGGGGGGGGGGGGTCCTGAGGTAGCCTTATCCAGAGCTCTGAATCTCCTACTCTACTGCCATGTTCATGGGGCGGGGCGGGAGCAGAAATGACGTCTATAGTACACAAGAGGGAAAGGCTTGGCATGTGGTTAAGGCACTGAATGAACTGGGAGTCAAGCCAGGAGACAGGTTCTACCCCAGATTTCCTGTGCTATCTGAGCCTTGCCATATTTGGTGTTTTACTTAAAGCCCTAGATTGTGCAGACAAGTATATACCTAAGAATCTCAAACTTCATTACAAGAACTCTAGCTCTCATAGTTGCAGAGAAAAGCTTGAAAAATGTGGCCTGAGTACACACTAATGGCTCAAAAAATCAGAAGGCAGCTACAAAGAACCTAGTATCTTTTTTTTTTAAAAAAATGCATGATTTTGGAGGGCGGGGGGGCTGGATTCAGGATTTTTTTCAATAATTAGGGTTGGCACTCATTCCCTATTTGTACAATTAAAATAATAGCTCTTCCTTTCTTCGACCTTTTGTCTGTCTTCATGTATAGAGTTGTGGTAGGGGTTGTCTCTTCATAGACATAGATTTTTAAAGCCAGAAGGTACCATTTGCTCATCTAGTCTGACCACCTTCAGAGCACAGACCAGAGACTGTCACCCAGCTACCCGTGTATTGTGCCCAGTAATATGGATGATTATACTTGTACAGTCTCTAGCATAATGGAGCAGCTACTAAATGTGCTCAGTACTGTAAGTCACTTGTTCTCAAACTGTGGTTTTGGACCACCAGGAGTGGTCAGAGGCACAAAGATTTTGGGATGGGTGGTGGGTTTCGTACAGCATCTGTTTTATGTCGTGAGCCCATCTCTGAGAAAGTTGGAAGATCAAGGCCCTAATATTTTATGCCTAACACTAATTAGACTTTTCTCAGCTCCTTTTTTTTTTTGTCTGCTAAAAACACCTCTCAAAACTACACACTTTTGGTGCATAACAACATAATAGGATATTTGGTTGTTGTTTTTCAGCAGAGCCATCAATATTTCTAAGAGACCATGAACCTACCGGTGGTTGGGTTTTAGTGGGTTTTTTGTTTTGTTTTGTTTTGTTTTCTGGGGCTGGGTTTTATTTTTCTTAAACAGGAGTATTGCTCTGGTTCTTGTGCATGGCATAATTGCCTTTTTTTGCTCCTATGGCCCAGCATACGTATGAAAAAATTATCACAATATCTATGAATGGAGAAAGTTATGATTGACATCCTTTTTATATTGTTAGCTCTGTGAAAGCAAGAGAGAGATACGGTCACACTGACAGCCTCCTCACTCTCGAATTCCTCTGAGTTATTATTTGCAATGATGGAAATAACCAGGCGTCCCTTTGTTATACCAATAAAATAAAAACCAGCAGGATCTTATTAAAGGGAATAAGGCAAAATGCCACATTTATTGTGAATACAGAAAGAATCATAGTAAGCAGTTAGTTATAGCTACAACATTCCATTCAATTTCATATTTATTCACACATTCATTCATACACACACACACACACAGGTTCTGCAAGGTTGTTATCATAGTTACCAGCCTTAGAGTTGCTCGTGCCAAGCAGCTGGCCAGGTGGCCTGGACACGAGGAGGAAGCAGGGCCTTGTCAGATGCTCATCTGATGCTCCTGGAAGTTGGTTTGCAGAATCAGACCCCAAAGTTCTCAGTTTCTAGAGTCCATTTTTATAGGAATTTATTCCTATGCCAGTCTATGGAAATTGCTTCATCATGCTGTTGCTGAATCAATCAGCAGATGGCACATTCCTGATGGCTCCGTGTTGTTCTTCAGTTCTCCCATCCTTGAGGCTGTTGGGTGGATTCCAGTCTGCCCTCCGGGGGTCCTCTGGCTGTTTCCACTTGACTGATCGACACTGGATTCTTAGGCTGGCACCTCCCTGATCATTCATTTATTATCCACACCAAGCATCCATCCACATCCATCCTCTATCTCTATTTTAATCACAATTGTTAACAAAGCGAGATAAATACAACAAAAGGGCATGGAGTCTCTGTGTGAGTAGTTGTTGTTACAAAGTATTGCTTTGAGAACAGACTCTGTCTTAGGATGTACTAACACAATTAGCAGCTTGCAAGTTTCACACAGAGAGGGAGAGAAACAGTACAAACAAGAGACATCTTAATTAGTAATACCCTGGAATTTAAACTATGGGAAACCAAACTCATTTGTGATTTTAATACAGAACTTCTTTAATATGATCCAACACCTTTGCTGCCAAAAATCAAGCTATCCTGCTAGGGATTGTTTTTCATTATCTATATTTAGACAGACAGACACACCCACACCCACATATTGATAGAGATCTGCTGGGTCATTAAAATGATGAATCCATTGAAAATTAAATTGATTTCCCAGGCTTCTCAATGGTGTTAGCATTCTTCTGTCGACATCTCTGTTATGCCAGTGGCGAATCAACATTTACGTAAAACAGATCTTTTCCGCCTGGAGACCCTCTCCCACGCCCGCTGAAGCTGAAACTTTGGGACAGCCACCTCCAGTGTGCCGCTGGATCTGCTGGCCTCTGAGATGAGGCATGAAAGTTAGTGAGCCTGTGTGCATTTGTGTAGGAGCGTAAGGCGTCAGTGAAAGGGAACAAGCAGGGGCGGAGGCCGGAAGTTGGCATGTTACAGTCTACTGGGGGGTGTGCAGTGAGGATGGGATTGCTTGCTAACTAGGCGGGATTAAGCCTTAGGAACAATAGGCCCATGCCTGATTTGAGGACGCTCGTGAGCATGTAATGACATCTTTGTGGCTTCCTCATGCACAAAAGCAGATTGCTGGGGTGAGGGTCTTGCTACTCCACCACTAACCCAGAGGCTGACAAGTGTTTGCATCCTCAACCTTTCCTTCTTGAGTTAGGCTGAGGGAACAAGGGAGGCCTGTGATGGGTGCCTCCAACCCACACCGCAGTAGAAGGACACTGTACCTTCTGCCAGTGCTAGCGTTGCCAACTTTGTAATATTTAAAAAAACAGAAACTGCAGCAGAAGTGCTGGAACCTCTCCTGAGGCCCTCCCTCTCTCCCCTGCCCCCCCCCCAGCCAAGTCACTGCCCCCCATCCACTCCTCTTCCCCCCTCATTTGCTGCTCCCTCCCCCCCGGGTTGGGAGGAACTCTCCTGCGTAGCTGGGGCTGGGAGCTGCAGCCACCCAATGCATGTAGGAGGTGGCTCCAGGTTAGTTGGGTCTGCCACGGGTGAAGACCCGGTACCTCCCCTTCCCACAGTAACCAGGCTTTGGGTGTTCTGTCAGTAAATCTGACTAGACAGTGTCAGGTCCTCTTTTCGACCACCTGAGCAAAGGACTCTGAGGGAGGCTCCCTCACCTAAACAGCGATCCCTGGGATGGGGCTGATCCACAACTCCCTCAAACACAGCTCTCCGCGGGACCATCACCACCATCCCCTACAGAGAAGGCTCTGTGGGCTCCCCTCACCTGGGAGGAGAAGGGACACTGTGCCTCTCACAACCCACTCCAGCGAAAGGCTCTTGGGGGTGGGGACCTTGCCACCACTAAACTAAGTATGGGGATACAATGGGGACAGGGATGCAATGAGGTGAGGGCTGGGCCGGGCCAGGCCAGAGCTCTGGAGGGCGGGGAGGAAGGTGCAGGGACCTCATATGAGGTTGTGCATAGGATCCTAGATTCACTTCAGCTAGTCCTGCCTCTTGGGTGTGAGGAAGTTTGAATGGGGGAAGGAAACAGACTCTGGCACAAGGAAAGGGCCCTGAATTTTTTAATAGCTTTAAACATTTCTGGAGAGGTCCAAGCTGTAGCTTGGGTCTTATTTTAAAGAGAACTAATTTGTCCATCCTCAGCGCCAATCCTCCATTCAAAGATGGTCTGATAAGAGTCTGTTGTTTTAAGGAGGCAGTGTTTCCTGGTGGATAGAGCACTGGCCTGGGACTTAAAAGACCTGGGTTCAATTCCTGGCTCACCTGCTGCGTGACCTTGGGCACATCACCTTCTCACTCTGTGCCTCAGTTTTCCCATCTGTATAATGAGGATAATGCTACTGACCTCCTTTGTAAAGTGCTTTGAGACATACTGGTGAAAAGCACTAGAAATTATTATTATTAGGGCTAGCCCAGATATGAGTTTTCAGGGACCTTTTAGACATTGATACTATTATCATGTAACATTAGTTAATTAATGGATCATTTATTTCACCCATGAATCACCCTTTCCTTTATTCAAAATTTGGAGAAGGGAAGAAAAACTAGATCTAAAGAATTTTCTCCCTGTCTCTTATTTTCCCCCCAAAATAAGTTATTTGAAAGATAATTTCTGTCTAGGACACTGACTCTGAGCTAAACCATTTGGGCAAAACCGATAATGATCCCTGTTCCTCGCTGTTAGCGAGCACCTCTTATCTCCAGGGAGACCTGAAAGGTTACAGAAATTAAATTAAAATCAGTGAACCCAGACTCATACCAAGGCATCTGAAATCAGATGTCAGATAGGCTTATAATTATTCTGCTCCTATATTCATATAGTATGTGGTTTATGATAGATGAGACCATGAGAGACAGAGCTAGGTGGCCCATCATGTTTATAATATTTTTCTGATTGTGTTTCTAATGGGCTGTGTGAATGGGCTGAATCCTGCAGCCCTCAGACTGCCCACAGAAGCCTTTAAGGCAGTAGAACCAGTCTGTTTCTGGGGGAAGGTGAGAGATTGAGCAGAGGAATTCAGTTCTCCCCATGCACTGCAGGCCATTGCTTTGTGACAGCCATCTCAGCACAAACACTGGTGCAGGGGGTGGGACAGAGACATAATGCATAGCACTGCAACAATTTGCTTCCACTAGCCGAAATTGCCCACAGTGTTCAAGGACTTTGGAATGGGTCTCTCCTAGTGAGCTCCATAAAGAACTCCTGTGCAAGTAAACTTTCCCAGATACACTCTCCAACCCACAGATTTTATCCTAGCAAGCTAGACTTTATGCCTCTCCTCGTCTCAGCAAGGTTTATTTTGTTCAACTTCTATTTTCTTCATTTTTTATTTGTATTGTGGCACCAGATAAGGTCAGGGCCCCCCCAGTGGTAAGCTCTCTGCAAACATAAAATAAGAGACAGCTCCTGTTCCAAAGACCTCACAAATTAAATCAACAGGACAGGGGAAGGGGAGAGAGGCAAAGTGACTTGCCCAAGATCATAAAGCAGATCAGTGGCAAAGCCGGGAATAAAGTCCCTGTAGAGTGTTCTATCTACTAATCATTAAGATAACTTTGGTTCATGGCCTGTTGCTGGGCCTTTCTAAAGAGAGAAAACTAAGTGCAGAGTTCAGACACTTTGGTTGGGGTTGACAGGACCCGGTGCTAATCATTCAGTGAAAAGCATGAGGCACACATTGCTAGAAGATTGTGCCAGGATGCAGTAATCTGGAGTCTAGGGAAAGCTTAGAGACGAAGAGATGTAGAGGTGGGAAAACAATTACAGGCCAGAGTATGGCACACAAGTTTCAGAGGTATCATATTGGTTTTGTTTGCGGCTCTTGGTGACAGATTCATTCTTTAGTTCTATAACAAACACATTTCCACATTAGAGCCTGGAGGCAAAGTTCCATTGTTCCACCTTATTTGCAGCTGGAGTGGCTCACAGCCAAGGGTGCCAAACTCAGGTCAGACTGTCCGAAACCAAGGCAGACACCCCACACTGGTAATATATTCTATCATGACCTTTCACCAAAACAGTAACACAAGTGTACTCCTATATTAGCTTTACCATGGAGTCACAGACTCTTGTTTCTCTTTACCACCCAGACGTTGTTATAGAAGGTTATTAAAACCAAAAACCATATACATTAGCTTCTTCCAACCCCAAAGGATTGGTCACTCACCCCAGGTCACCAGATGCTCAGGATCTTACCAAAAATCAATTCCTGTCATCAATTCTTTTAGTAAACTAAAACTACGGATTTAATAGCCAAGAAAAAGAAATGAGAGTTATTTAAAAGGTTAAAGCGGATGAAATACATTGCAATGGGATTAGCGTTTATAGTGCACAGTATAACAGAGGTGTAGTAGTCTGCCAGTCTCTTGGGGTTGGTCTACAATACCCGTGCTACATCGGCACAGCTACACCAATACAGCTGCATTGCTGTAGCCCGTCTGATGAAAATGTGCCATGCCGATGGGAGAGCGTTTCCCGCCGACATAAAGCAGTGTCCGCGCTGCGCTACGCTGATGTCAATTACATCGCTCCGGGGCGGAGGGTGCCGTTTTCACACCCCTGAGCGACGTAACTTACATCGACTTAAGCAGTAGCATAGACAAGCCCTTACAGCCTCTCCATAAATTCCTCAGGGCTTCCCAAAAATGGCTTTTGAGGTCCTCTGTCTTCTCTGAAACGCCCCCTGACAGCATTCAGATGAATCAGCCATGAGAGGATCACTCCCAGCCTGCCTTCTTATGGTTGATCGCAATCTGGCAAGTGTCCTAGCACAGCATGGGTCCATAGATTTCCAGTGTTGAACGCACAATGCCCCATGCTTTGAAGCCAGTGTCCCTGGTTGCTGAGCAGTTTAGACACATGGGTGTAGATAAATGGGAAGAATGTGATAGCCAAAAACATTAGCTTTCATATCAAATAAATTCACAATACTAACACACATTATTGTTCTAGGATTATTAAGTACAAAGACAGCAATCACAGGTAAACTTAGTGTAAATGTAGTTACCAGGGCATGTGCCATGCAGAGGAAATGTGACAGCATCCCCCTTTGTTTCATTCTAACAAGTGGATACAACATTAGCAACGGACAGGTTCATAGACAAGCGGATATAACAACATTAGTATTTCCTTTTGTTCTAGGGTCATTTACTACAGGGCATGAATAATAACAAACACCAGGATATAGCCAAACTTAACAATAGAGTTACATCTTACAAGTGGGTTGGTTTGAACACATTATAATGTCTCTTGACATTGCTCTGAGGTTCATACACAGGTGAATTGCCTGTTGCTTTTAATCTGAGCTGGTCTGCCAGCATCACAGCCCCACCAGAACAGCCACTGCTAAGACAGATGTTGATTTTTAAACACACCAAGACCAACCAAATAGAAAGAAGAGTTCAGAGAGGCTTGAATAAAGACGGGGAGTGTGTGTGTCACTACACAAAGTAAAACTATTTCCCCTTGTTTATTTCCCCTCCTACTGTTCTTGTAAACTGCTGGAAATGGCCCAGCTTGATTATCACTACAAAAGCCCCCTCCCGCCCCCGCACTCTCCTGCTGGTAATAGCTCACCTTTCCTGATCACTCTTGTTACAGTCTGTATGGTAACACGCATTGTTTCATGTTCGCTGTGTATATAAAATCTCCCCACTGTATTTTCCACTGAATGCATCCGATGAAGTGAGCTGTAGCTCATGAAAGCTCATGCTCTAATAAATGTGTTAGTCTCTAAGGTGCCACAAGTCCTCCTGTTCTTTTTTCAGAGAAGCACTTACTTTAGCCAAGTATCAGAGTAGCAGCCGTGTTAGTCTGTATTCGCAAAAAGAAAAGGAGGACTTGTGGCACCTTAGATTTCCAGGTTTATGAATCTTGGGTAGTAGATAGAATATCCCAGGTCGGGGTTCCAGGGGATACAATTAACTTAGGCTTGAATAGAGACTGGGAGTGGCTAAGTCATTATGCAAGGTAACCTATTTCCCCTTGTTTTTCCAACCCCCCCCCCCCCCCCCAGACGTTCTTGTTAAACCCTGGATTTGTGCTGGAAATGGCCCACCTTGATTATCATACACATTGTAAGGAGAGTGATCACTTTAGATAAGCTATTACCAGCAGGAGAGTGGGGTGAGGGGAGGTATTTTTTCATGCTTTGTGTGTATAAAAAGATCTTCTACACTTTCCACAGTATGCATCCGATGAAATGAGCTGTAGCTCGTGAAAGCTTATGCTCAAATAAATTGGTTAATTTATTTAAGGTGCCACAAGAACTTCTTTTCTTTTAGCCAAGTATAGGCCTGGATCTGTTCCTTCTTCAGAGGGCTTCAGAAAGTCAGTGGGTTAAGCTTTTCAGCCATGTCACATTTCATTCTTTCCCCTTAAACAATCTATGTGAGGTCAGGAAAGGCACAGAAGAGACAACTGCCCATGTTTTTTGGTTCCGTGTTTCTACAGTACCAAACACAGTAGCGCCCTGATCCATGTAGCCCCTAGCTGCTACCACAGTTCAAATAATAATTAATATAAATAACAGTACAAACTACTTCAAATTCATTAATTAGAGCTGTATTCTTAATAGAGACTAAAATAAGGCTGAGAATAAATGCTCTAAAAAATCCCAGCACTCTTCTTCTCTTTCAAACTTTATGAAGTCTTTCCCAGAGATTCCAACATCCTTGTCTCCGTCATCAGCTATACTCAAACCACTGGCAGATTCCTACATTCTTAAAATAACCTGTCCCTTTTAATGACGCTTTCAACAGAGCTGTTTCTGAGATCTACTCGTAGCTGTTAGATATCTACCACCCGTACTTAGATGAAGAGCCCTGTTAATGTGAGTGAAACCTGCAGGGCTGGGTCCAGTCTTTGGACTGGTGGATACAACACTACCTAGCATCATGTTCACCCAAGGTTTTGTTTCTTTCCAAAAGTGTTGGCAATGGGGCAGTGTCACCAAGGAGGATACAGTCGTTCCCCACACCCCAGAGAGAGCATTCTCTGTGATTCCAATTAATTTTGCTGAATATCCAGTATCGCTGATGGGTTAACTATAAACCTAAGGCCTATGTAGAGTTCCTGACGTTTCTACATATTGATGGTGTAGCATTCATGCAAGGTTCATGCACTTGGCAACATTCAGGGCACACCCGGAGTGTTGTGTAGGAGCAGTGCACACACGCTCCTCTCAAGGGCATGAACCTTGGAATCTCGCCCAAATGACATAAACCGTAAAAAGCCTCCCAAAACTGGGCTCAAGGCCCAAAAGCAAAAAATGCAGTAAATAAAAATTAGTAAATAAAAATATTATACAAAGCCAATATATTCCTTTTATCTATTAAAATATATAATGCACAAAAAAAAAAACTAACAGGCAAACAAGCCATCGGCAAACCAGCCTGCTTGCTTGCTTAAAGCCTTGTCTTGTCTTGTATCTAAACCGCAACAGATGGAGTTATACCAGGGCTGAATTTGGCCCGTCAGTTTGCTGAGTAATGTCTCTCCTCCACTTCACCTTTAAAAAAAAAAAATCAGTGGCGGGTTAGGGGAAATCGGTCATATATCTGTAGATATAAAAGACCAAGAGAGGGCAAAATTCATAGCTGAGTCTACAGAAAACAAAGACTCTCAGGTGCCTCTTTTGGGGGCCACCAATCATCATTAAGTTGCTCCAACATATGTATCTTTAAGCTAACACCCACTTATTAACTTGTAACTTCCACCCCATACAATAGCAGCTCTAAATTTGGGCATCTAAGTCCAAGGCCATCTAATACAATAATTTACATGTTGCGAGACCAAAAGAGAGAGCGTAGATACTAACAGGAGGATGCAAGAAGGCGTGAGATGAAGCAGACTGCCCAATTTCAGCTAGTATCTGGCTATGTAGGTTACACAAATTTACATGGTCTCTGACATTATATTAGATGAAGGGAGTCTCAGGCCATGTCTACATTTACAGCTGTGCCACTGTCAGGGCACTTGTGTAGCTACATTATGCTGACAGGAGAGCGCTCTCCTGGTGACATAGTAAACCCAGCTCAATGAGAGCATCTCTCGCCAACATAGCACTGTGGACACAAGCACTGATGACAGCAAAACTTATGTCGCACAGGATGTGTGTTTTTATCCACACCCCTGAGCGACAAAAGTTTTGCCGACATAAGTGCTAGTGTAGACATAGCCTTACCATAGGTATTAGAGAGACAAGGTGGGTGAGGGAATACCTTTTATTGGCCCATCGTCTGTTGGGGTGAGAGAGAGACAAGCGTTTCAGCTTGCACAGAGCTCTTCTTCAGGTCTGGGAAACGTACTCAGAGTGTCACAGTTAAATACAAGGTGGAACAGACTGTTTAGCATAAGTCGGTAACATATATCAAGGGACCATTCAAGGTGAAGCGGTCCATTAACACCGCTCCAGCCACAGGGAGGAAAGGAAGGGTGTGGGGGGGAGGGCAGGGGAAAGCAGCTGGTGAAGGGGTTTGTTAGTGGGGTGTAGATTGTTGGAATAATCATAAATCTAGTAAAAAGAAAAGGATTACTTGTGGCACCTTAGAGACTAACAAATTTATTTGAGCATAAGCTTTCGTGAGCTACAGCTCACTTCATAAGCTTATGCTCAAATAAATTTGTTAGTCTCTAAGGTGCCACAAGTACTCCTTTTCTTTTTGCGGATACAGACTAACACGGCTGCTATTCTGAAACCTGTCATAAATTTAGTGTCTCTATTCCGTCCATGATTTTTAATGTCTAGCAAACTTATGCATTTAAGCTCCGAGATGCATCTTAGTGAAAGTGTTGTACAGGTTTCCTGTGTTGATCAGGACAGATGGGTCAGATACAGAGTGATCGCTTTGTGAAAAGTGTTCACCCACAGGTGATAGGGTGTTTTTGTCTTATTATCGTGCGAGTTCATTTGAAAGCATAGTGATTGGGTTCACCCACACAGTTGCTGTTGGGGCATTTAGTGTGCTGGATGAGGTACACCACATGTGGTGACAGATATGTGTAGGACCCATGGATCCTGAAAGGTGCATGGTGGGGGCTAATGATCATTGTAGCAGTGGAGATATGTCTGCAGGTTTTGCATCTTTTGTTCTGGCAGGATCTGGTGCCGCTTTGAGTTGGTGGGCCCAAGCCTATGGGGAGCTTGCTTCTGATGAACTTGGAGAGGTTGGGGAGTTGCTTGAAGGCCAGAACAGGGGGGGCTCAGAAAAGATTTCTTTCAGGATGGGGTCCCCATCGAGTATGGGCTGTAGCTGTTTGATGATACCCCATATAGGTTCCAGAGTAGGGTGGTAGGTGACAACTAGGGATGTGCAGTTGGAAGTGGTTTTATTTGTGTACTGAAGCAGGTTCTTTGTGGGTATTTGGGTGGCTTGTTCAAAGCTGCAATCTACTTCTCTGGTTGAGTGTCCTTGTTTGGTGAAGATTGTTTTGAGTGTGTTAAGGTGTATGTTCCAGACTTTCTCCTCAGAGCATATTCTGTTGTATCTGAGTGCCCGGCTATAGTAACAGATTACCAGCAGGAGAGTGGGGTGGGAGGAGGTATTGTTTCATGGTCTCTGTGTATATAATGTCTTCTGCAGTTTCCACAGTATGCATCTGATGAAGTGAGCTGTAGCTCACGAAAGCTTATGCTCAAATAAATTGGTTAGTCTCTAAGGTGCCACAAGTCCTCCTTTTCTTTTTGAGATTTCTTGGTGTGTTTGGTGGGTGTTACTGGATCTATGAAGGTAGGTACGGTGATCCGCAGGTATGTCTACACTGCAACCAGGGGTGTGATTTCCAGCTTGTGTAGATGTACCCACGCTAGCTGAACTCTAGCTAGGTTGCTAAAAAACAGAAGAGAGGATGTGGCCGCACAGACTTTAGCTCCAGATATACAAGTGAGTATGTACTCAGGAGGAAGGGGCGGGAGTCTGGTGGGCTTGTGCAACAAATGCTGAAACCCATCGTGCCAGGTCATCATCCTCTTTTCAAAAAGTGGATGTACCAGTTTATATACAATTCCTTTTTTTCTACTCAATTTGACAAACACATTCTTTCCATTTATTTAAAGAACCAAAGGACTATCAGCCATACGGAAAGTCATTGAATAGTAGCTTTCTACATAGAACAGCCACCAGCAGCAGCTATTAGAGAGTTGTTAAGCCCATTACATAACACGCTGCTTTTCACACACTATCTTTAAAATAATTCACCGTTGAGGATAAAATTTTCATCATGCCCTCATCTTTTCCTGTTGGCTAGACACCCTGACTGAACTACATCTCCCATGTTACACAGCAGTCCGGTGACTCCCATGATGCATCAGACTGGTCTGTCAGACAGGGGATTGGTGTGCATCCTGGGAGATGCAGACTGCCCATGGAGCTTGGCTCAGAAAATGGGGGCACGAATCAACCAAATTTGCACCAATGAGGCTCCAATGGCAGTTTATGCAGATGCAGTTTAATTCTGAGCTTATTGGAATGAAACATTCTGTGACAGTTCAACAAACTGAAATATTTAGAATTGGATCAAACTGACTCAAACCATAATACCTTGATTTTTCTGACAGAAAATCAAAACAATTCAAATTGAAAAATTCCCACATTTTCCACTGAAAAATCATTTTAACAGAAAATCCCTGACAAGCTCTATTAGGCTTGTAATTCCCATGGGAAGTTGATGATTTAGACCTGGAGTGTTGATTCAGCCCATTATTAAAAAGAGCAAAATGCAATCTGAGTTCAGATTCTGAGCTCTACCCCATCCTCACACACTCCTTCACATTTGGGGATGCTTGGATATTGGGGTGTGATTTGGTCCCATTTCTAGTTTTTTACAAGACTCCAAGCAACATGTACTATATGCATATCTGTCACTTCAGCGTCCCTATTCCAGCCAGATTCAAATCTGAGTGAAGGCATGGCAAGCTGTAGATTTAATACATGTTAACTGGTCAAGGCAAAACCTAGAGTCTAGTACTGGGGCTTAATTCAAACCCCTGCCAATGTGTATTGAACCCACAACTGGCCTTGTCTTCACTAGCATTTTAACATATGTTAAACGTACACCTTTTTTTCCCTAAAGTAGACATGGCCTAAAGGTGTGAGCAGACTTCCAAACGCAACACAAGCACAAAATTCTTCTCACTTTCTCATTCAAAACCTTGATGCCAACCTCAGCAACATTCCCCTGTAGTGAAGACAGACATACATGCAGTGGCTAGCTGTATGTTAAGATATGCTAAATGGGAAACGTCTGAGTTTGCAATGCTGCCCATGCTCTCAGGGAAACCTTGCAAGAAAGCAGGATTGCAGCAGGAAAATGCAAAACTCCTCCCTTCAGTTTGAAAAAAATATAACACAATAAACCATGCTACAGTTTATACAGACTGTGTCTCATGAACAAATTATAAAACAAAAATTTAAAATTCCCTGTCAGAACCTAAGTTTCTAATCTTGTAATATTTGACCAGCAAGGTTGCATATAATATAGTAAATTTTCCACCAATGTGGTGACCTGTTCTTCTGCACTGACTTCTCTCTATTCTGAGGTAACTAGAGAAAAGCTGAAAACATCACGTAAAATTAACAGAACATAAAACTAACAGTATGCATAACATACCTACTCTTAACTTGGCAAAAGTGAAGGTAGACAATCTCCATGTCATTATAGAGTTTGGCAGGCTGCTCACAGCCACCTGCCTACCCAAACTAACGAAGGCCAGAAAAGACTCATTTTCGTATATTAATATTTGCTAAACCACTTAACCTCAACTGTCAACTCCTCTTGGTGAATCAGAGACTTGGCTGTGCATTTGACATAGCTCTCTGTTGACCTGCAAGGGTGTCAAATTCTTGTTTGGACATATGAAACTTGGAAGAAGAAAAGTCTTTAAAACCGGCTGCTACTCTGAAACCTTTAAAAGGTATGAATTTTTCCTCTTTGAAAGAACTAACATTTACTCACCAAGCCTTATCTTGTCACAAATAAGCAGTTTCCAGGGCTCTGCCTCTCTTCCTGACTAGAGAAATGTATTGAAAGGGCTGTGTATATTACATCAGTACACACACACTGGGCTCAATTGTTCTTTGCAAATCAGTTGACATCAAGGGAGTTTCACAGTATAGAAGTCTGTGCTAAGGTAAGCCCTCTCTCTGGCTCCTGAATCTATTTTTTTATCATATATTTTTAAAAAGAAGAAGAAAATGTATACTTTGTATTGTTTTCCTGTATTGACTTTATCCTTGTGTTCTCCTACACACATTGTCCCCTTGGGTGGGAATGAAAACACTGGTGTAAATAAATCAAATAATAGGATTATGTTTCCCTGTGGGAGGATAGCTTGCAAGAAAAGGGAGCATAGCTGAATTCCGTCTACTTTCCAGTCATGCTACATTAATATAAAAAGTACAGGAAGGATATCAAGAACTTCCACTCTGCCCCAAAGAGGTAATACAGATTGATTGGTGGCAGTGCATAAATCAGTAAAGAAAACCCTTCAAAACCTGTCTGCAATGGACAAATCCAGACTGTGCAGATGAAATCCATGACAAGTACTATTAAAACACTTTGTGTGTGCTTGATCTGATTAAGCCTAAGCTTTGCCTTTTTTGAAGTTGCCCAACATCATCATCATACAGTTCATAAAAAAAATATATTAATAAATTATCAACCCCCTGAAGAACATTTATAACTGTTGGGTGTCACTCTCTTATATATTAGAAAAGACACCAATCTGTCTAAAGCATTTATCTGGTCCCCATCATATAGGAACATGGGAGGTAGGCGTTAATTTATAGAAGTGCAAGGATTTCAGCATTGTTGGTGCGTAGCAGTGAGAAATGTATACCTTTTGTAAGAACACCTTCCTTGAAAAGGCTATAAACGCTCCTGGTACAGTAACAAACTAGCTGTGTTTACACCGCTGCTGCATCTTGATGGAGATGAAAGGAATTCACAAGTTAACGTAGCAAGTAATTTACTTTTGTTTGGGTGGCTGACCCAGGAGGAAAAAGTTCCAAAACAAAACTGAATTGTTTTGATTTTTCTTGCCAGAAAAAGAAAGGAAGGATTATTGTATGGGTCAAAACAGAACATTTCAAATGTGGACTCAACTTATTTTTTGAAATATCAGTTCAAAACAGCTCATTTCATTTTTTCCCTAAATGAAACATTTTGATCATTCTGAATTCTCCCCCACCCACCATTTTTTCAGCTGAAACTATTTGTTGAATTTGACCCACTTTTGTAAAGATTTGATGCCCTGAAAATGCATTTTGAGGTGAATTTACTATTCACCAAAAATATTTCGCCCAGCTCCAGTGACAAGCCTCATTCAAGAAGTTTTTTGTTCCCTGTTATTTTAATTAGCCTATTACAACTGCAAGTGACATGAATTCTCATCATAGACATAACTGAACCATTTCTTTGTGGGGCTCCAGCTTCTGTAGGCGCACATGGTGCTAGGTACATTGGAGTCATTGCAGTTCCCCTGTATGTGTGGAAAGGGAGAGAAAGATCATGATGCATAAGACCTGTGAAGAGAGGGTTGGTGCACCAATTTTTTTTCAGTCAGCTGCAAATTTCCCTGACATGCTGTTCATTCCCTCTGTTTAATCATTAGTGATGGACATCAATGGGGTTTCATAGACATCAGCACCTCTCCCTTTAGCAAACACTAAATATGTAAGTGGTACAGCCATGTACCAAGATCATCTGGCCTATCCAATATCATCCTCCAAGGGGCAGGACGGGGAAGAGAAGAAGGGGTAGACAGAAGAAGAGACGGAGTCACAACAAAAAAGAGTGGCCAGGAATGGACTTCACAGAGACTCAAGCACTGACCACAATCATCAAGGGTGGAGACAATTGGAATGCTCATCAATGATGGTGCCCCAACGACCAATGTGATTATGGGAGTGATGATGATGATGATGATGATGATGAAATATGCAAGACCCTTTTGTTGCTGAAATCCAAGTAGCGTGACACATACTACAAGGTTCTATCTGAAAAAGAAACCATGCTAGGTTTGGCTTGGCTTGGCTTTGCTCTTTATTTCAAGTGTGTTTCTTGTGCTTTTTGTCCCAGTTAATCATTAGTATCCGTAATATTTCTAAGAGTAGTTCACAAGAATGATTTACTCCATTGCAGAAGCATATACATTAGAAAAAAGTTAAGATGTGTTTGACGCATTGCATCTCAGTAACCAAGGCCGTTGATCTGAAACAATTGCAGGGGTACCAGCAAACCTTTAAGGTAGCTCTATATTTTTCTTGTAGCTGGAACTGAGTGTATTGTGTCAAAGATGCACCATATTTTTTGGTGGTGTTGAAATATTATGAGGCAACACAAGAAATAATTCTTACTAGAAGGGTTGAGATGTCGGCAAGTTGTAATGAAAAATAGATACAGTCATTTGCTGCTGCTGCATAAAGAGCTGGTGTTTTGCTTCAAGCAGGTCACCAAGAAAAGGATAAAGCATAAAAAGAAAACTACCCCGCCCATTGTGTCTGCGTGGCTGGCAGTTTCATGCTACCTGTCAGGGTTCCTTCCCCACTCTGAACTCTAGGGTACAGATGTGGGGACCTGCATGAAAACCTCCTAAGCTGGTAAAAGTAAGCTTCGGTTAAAACTTCCCCAAGGTACAAATTAATTTTACCCTTTGCCCTTGGAATTTCCACTGCCACCACCAAACTTTAACTGGGTTTACTGGGAAACGTAGTTTGGACACGTCTTTCCTCCCAAAATCCTCCCAACATTTGCACCCCACCTTCCTGGGGAAGGTTTGGTAAAAATCCTCACCAATTTGCATAGGTGACCTCAGACCCAAACCCTTGGATCTTAGAACAATGAAAAAGCATTCAGTTTTCTTACAAGAAGACTTTCAATAGAAGTAAAGGAATCACCCCTGTAAAATCAGGATGGTAGATACCTTACAGGATAATTAGATTCAAAACATAGAGAATCCCTCTAGGCAAAACCTTAAGTTACAAAAAAGACACACAGACAGGAATAGTCATTCTATTCAGCACAGCTCTTTTCTCAGCCATTTAAAGAAATCATAATCTAACACATACCTAGCTAGATTACTTACTAAAAGTTCTAAGACTCCATTTCTGTTCTGTCCCCGGCAAAAGCAGCACACAGACAGACCCAGACCCTTTGTTTTTCTCCCTCCTCCCAGCTTTTGAAAGTATCTTGTCTCCTCATTGGTCATTTTGGTCAGGTGCCAGCGATGTTACCTTTAGCTTCTTAACCCTTTACAGGTAAGAGGATTTTTCCTCTGGCCAGGAGGGATTTTAAAGGGGTTTACCCTTCCCTTTATATTTATGACACCACCTAAATGTACCTGACAGAGGCAGCTCATTGTCACACAGACATCAAATCTCCATGTTGTCTTCTACCCATCGCAGGTAATTATATAGCCTCCCATTATCGTAGTAGGTGAACACCTTAAAATTGGTTAATGTATCACTCCTCACAACACCCCTGTGAGGTAGGGATGTGCTGTTTTCTCAGTCATACAGATGGGGAACAGAGGTACAGAGATATTATGGGTAAAATTTTCAACAGCACCGTAAGTGACTTCAGAGCTTAAGTCCCATTTTCAAAAGTGACAGACACTTAGGAGCCTAAGTCCCATTGGCCTTCAAGGCGACTTATGTGCCTAAGTGACTTTTTGAAACTAGATCTAAGGCTCTTAAGTAATTTAGGATCAGATACTTAAAGATATGTAAGTGTAACTCCCATTGAAATAAGCTGAAAACTTTACTCTAGGTGATATGCCCAAAGTCACACCGGAAATCTGTGATGAAGCAGTAAATTGAACCCTTGATTCCCAAATCCAAGGCTAGCTCCTGAGCAACAAGATCACACTTCCTGTCTGAGGCTCTGGCAGCCCAGTGCCCCCGTGGGGCAGCAAGATATTCAGAGGAAGCTGTTTACAGCCCGGTACTCTCCCACAGAGCAGAGGGCTCCTCAGGGAGGGCTCCCTGGTTGCATCATAGTTCCACTCCTATTCAGTGACTGCTTGATTTTTCCATAAGAAGCTGGTTGGAGAGTCAGGGAAGCCTAAATTAAACACTATATTGAATTTTAATTTTGCCAAAGCGCCATAGTTTTGCGTTAGTTTGGATTTTCATGGCCCTTTTGTGTAATTTAGATTCCAGATTCTTTGGCACAGGTGCTGTCTCCTCATGTGTGTTTGGACAATGCACAGCACAATGGGGCCCCACTGCTGATGATACATATCAATGACAGGGATTGGTCCATAGATTGGGTATGCTTTCTTTTCTACATGGGGCAGGCCAGCTGGACTGGATGATGTCATGCTGAGTTTAAAGAGTAGTTAAAATGAAAACCTGGGTTCCCATCCTCACAGAGGCTGCAGTAAGTTCAATTAATGTGTGGACAACGCTTTGAGATGTTCTGCCAGAAGGCCCTATAAAAGAGCTAAATATCCTATTGTCTCTGACCGTCATTATTAAATCCTTACTGACACAATATAACCACTTGTGGCCCAGATCCATCATCTTTGATGTGGATGGAATATTGGCAATGAAAAGGGCATTGCCAACTATCGGCACACAGAGGTACCGACAGCATTCTGTAGGAAAGAGGTGAAATGAAGTCACTTAAAACTATCTCAGGTGCCTCGTTTCTTACACAGTTGGGGCAACGCATAGGCACCCCACACCATAAGTGGCACAGGGAAGGAATCGTACTACAGGGAAGTATAATTCCTTGCTGACTTCACTGGTCCATGCCATCAACAAATTGCTACCTTCACAGCCTGCTCTTCTGTATTGGCTGCCACATTGGAAGGCCCGTTGGTTCCACCCATTGCAACTCACACAACTGTAAGGATGTGGAGGAATACAAGGCCTGTATCACCTCTTTACTTCTGCCTGTCTGAACTGAAGATCTGGGTAATCTGCTCAGGAGAATAAGGCAGGGTGTCATTCTCTTCTTATGCCCCCACACAGTGATGTAGTCCAAGCAACAATTAAGCCCTTAAATATCAGTCACCAACAATGCATCAAAATTCATCTCAATGAATCACCCACAATTTTCACAGTATCACTGCTTTGTTTTTATCTTTTGCATTATTTAGGTGTAGGACCTTTCAGACACTCCCCCGCCCCGCGTCTTTCTCTAGTTAGTCTGCTCTTGTGACGAATCAGGCTTCCTTTACTACTCTAATGAGACCACAAGAGGGCCGAGTCAGAGAGGGACTCAATTAGTGCCACAGCTGCTTATTGATACACCTCTAAGGAAGCAACAGACACCAATGTCATTGAATAGAGGGGAGGATTTTGTGTGCTTTTTTTTGCAATGTAGAGAGAAGAACCAGTAGGAAGGGGCAGCTAGTCAGGGGGAATGGAAGAGACTAGTTCAAAGCCAGGTGGATTAGTTGCTCCCTTAACAAGATGAGGAAGAGAAGAGAAGTGAGAAGGCTACTAAAACTCCCTTTGCACTTGTTCCCCACCCCTTTGCTATCAGCTTTGTTGCTGTTGCTACCACACACTTCTGACTTTAGCTGTGCTTTCCTAGGAAGGAGGATGCACAAGGATCTGCTTCTGCCTTTGCAAAACTGAATGAAACTGCAGGGAATAAGGGCTCTGTTGTGAGTGCTGGAAAAAACAGAAACACATCATCCCCTGCTCCTGCTTATTTGTCTGTTTTTTTTCACTCTGACCTTCATCATTGTCAGCTGAAAACACAACTCCCTCCTCCCTGTGTTTTCACAAGGTAAATACCTTCTGCTGAGCAAGACACCCTGGGAGAAGGGAAAGGAGTTGGAAAGGAAAATAAATGGGGGGATCAGAAACTCTGGTTAGTGGGGTCAGCAGCTGGTTCCTATGTCAACAGACTTTATGGAGTCTGGAAAAGGGAAAGGCCAAATACTGATTTTAGAATATTTAAGGAAAACAAGCTTCCTGATTCTTACTGCGGGTTTTAGTTGTGTTTTGGGAAGTCCCCCATTGATATCCAATTCAGCAATGACAGGTTTCAGAGTAACAGCCGTGTTAGTCTGTATTCGCAAAAAGAAAAGGAGGACTTGTGGCACCTTAGAGACTAACCAATTTATTTGAGCATGAGCTTTCGTGAGCTACAGCTCACTTCATCGGATGCATACTGTGGAAATTGCAGAAGACATTATATACACAGACACCATGGGAGGAGGTATTGTATCATGGTGTCTGTGTATATAATGTCTTCTGCAATTTCCACAGTATGCATCCGATGAAGTGAGCTGTAGCTCACGAAAGCTCATGCTCAAATAAATTGGTTAGTCTCTAAGGTGCCACAAGTCCTCCTTTTCTTTTTGCGAATTCAGCAATGGACTCCATTCCCCCCTCCACTCAACCCTGCCAACCCAATTTGTCCCCCTTGCCAGCCAAAATATCTCCCAGCCCCATCAGCTCCCTCCAACCCAAGCTTCAGCAGCCAGCAACAACCTCCACACACACCTGCAAACACATCCATGCCACAGCCTCTTTAAATTCTCTCTTTCTACTCCATTGCTCAATAAAAATTCAGCCCTCTGCCACTCAGCCCTTCCAGGTGCAGAACAATCTCTGCTCCTTCTTCCCAGAGACACTCCAATACCATCTGCAAGGCCAAACATTTTTCAGTGGCAAATGGCTCTTCGACTATACCACAATGTTCACTAAATACTGTTTTTGTCAAAAAAAAAAAAAGGTTTTCGTAAAAAAATGTTTTAATCAGAATCATTTCAGTTTTCCCAACAAAAACCTGACAATTTTGCTGAAAGCAACAATGTATTCAGGAGTAAAGTACTCCCTTCCAACCAGCTCAAATCAGAACTATTCCCTCTTCTATTTGACAACCATCATGGTCTCAGAAGTCCTTCCACCAGCTAAACTCCTCCTCCCCATTCACGGTCTGCAGCCCATGTGCTACAGGGACAGGAGGATGTGGTGGGCATTGACAGGCAGCCCTGTACTCTAGCCTCACCAAAGTCTGCATTCCCTGTTTATGGGCTTTCTTCCTGTGCTGCAGGACCAGAAGAGTCCCCCCTACTGGTAGTAGATGATACAGCACCCTATGAGACACACAGCCATGAGAATATTATTGGTAGAGCTTGACCTCGTTAGCCCCTAATGACCAGCCAGCCTGATTGTTATCTGTGTTTTTGAGACAAGTCATTTACCTGCTCAGATAGCTACAGATAAAATATGGGTGATTTCTTAAATCTATTTATCAAAGTTTAATGAAACACTAATAAGGTTAATGGGCTTAGGGACATATGGATTGCCACCCCATAATAGATTAGACCAGAGGTCCATAGAATTCAATATCCTGTCTATGACAATGGCCAGGTCCAGCTGCTTCAAAGGAAGCTGCAAGAAACCTGTAGAGGGCAATCGTGGGATAAGACATTTTCCTCCTAGCTTCCAGGAGCTAGATGTTGGTGTATGCCTGTAATCTTGAGGATTCATATCCTTCCCAAAACTCTTAATTTAAAACCTTTACTATTATAATGCTGGATAAATTGTTCCTTTAATTTGTCTGCGTGTGTTCCATCTGCCACTGACTTGCTCAGTGCCCTAGTTTGAGAATTTCAAAGGGACCTAACCATAGTCTTCTTTGGTTTTGACTAAACTAAATACTTTGGGGCCTGCTGTAAAATTTTTCTGTCTCACTGCTCCCTCCATATTATTAGCTTACAACCACAGAACAGAGCCAAAAAGCCAAAAAGCCATTCTGCTTTCTCTTTACTGACGTACAAAGCTGTGGTTTACTTCAGTGCTGTGTTACTCAAGATCTTCAGTAACAGCAGCATAAAGGCAGTCCACTCAAGTGTGACCTGCAAATTCAGAACTTCAGATTGCCCATGAAGGACAAACGTTCTAGGTTCCATACTAATAAAATGCAAGAGTGGTATAAGCCCGAAAGGAATCATGCATATGGCCAAAATAAGAAACATCTACCTTAAGCACAGACTGAGAAGAATAAAGCCAATTTGTTTTCGGTGGCCTCAAAAATCGTTTTCAGTCCAGGCCAGGGGTGCGGGAACTAGGAATGCTGGGGAGGCAGCATCTCCCTCTGGCTTGACGTGGTTTCCATCATATACAGTTTTGTTCAACAACTTTCAGCACCCTTTCCCCCTGCCCCCTGGCCCCCCCCCCCCCGCCCCAGACACACACTAAAGATTGTTCCAACGCCACTGATCCAGGCTGAATATTGGTTCACATCAAGTCATTTTCCCCTAGGTATTCCATAGACATCCTTTGATTGAGCTTCTACATCATCAGGAAACATCAGCTGGTATTTTGCAACATGTCTTACATTTAAGAGAAGCTACACCCCAAGGAAATATATTTTCAATTATATTCTTAACTGCTTGAGAATGCAGAGAGTTGGTGTTGGATCACTGTTTTCTGATCAGACATTAAGTGCGTGGGAAGCCACTTCTCCTTGCCAGGCTGTATCAAACCTATTAATTAAAAAGAAAAGAACATGATGGCTCCAAGAAAGTGAAAGAAATGTGTGATGAATACTACCATACCATGCCATACCGTATTGACCATTCATTTTAATTGAATTTGCTTAGACTGTGTTCGCACCGTTTTCTGTATATTCTTTGCCGTGAGTATTCCAAATTTACTAGGGTGACTAATTGTTCAAGGTGAATTTCAGATTGGATAACTAACCAGTGGGAAGACAAATTTCAAAAGTAACACTCAAGCATTCAGTTTCAAATTCATGCTCTTGTCGGTTAGTTGCATAAGTCATCCAACCAGGAAATTAAAATAGTACCACACTACATCGACACCATCCAGTGCTATTTCAAAAGATATATAGAGCCCAATTCTGCTACTTCTACTCATGTTCAACATCACCTCACACCACAAATGGTCCTACTGAAGCTAATGAGCAATTAGCAACTAGGAAAATAATGAAATGTATTGAATACATTGTTTATAATTAATTATTTTGTCCTAACTCACGATGTCTCATGCAGATTCAGCGTTATAACATTTATCTTGTGGTCATGTAGGGGTATACTCAATTAGTTGAGAGGGACTTAGATGGGGGTTGTGACGGGTTGGATCACAGAAACCCCCTGGGAGCTGTCACCTGATGTGCCAAGACTACTTCTGCTCCTTTTTTTTCCTGCCCTAGGAGCTCAGAACTTCAGTGCACTGCCTGGTTTGAGCCAGACCTGCTAGCCTGCTGCAAACCCTGACCCAGGTCTGAACCACATCCCCTAACAGCTGCAGGCTTAACTGAAAGCCAGTTAAGAAGTGTTCCTGCCTTTGACACTCAGATGCCAAACTCCCAATGGGGGTCCAAACCCTAAATAAATCCATTTTACCCTGTATTAGCCTTATACAGGGTAAACTCATAGATTGTTCGCCCTCTATAACACTGATAGAGAGGTATGTATAGCTGTTTGCCCCCTCCCCAGGTATTAATACATACTCTGGGTTAATTAATAAGTAAAAAGTGATTTTATTAAATACAGGAAATAGGATTTAAGTGGTTCCAAGTAGTAACAGACAGAACAAAGTGAATTACCAAGCAAAATAAAATAAAACACCCCAGTCTAAGTCTAGTACAGTAATAAAAACTGAATACAGATAAAATCTCACCCTTAGAGATGTTTCAATAAGTTTCTTTCACAGGCTGGAGCTGGACACCTTCTTAGTCTGATCACAATCCTTTCCTCTGGTACAGCCCTTGTTCCAGCTCAGGTGTAGCTAGGGGATTCCTCATGATGGCTCCCTCTCTTGTTCTGTTCCACCCACTTATATATCTTTTGCATAAGGTGGGAATCCTTTGTCCCTCTGGGTTCCCACCCCTCCTTCTCAGTGGAAAAGCACCAGGTTAAAGATGGATTCCAGTTCAGGTGACATGATCACATGTCCTGTGAGACCCCAAGCCTTCATTCCTCCCAGTCCGACTCACAGGAAGGCCTGCCTGCAAACAGGTGTGGAAGGGTCCATTTTGTAGGGAAGGGAAGGGTAGAGAATTAACAGATTATGAAGAAGGAGATTGCAGTGGAAAGATACTTTACCCAGGAAATGTTAAATTTTTTAGGGATCTATTATAATTTTAATAGCACATCTCTCTTTGTAAGGTTAATCTTATTATTCAATAGCAGCCAGAGAAATGTAACAACTGGAAAATAGTTGGGATTTATGAGAAAAGCTTATTATATATTTATATATATAAAATATGCTATTGCTTTTCTCATAAATCCCAACTATTTTCCAGATATTATACATATACACAATATATATATAAAGAGAAAGAGAGAGAGAGAGAGTGCGCGCTTTAAAAGTCTTTCCTTTCTACTCTGCGTATCCTTTTTAAAATTCTTTTGTTGTTTCCATTTCAATTTACACATTACAAAATCTGGAACAAGGATATGTGTGCATTGATGTAGGTCATAAAAGAATACCTGAGTTACAATAAAGGTATAGCAGCAGTGGAGAACTGGAGTGCAGCCTTCATCAGATACGATGCTTTAACTTTGATTTATACCTTTGCGACTTGGTCCCTTTTGCGCTGACATGAATGCCTGCTTTGCTTCTCTGTAAACAACAAGTCAGAGTCCATCAATCTCTAACAAAATGGACAATTTTTACAAGCTCGTGATAGCTTTCTACAAGCTGACAAATTGGGCTTCTGACACTTTTCATTGAAAGTGCACATTAGGGGGTTAAGAAATTAGGCAATAAAAGAGTAATCAGTGGCTTTGCATACTGAAATCCATGACTGTGAGAGGCTAGAATATTTATTCAAGATGCCTCATGAAAAACCTGAAATAAATGCAATTTAGAAACACCTTTGCTCACACATTTCCTATATTTTTCTTCTCTCGCTCTCTTTTCTTTTTTTTTTTTTAAATTACTGGGACATTTGTCTTCAAAAACAATTTGAAGAGTTTCACGGGTCAGATCCTTGGCTGCTGTAACTTGTAGCGCCACTGGCTTCAACGGATTTACAGCAATTGAGTATCTGGCCCTAATAATTTTTTCTGTTCCTGCTGCACATTCCTCAATTGGGCCTTGGCTTTGCTAGGAAAAAAGGCACTAGGACATGATAAAATACTAGTATAGACCAGGCAGTTCTAGTTTTAACCTGTGTTAGCATGTCCACTTGCCTTCAGCATTTCATTTTTCTCACAAACCTTACACTATTTAAAGAACCAGAGTCATGAATTTCACCCTCAGGGTGAGTGAAAGAAGACTTCTCTGAATTTGCTTAAATTTCCCCACTGTTGCTACTACCCATGAAACAGTTGTGTTACCAACATTGAAAGCCCCTGTGAAGACAGGCTTCCTCAGGTGCAGGTGGCCTTAAGGAGCCAGTCAAAGCAGCATTCTCCTTGCCTGAGGTGAGACTCCTCATGCTTCTTTCTCAGTTAGCAGCAGAACAGGAAGGTCAATAAGGATCTTGGGCCCAGAGACAAGAAGCACTATAGAGAAGGGAGAAAGAATCACATCTCTTTTCCCTGGGAGCAGAAGTAGTTGAGTGTTCGTGCTTCAGGTCTTTCCCTACAGCCCACTAGAAGAAAAGAGTGGAGACAGGTGTCAAAAATGGGACCTACTTGGGTTTGGTCTTTTCTTTTCTACCTTGCTTTGCTTCTCTTCCATCTTCTGAAAGTCCGGCCACTGGCAGGTGTCTCAAGGTGGTGTCCCCTCAAGGAGCTGTCCCTAAGTGCTGAGAATGGCCGCTTGTCCCTTTTGAAATAGGTGTGGCCCTCAGGATGAAAAGATAGGATATAGTTTGGGTTGCAGTATTGCGTGCTCCAAGCATTCAAAACCCATGACTTTTGCGGGGGGGTCTGACTCATAAGATTGCCTTAAATCAGATTATTTAAGCCAATAAATTCAGGGTTCTCTTTATTCCCTCCTGGTTTGAGCCTTTTAGGGTGAAGTTTGCTTCATGTGTTCAAGCTTTTCTTTGCAACCACAAGGATGAGAAACTTCATTTAGAAAAAAAAGAAGAAAGAACTCAAATGCCCATGCAATCTCTTGATTTTAGCTGGTAGGGCGGTTAAGGGTGGGGGGGGGGGGAATCATGAGAGATGGCAACTTTGTGACTGACATGACCCAAAAGGCCCTGATCCTGCAAGAAGTGAAGTACGAACTAAAGTGAGTGCACTGAGTAGTTACAATGAAATCACTGGTATTAACTCAGATGTGTAAAGTTAACTATGTGCATTGCTGTGTGCAGGATTGGGGCCTGAGGGCAGGGGTGCTCGCAACAACTTTTTTGGCGGCCTCAGAGTGCTCAACTCTGGGTGGTGGCTGCTCTGACAATTTTTCCTAAAATACTTAATTAACTTGAGGAAAAACAAATAAATATGTCCATACACGTGTCCAAATCATAGTAATTTATTTATGGACGGATTTTTTTGCAGACTCAATAATAAATATAATGTACCTTTGTCTATCTTCTTTACTGGACCTAAACAGAATAGAAACACAAATAAGGTGCTTTGACGTTCTTGTCTTTTTTATTTTATTTTATTTTTTTCCTTTTGGGATTTTTTGTTTTGTTTTGACTTGCTAGCTAGTAAGTCTGCTTCTATGAAAAGTGACATTTGTTAATATCACTTTTCACAGCAGCACACTTGCTAGCTAGCTGAGAGGCAGTGAAAAGTGATATTAACAAACAAACATACAAATACCACTTTTCATAGCAGACTTACTCAGCCCTGGCAAGCTGGGGGACAAATTAAGCCCTGGCTGGGCAGGTGGTAGGGAGCAGGGGTGATGGTGGGGGAAATTGAGGGGCTGTGTAGAACTGATCAATGAAATTGTTTTTAATTGTTCACTTTATTAATATAACTTCATAATCAAAGCTTTATGAATGAAACAACATTCATTCATAAAACCGGTCACCCCAATAACTGGCTAATTGAGTTTCACTTTCAATCCAATTGCTGCTTAAATCACTGAAACTTACACTGTTTCAACATTAAGAAAAGGAGGACTTGTGGCACCTTAGAGACTAACAAATTTATTTGAGCATAAGCTTTTGTGAGAAGTGAGCTGCTCACGAAAGCTTATGCTCAAATAAATTTGATAGTCTCTAAGGTGCCACAAGTCCTCCTTTTCTTTTTGCGGATACAGACTAACACGGCTGCTACTCTGAAACCTGTTTCAACATTGTAACTTCTCCTCACTGTTTGTCATTCATTATACTTGTCTATATTGTAACTCGAACTCCATTTTAACTTGTCCCAAACTTCATTTTAAAATGCTCACTTCATTTTGTAAAAGCTTGCTGCAACCTTCATTTTTGCAAAACCCTGCTGTAATCTCATTAGTTTAATTTAGCTGTGTGCATGAGGTATGTATGGATGGTGGAATCAACCTCCAGCCCCAGCCTGTCCTGATGAAATAAAGTATAAACACCCAACGGCTGAAGATGCAGACAACAGCCCTGACAAAGTAAGAGGAGTCCACCCTCAAAAGAAAAGAACAACAGTACAACTGAAGAACTATCAAAGCCAGGTCCTAGGCTGAAAGTCATGTCCGCAATTGACGGGTGATCAATCACACCGGACCCAGAGGCAGCGTGACACAGCAAGACCTATAGACTCTGGATTCAAACGAAAGCCTACAAAAAGGATGGGTGAGATGGCAGACTTTGGAGGGTAACATTCTGCTGCCAACATGGAAGGGCATCGGTGCATGCCCAACAGAGACCCAGCTCTTCCTTGTGCCCGGCTTTCCTGGCCAGTTAGCCGCCACAAGCTACGCACCCAAGCCATGAACTCAAGCTACATTCAGGACTGGTAACTAGACAGCAGCTACAGAACCTGTGTGTGTATGAACGAATGTGTGAATGAATGTGAAACTGAATGAAATGTTATAGCTATAACTGACTGCCTACTATGATTCTTTTTGTACTCACAATAAATGTGGCATTTTGTCTTATCCCCTTTAAAAAGATCCTGCTGGTTTTTATTTTATTAGTATAACAGCTGGAGAAGGCGGTGGGAGCCCAAAGCCCTGCAGCCGGGGATTGGAGCTAGAGGACACAATGGGGGCCAGGAGCAATGGAGGGGTGGTTGTTGGATCATATTAAAGAAGTTCTGTATTAAAATCACAAATGAGTTTGATTCCCCATAGTTTAAATTCCAGGGTATTACTAATTAAGAGGTCTCTTGGTTTTTGGTACTGTTTCTCTCCCTCTATGTGTGGAACTTGCAAGCTGCTAATTGTGTTAGTACATTCTAAGACAGAGTCTGTTCTCAAAGCAATTCACAGAGAGAGAGACCCAAAGCAATACTCTAACAACAGAACCAGCACCCAGAGACTCCCCGCTCTTTTGTTGTATTAACAATTGTGATTAAAATAGAGATAGAGGATGTATGTGGATGGATGCTTGGTGTGGATAATAACTGAATGATCAGGGAGGTGCCAGCCTAAGAATCCAGTGTCCATCGGCTGAAGAAGGCGTCAAGTGGAAATAACCAGAGGACCCCCAGAGGGCAGACTGGAATCCACCCAGCAGCCTCAAGAATGGGAGAACCAAAGAACAAGATAACATCTAGCAGCACGGAGCCGTCAGGAATGTGCTATCTGCTGATTGATTCAGCAACAGCATGATGAAGCAATTCCCATAGACTGGCATAGGAAGAAATTCCTATAAAAAGAGACTCTAAAAAGTGAGAACTTTGGGGTCTGATTCTGCAAACCAACTTCCAGGAGCATCAGATGAGCATCTGACAAGGCCCTGCTCCCTCCTCATGTCCAGGCCACGGGGCCAGTGGCTTGGCATGAGCAACTCTAAGGCTGGTAACTATGATAACAACCTTGCAGAACCTGTGTGTGTGTGTTTGTATGAATGAATGTGTGAATAAATATGAGATTGAATGGAATGTTATAGCTGTAACTAACTGCTTACTATGATTCTTTCTGTATTCACAATAAATGTGGTATTTTGCCTTTTTCCCTTTAATAAGATCCTGCTGGTTTTTAATTTATTGGTATAACATGGTGAGCCCAGGGCTAGCGCCTGATGCCATGCAGCCAGAGCCTGCAGCTCACCTCCCAGGGCTGAAGCTGGAAGCCTGAGCCCCACCACCCCTGGGAAGGTGGGGAAACTTACCTGGCTGCCTGCTTCTCTGACATTTGCTGCTCCAGAGGGGTCAGGGCCAAACTGCTGCTTTGCCCCCCCCGTCCCCCCCCCCCCCCCATCACCACCCAGGAGGCTGTGGCCGCAAGAAAATCTCCTGGTGGCCACATGCAATCATGGTGGCCACATTTGAGAAACACTGTCTTAGAGCCAGATGTACAAAGGTATTTAGGCACCTAAAGCCCCACGTAGGCATTTAGTGAGATTTCCAAAAGCACCTAAGCAGGTTAGGTGCTCAACTCCCATTGACGTTCCTGGGAGTTAGGCACCTAAGCTTTTGAGGCACTTTTGGAAATCCCACTAGCCATCTACATACATTTGTACATTTGGCCCCTTAATACCTATCGGCTGACAGAATTGCCCCTTTAGCTCCCATGGTAACGAAATGGGGTTGAGTGTAAAAGTTCCAAGGCTCAGTCTCTTCTTGATGACACAGAATTTTTTTTTAATGCCAGAAGGGACTGTTACCTAATCTAATCTGACCTCCTGCCTAACATGGGCCAAATAATGTCATTGTTGGAGGAGGGGTTCATTTTAAAGAACCAGACAGACAATGACACTTTTCTAAATATCACATAGCGCAAATTGAATGGGTGTGAAAACCACCTTGTCTGCCAGCCAAGATTAGAACAAGTGTATAGTAAGAGTGAGTAAAGAGGAAAACTGCAAGTGGCACAAAATACGGAAAATAGAAGAATTTGACAACATTTCTTTGTCATTCCCTATTTTTCCCCACCCCAATGTTTGTAACTGAAATTAACTAGGAGAGGACCAACAGGCAACTGTGTGCGGGTGGGAAGGAAGAAGAGAAATTTCAATTTAAAATATGAGACCACTGGTACTGTAAACTCGTTTACCCTAGAACTGTTCAATTCAATATACTGGGAGCAGTTGTGAAACCCATCTGATGCCTTCCATCTCACTCAAAACTGCCACTCGTACAGATGTGTGTTTGCTAGAGAGCCATCTCTCCGAGCCATTTCCTTACTTTCTGATCATGAAGTCATTTGAGGGCACGGTGGTAGTGGGAAGCAAGGGGCAGCTTATGCCCTGAGATTCACTCTTACTGCAGACCCCTCATGCAGGAAACAGAAGCAGTAGGTAGGCAGGGGAATAGCAAGGGCAATAAACCCCTCTTCTCTAGAAGGATACAAGAGGACATTCAAGGCAGCTGACCTTCCTCACAACATATCTACTTGGGAACATCATCTCAGTAATGGTTTCTCATGCAGATTACACATACTGAAAGCAAAGGAGGAAATGCACTCGGGAATGTTGGACAGAGCTCAGTGGAAGATATAGGTACTATACATGCAAGAGTTGTTAGAGCAGAGTTCTCCAGTGGTTTTTACAGCAGCTTTCAACTGTCTCTAGTTGTGTAAGCCAGGCTCATATTTTGGTTCAAACAAACTAAAGTCCATTTCCTGCTCTCCTAATTGGTGAAATGCCCACTGAAATCAAAGGGAGTTCAGAATGCCTGAGTCAAAGCGGAAGATGAGGGGTCCTACATGTTACTTTTTGTCTTTATTTGGTTTCACCAATACTCTAAATGTTGAACAACAAAACTTGTTTTAGATTTAAGACATCATTTGCCTCCCAATGAGAATGTTCTGCTCTTTTAATTTTTCTGCTGCCCGGGATTTGGTCTTTGGCAGTTTGAAAGAAAATCAGGTTATCACTTGGCTAGTAGCATTACACGTTGCCTGGAAATGTGGAAGATAACTATAGTGCCGGTCCTGCAGCCAATGTCAATGGCACTACTCAGGTCCTTAAAGTTGTGCACATGCTTTGCTGGATCGGGGCCTTAAAGAAAATAATGTAGGTTATTTGTACATACAAAAGCTGAAGGAAACTGAAATGAGAATTAATTAAATATTCACTTGAATTTTTTAAATGAATTTGTTTCAGAGAACTTTTGTCCTTTCTAACTGCAAAAGAAACAGTGGCACTAGCAAGAATTCATCCAGGAAGCGAGTTCCAACGCTGCATGCATGGCATGGCAATTCACAGAAAGCAATTTTTTTTCATTTCCATGTGTATTTAGCACCAGATACGTTTATCCAATGAGGAAACAGAAATGATGTTATGTGACTTATGACTAACCCTGATGAAACAGCATATTACCCATAGTGATGTTGAATATGCTTTGAACCTTATAATCAATTCATGAAGTTTTAAAAATGCATCTACATTGTCTAATGCTTTCCAATAATGACTAAATCTGGTGGGATTGTGATCTGATTGCAGATTCCACATAATCAGAAAAACAGGCTAAAGCTATTGGATAGATTTTTTTTACTGCAAATCACTTGCGCAGCTCTAGCATTGAGGTCTACTGAATTATAAACACATACATAGAGATTTGTTTTAAAAGTGCCGAAACTAAAAGCCACCCCATATGCCAGTTTTGGTGCAAACAGCTATTGGGTGTATTCAAATAGACATTGATACATGCATAATTTACAGTAGGATATTGTGAGTTTTAGACCCTATCTACTAGTCTACATAAGAAATTAACCATTGTACTACACTTATCAGATAAGGGAGTTAGGCCTTTAGCTGAAGCAAAAGAGGCTTATGTTGAAGATTCCTGGTTCAAACTCACTTTTGGCCCAACCACAGTCAGTTACACATGGAAATCAAGAAACGCAACTGTGCCGCTGCATACATGGGTAGAATTTTTGTGGGCATAATTTAGCTGACCATTTAGAAGTAATTGGCTCACAGTGAGATCTGAAAGCACAGCAGACGGCAGGGTAGTAACTGATAATATTTTGCACTTTCATCCAAGGATCTCAAAGCACTTTACACATATTTACAATTGTTGCCTTTAATCTTGCTGATTTCCCCTCAGATAAGATTACCCTGGTATTTGTAACTTAACAGTTGAATTGTTGTAAAAAGTACAGGTGAGGTAGGATATATAAATTTAGGGATAAGTCCAGCCCTTTTCTGGTCCCTGATCCAAAGCCCAGTGAAGTCATTAGGAATCTTTTCATTGACTTTGGTGAGAGTTTGTGTACAATGGCGGAGGGGAGGGAAGAGAGAGAAATAGGGAACCTCTGTCCCCTTTTGTTAGAGTCAGGAAGGATACCTCCCTATTACAGTGGCCATCAGCTTCTGTCTGTGGTGTACTGAGGATTGCAAGCTATCACCTGCAAGCTATCACTTTAACAGAAAGAAGGTTTCTGGGTCCCACTTGCAGGATAAGGGGCTCTTTAGAAATGCATGCAAATCTGTAGACAGCCAGCCTATAGAAAGGTGGGGTGAGTTGTGCCTCTGTTTTAGGGAGCAGTCTGCTTTGTCACTCTCTGTCTTTGGGGTCTTTTTTATGACATTATGATGCAATCTTCTCACCAAGGTATTTTATGTTTTACATCATTTCTGTGTGTATGCCATGAACGTAACACTGGAAGGTGCAGCTGGTTAAAGCACCAGTCTGCACCTGTGTCTCCAGTCTGTGTGTAGGTGGGGATATAGCCAGCTAGACTATACACTACCATCAGCAGTACATGCTAGACATTCAGAAGGGCACCACCCAGTTCATTGCACCAGCCCACAGAGTGGAATATTTCCATACTCTGGCAGGGTTCATGGAGCAGACCATACTGCTTCTCTGCTCTCCATCTCTGTACTGGCCGGGAGAGGATTTGCCTTGTAATGTTAAAATATTTGTTATGAGACCGTATACGTATGAGGCAGAAACGGGAATGTCAGGTACTGAAGAGCCACAGAATGGGCGTAGCTGTCAGGGGTATAGCATCAGCACAGATAAAACCACTGTAAGTGTGTAGTGAGAAAGCTGAAACAGGATTTACACGCTTTTTTTTGGAGGGGTGGGGGGAGGGAGAGAGATGGAACTAGGAAGATAAATGGTAGAATAAAGGCTTGCTTACTATATAATCACCATTATATGCTCTGTGTCTGATTTATGGAGACACAATATACTAACCTTGAAAAAAGGCAAGGAGCAAATTGAAGCACTAGGTGATCTGTATTCAAGCACATTTAAGATCAAGAATTTCTTGAAACTGTATTTTGCCTTGCTGTGAATCTGACATCTAATAACAATGTATGAGAGAGTATCACGTGATTTGATTTGATGGTCTCCAAAAAATACCATAGATACAAAACTAACAGATTCCAGGCCCCAAAAAGCCCCTTCATGATCATATGCTACCAATGTGATGATGAATGATATAGCTTTTTACGAAGTACTGTATATGAGCAAACAGTCATCAATGTCATAGAAATAGGAATCACAGAAATGCAGGATGGAAAGGACCTCAGTAGGTCGTCTAGTCCAGTCCCCTGCACTGAGGCAGGACTAAGTATTATCTAGAGCAGTGGTTCCCAGACTTGTTCCGTTGCTTGTTCAGGGAAAGCCCCTGGCGGGCCGGGCTGATTTGTTTACCTGTCGCATCCGCAGGTTCAGCCGATCGCGGCTCCCAGTGGCCGCGGTTCACTGCTCTAGGCCAATGGGGGCTGCTGGAAGTGGTGGCCAGTACGTCCCTCGGCCCGCGCCGCTTCCAGCAACTCCCATTGGCCTGGAGCAGCGACCACGGCCACTGGGAGCCACGATCGGCCGAACCTGCGGACGCGGCAGATAAACAAATTGGCCCGGTCCACCAGGGGTTTCCCTGAACAACTGACGGAACAAGTCTGGGAACCACTGATCTAGAATTTCCCTGACAGGTGTTTGTCTAGCATATTCTTACACACCACCGATGACAGATTCCACAAACTCCTGAGGTAATTTGTTCCAGTGCCTAACTACCGATACAGTTAGGAAGTTATTCCTAATGTCTAACCTAAATCTTCCTTGCAGCAACTGAAGCCCATTATTTCTTGTCCTGCCCTCACTGGATAAGGAGACCAATTTATCACAACAATTTATCATAACAACCTTTGTGTACTTGAAGACTTATGTCCCTAGTCAGCCTTCTTTCTCCAGACTAAACAAACCCATTTTTTTCAATCTTTCTTTATAGCTCATGTTTTCTGCACCTTGTATCATTTTTGTTGCTTTCCTCTGGACTTTCTCCAATTTGTCCACATCTTTCCTGAAGCGTGATGCCCTGAACTGGACACACCACTGCATTCTTTAATAATTGCCTGGCCATTGTTCTGAATCAGAATTCCACCCCAAGCTCCAAAAGGATGGTGCAGAGTCACCCACCCCTTTCTTTAGGCTATATGCACTTTGCACAATTGAGTCCTCAAGATTTATTCACTCCTTTCTCTGGCATATCTCCCACTGAAGCCAATGGGAGTTTTTGCCTGAGTCTGAATCACTTAAAAACTGAGTAAGGCTTTCAAATTTTTGTCCAACATTTGTAGTTATGTAGGTAAATGCAATGTAATGAAAGGCACAAGATAAGAAGGGGTCAGAATGAATTCCCTGTTTCCTACACCCAGGTAGAGTGCTGGAGTATTAAATAGTAATGTTATAGGGTTTTGTTGTTGTTGCTTTTTAATTGACCTCTGAAGCATCAGGGATTGGCAACTGCTAAAGGCAGATGCTGGATCTGAGTTGATGGTAAGATTCACAGCCACAAATCCTGTTCCTGAGTGAAGCTGTGGCAGTGACCCCAGGACTCAGGCCCAAGGTAGGAGGAACCCTAAAATGGCTGTGGACGGGGGACTCAGAGCTTGGTCCCAATCAAGTCAATGGAAGAATTCCCACTGGTCTGAATAGTACAGGATCAAGCCTTTACGCTCTTGTGGGGCAGTGTGCAAGCTAGTCACAATGTGGTTTAAATCTTTTTTCCAGTTTGTTTATGTGAAATATTCTTAAACTAAACAACTTCTTGCACAATCAAAATGGTTCCAGCCAGTTCACTCTAGCAAAGTTAGCACTCTAGCAAAATGCCTCTAACTAATCAGGGTGCTAATATTTATTATATCACAGTAATTAATTTAAAAGTAACACACAACTCTGCTTATCTCTTTGGTCAACGTTGATATTTGACAATTTTTTTAAAAAATCCATCAATTGTATACACAACTGAAATCCAATTAAATACGGTCATATTATTGCACATAATGAATTCAGTCAGTAACTTGAAAAAAAAAGCAGGGAAAAATAAAGCAAAACAAGAACGTTCTAAAGATAAACCAATATGATTCATAAAAAGAAAAGGAGGACTTGTGGCACCTTAGAGACGAACAAATTTATTAGAGCATAAGCTTCGTGAGCTACAACTCACTTCCGATGAAGTGAGCTGTAGCTCACGAAAGCTTATGCTCTAATAAATTTGTTCATCTCTAAGGTGCCACAAGTCCTCCTTTTCTTTTTGCGGATACAGACTAACATGGCTGCTACTCTGAAACCTGTCAATATGATTTAGTGAAGTTTGGGTACTGTTGACTTTTGGAGGATTGCTGGCATTTTTGTTACTCATGTATAATGAGTTGACTAATTTGAAATAACACCCCAAACCAGTCTTGGAAGAATAAGGACAAGAGGGAGTCTATGCAGTTGCAGCTTACTTATTTTTACTGAATAATTCAGAGAGCTCCATTTCCTTATATCATGGTCCTCATTCATTCCTTATATCATGGTCCTCATTCGTCTATGAGGGGAGGGCTCCTGCCTCATACTGAGAATGAGGGGCGATCAGCAGGTTATATCAAGTGCTTATATACGAATGCACAAAGCCTTGGAAACAAGCAGGGAGAACTGGAGGTCCTGGTGATGTCAAGGAATTATGACGTGATTGGAATAACAGAGACTTGGTGGGATAACTCACATGACTGGAGTACTGTCATGGATGGTTATAAACTGTTCAGGAAGGACAGGCAGGGCAGAAAAGGTGGGGGAGTAGCACTGTATGTAAGGGAGCAGTATGACTGCTCAGAGATCCGGTACGAAACTGCAGAAAAACCTGAGTGTCTATGTATTAAGTTTAGAAGTGTGAGCAACAAGAGTGATGTAGTGGTGGGAGTCTGCTATAGACCACCGGACCAGGGGGATGAGGTGGATGAGGCTTTCTTCCGGCAACTCGCAGAAGCTACTGGATCGCACGCCCTGGTTCTCATGGGTGACTTTAATTTTCCTGATATTTGCTGGGAGAGCAATACAGCGGTGCATAGACAATCCAGGAAGTTTTTGGAAAGCGTAGGGGACAATTTCCTGGTGCAAGTGCTAGACGAGCCAACTAGGGGGGGAGCTTTTCTTGACCTGCTGCTCACAAACAGGGAAGAATTAGTGGGGGAAGCAAAAGTGGACGGAAATCTGGGAGGCAGTGACCATGAGTTGGTTGAGTTCAGGATCCTGACACAGGGAAGAAAGATAAGCAGCAGGATACGGACCCTGGACTTCAGGAAAGCAGACTTTGACTCCCTCAGGGAGCGGATGGGAAGGATCCCCTGGGGGACTAACATGAAGGGGAAAGGAGTCCAGCAGAGCTGGCTGTATTTCAAGGAATCCCTGTTGAGGTTACAGGGACAAACCATCCCGATGAGTCGAAAGAATAGTAAATATGGCAGGCGACCAGCTTGGCTTAACGGTGAAATCCTAGCGGATCTTAAACATAAAAAAGAAGCTTACAAGAAGTGGAAGGTTGGACATATGACCAGGGGAGAGTATAAAAATATTGCTCGGGCATGTAGGAATGAAATCAGGAGGGCCAAATCACACCTGGAGCTGCAGCTAGCAAGAGATGTCAAGAGTAACCAGAAGGGTTTCTTCAGGTATGTTGGCAACAAGAAGAAAGCCAAGGAAAGTGTGGGCCCCCTACTGAATGAGGGAGGCAACCTAGTGACAGAGGATGTGGAAAAAGCTAATGTGCTCAATGCTTTTTTTGCCTCTGTCTTCACTAACAAGGACAGCTCCCAGACTGCTGCGCTGGGCATCACAACATGGGGAGTAGATGGCCAGCCCTCTGTGGAGAAAGAGGTGGTTGGGACTATTTAGAAAAGCTGGACGTGCACAAGTCCATGGGGCCGGACGAGTTGCATCCGAGAGTGCTAAAGGAATTGGCGGATGTGATTGCAGAGCCATTGGCCATTATCTTTAAAAACTCTTGGCGAACGGGGGAAGTCCCAGATGACTGGAAAAAGGCTAATGTAGTGCCAATCTTTAAAAAAGGGAAGAAGGAGGATCCTGGGAACTACAGGCCATTCAGCCTCACCTCAGTCCCTGGAAAAATCATGGAGCAGGTCCTCAAGGAATCAATCCTGAAGCACTTACACGAGAGGAAAGTGATCAGGAACAGTCAGCATGGATTCACCAAGGTAGGTCATGCCTGACTAATCTAATCGCCTTCTATGAGGAGATTACTGGTTCTGTGGATGAAGGGAAAGCAGTGGATGTATTGTTTCTTGACTTTAGCAAAGCTTTTGACATGGTCTCCCACAGTATTCTTGTCAGCAAGTTAAAGAAGTATGGGCTGGATGAATGCACTATAAGGTGGGTAGAAAGTTGGCTAGATTGTCGGGCTCAACGGGTAGTGATCAATGGCTCCATGTCTAGTTGGCAGCCGGTGTCAAGTGGAGTGCCCCAGGGGTCGGTCCTGGGGCCGGTTTTGTTCAGTTTCTTCATAAATGATCTGGAGGATGGTGTGGATTGCACTCTCAGCAAATTTGCAGATGATACTCAACTGGGAGGAGTGGTAGATACGCTGGAGGGCAGGGATAGGATACAGAGGGACCTAGACAAATTGGAGGATTGGGCCAAAAGAAATCTGATGAGATTCAATAAGGATAAGTGCAGGGTCCTGCACTTAGGACAGAAGAACCCAATGCACCCTACAGACTAGGGACCGAATGGCTAGGCAGCAGTTCTGCGGAAAAGGACCTAGGGGTTACAGTGGACGAGAAGCTGGATATGAGTCAGCAGTGTGCCCTTGTTGCCAAGAAGGCCAATGGCATTTTGGGATGTATAAGTAGGGGCATAGCGAGCAGATGGAGGGACGTGATCATTCCCCTCTATTCGACATTGGTGAGGCCTCATCTGGAGTACTGTGTCCAGTTTTGGGCCCCACACTACAAGAAGGATGTGGAGAAATTGGAGAGAGTCCAGCGAAGGGCAACAAAAATGATTAGGGGTCTGGAACACATGACTTATGAGGAGAGGCTGAGGGAACTGGGATTGTTTAGTCTGCAGAAGAGAAGAATGAGGGGGGATTTGATAGCTGCTTTCAACTACCTGAGAGGTGGTTCCAGAGAGGATGGTTCTAGACTATTCTCAGTGGTAGAAGAGGACAGGACAAGGAGTAATGGTCTCAAGTTGCAGTGGGGGAGGTTTAGGTTGGATATTAGGAGAAACTTTTTCACTAGGAGGGTGGTGAAACACTGGAATGCGTTACCTAGGGAGGTGGTAGAATCTCCTTCCTTAGAAGTTTTTAAGGTCAAGCTTGACAAAGCCCTGGCTGGGATGATTTAATTGGGGATTGGTCCTGCTTTGAGCAGGGGGTTGGACTAGATGACCTCCTGAGGTCCCTTCCAACCCTGATATTCTATGATTCTATGATT
Organism: Chelonia mydas; assembly: GCF_015237465.2. Taxonomy (NCBI): domain Eukaryota; kingdom Metazoa; phylum Chordata; order Testudines; family Cheloniidae; genus Chelonia; species Chelonia mydas. The sequence continues at coordinate 120,574,932 of NC_051245.2, forward strand.
ATTTATGATATATATATATCAAATGAAAGCATCAAAAACAATAACCCCTTCTGCAAAATAAAGTAATGTCCAGTTGAAATTTAAACTACTCAACAGTCTCAGACAGAGGACTTTCCCCTGATAGAGTATTTCACTAGGAGATCTGGTCTGCTTTTATGCATTTATTTTTAAATTAGAGCAATGTTTGCTTCCCCTTATCTTTCTTATACATGTCTCCCAAATACGATTAGCCCCATGAGCAACCCAGGAAATATTTTTCTTCCATTAACCTGCTGCTCCTAGTCTCATGAAATATTTATGAGACATAACTATCATATTATTTGTATTACAGTAATGCTTTAAGTGAGATAGGTACCTCACTGTGCTGGGTTCTACGCAAATATGTGAAAGAGAATCTGTGCTCCTAGGAGCGTACAATCTAAATGGACAAGACATGAGAGAAAGGAAGTATTATTATTCCCTTTTACAGATAGGAAAACCAAGGCACAGAAGGATAAAGTCACTTACCATGGTCACACAGAAAGAGTTTATAGAAGAGGCAAGAACAGAACCCAGATTTCAGTTCTTCATTACAAGACCTTCCTTCCTGTTCATGAGGACACAGAAACAAAATGGTGGCGAGTTTTCACCTTTAATATTCATTATTATTTGTAGTACCCCAACAGGTAATAGATATTTAACAGATAGTTAAGATGACAAGGACCAGACCCCAAAGACATTTCTATTATAATAGTGCTAGCCAGAAGTTTGTTGGTAACAGATATTATTGGCAGATTTTTGGAACAGAGATCTACATGGCAGTAGTTCCATGATATTACAATGCTATCATTCCAATAAATTCTCAATACAGATGGATCCAAATTAAAACCACTGAAACCCTCCTGAACTCTGGGGAGGGGAAGAGGGTGGTGTTGAAATCCATACCTAGATCCAGACCCAAATTTTCCAAATGTATCTTATATGGATAAAACTAACCTCTTATTATAATGGGTAAAACCAACCTTGTGGATCTGACAACTCTGACGTTTTGGGTGTTTGAAATCCAGATTTTTGGCGGGGGCGGGGAGGGAGGGTTGGGGTTGGGTCAGCATGAGCAGACTTTCAATTCCCACGAAAAATCTACACACAGTAAGATTTAAGAGCCGATTTTGCAATTCTTGCACAGTCAAAAATCTGAAGACAGTTGTGTTTTAAAGATGCATAAAGAATGAAAGACCAAGCTCTTAATTCTCATATTCTTTACACTACTACTAACCTAACTCTCAAAGTTGAAGTGGGTTTAGTGTTATGGATTAAATCAATAACTACATTTACAGTAACAAAATGAAATTCAGAAGTAGCATCTGATGGCAAGCTAAAAGGACAAAATGAATCTGTTGTAGAACTCATATGGAAGATTATTTTAAATCTCAGAAAAGTGCAAACTCATAGGGAAATAATCTAAAAACTGAGAAGCCAAGAGGAGGAGTTTTCATCAAAGCATCTACAACACAAAATAATAAAAAGGTAAAAGTTCTTTTTAGCTGAATAACAGCTGTTGCTTCTTTATCTGGCAGAGATCATCCGTTTCTTAATGTGCTTACAGATTTTGCTTAACTATTCAAGAGGCCATATTTAACCATATTGCTGGTCTTGAAATATTAATGCGGGGGATAATTAGAAGGGAGCCACTTCAGAAAGAAAATCCAGCATTAATATTGATGCTTCTTAATATTTATTAATATATAGAGTTACCATATTTGAACATTCAAAAAAGAGGATACTCCACCGCGGGGGGGGGGGTTGCTCATGCCCCCCCACACCGGCCCCGCCCCCATTCCAACCCCTTCCCCAAAGTCTCCGCCCCCTCCCTGCCCCATTGGACCCCTTCCCCAAATCCCCGCCCCGGCCCCACCTCTTCCCCTGAGCACGCCATGTTCCCCCTCCTCCCTCCCAGCCACGTGAAACAGCTGTTTCGCGGCACAAGCGCTGGGAGCTAGGGGGAAAAAGCGGGCAGTCTCTCAAGTGATCAACATTCCTTCCTTTCATAGTTACTTTATGTTGTGCTTCCATACACAAACAGGAAAGGTATGATTTTTCCAGCCTAAAATGTTGACTCAGAGGAAAACAGCAAGAAAGAAGTCTCCGTAAGTGAGCACAGTGTATGTATGATGGACTGCTGCAATTCTATGAACAGTGGACTCCAAACTCCATGTAGACGCAGTTCTAACATATGTTATATATGCAATACACAAATCAGAAGGCACTACAGTTTCTTAGCTATATACACAACTTTTTTTTTTTAAATCGAGAATCTTTTTTGTGTTTAACATGTGCCTCTTTTAGATACTGATTTTGTTTCCCAGACTTTTTTCCTGGGACTTTTTAATTTGAGAAAAAACACTGCACTGATACAGTGATCATGTCACCACCATTTCCCCATCTTCCCTTTGTCATCTCCCAGACTCACTTAACATCTGAGCAGGCTTTAAGAAGGCGGCTGTCTTTTGCTGTCGACATGACAAATTTGAAGACAATCACTTCAGTGGTACAACTTGTTGGTGGAATGCCAAATTGTGCACAGTACATTGATTGTACATATACATGGTGATTATACCTAGGATGATTAGTACTCTGTTCATTCTTCTCCTAGAAATGCTGTATTTTCATTAGCTGGGCGTAGAAGGCTTATCTATCTAGATATGCTAGCTTAGTGTCAGATTACACTTGTATAATTGTTGGAACGTGAAATCTTAATGAGTAGGAAAGATTGCCTACAGCTTGCTCTTTATCTCACCCAAAATATGTGGAATGTGTCTTTCTGAGGTCTGTGTAGGTTTCTCTATATAAAAAAAATCAGGATTTGGTATAATATTGGTCCAGTTAACAGTAAGGCATTTTAGATTTGGTGGTCACAGGAGAGACTGAATGGTTAGTTGTGGATGGACTGAGAGAGTCTCAGAACTTCTGTTTATTGTCAAGGCTCAGCAGAGCTAAAGTAGTTTGGGTGTTTAAACTGATCATTTCCATATTTCCAAATATTTGAGTTTCTTATAAGTTTAACTTTCATTCTGATTTGTGTGCATTTCTTGGGGTATTTTTTATAGCTACATTATTGTTTCAATTCTCTTTTTTTTTAATGCTGTAAATGACTCACTCAACTTTTAGCCTTGATCACATTTTAACTAGATTTTTGTCCAGGCATTATTATGTATTCTGGACTGTAAACATTGTCCATATCCCAAGTAATGTATTCACAGTCATTTGAAACCAGCAAATACAGGCTGGTCAGATTTATGAATAGATTTTTTTTCCTACTGACAATATTAGTTTAAGTATTTATAGTTAATTTAATTATACTTCTTGTATTATAGAAGGTGAATTGAGTATAAACTAGTTAACAGTTTCAGGGTAAGAGATTTGAGGTCTGGATTCGCTTCTCATTTACACTGAGTTACATTGGTTTAAAACTGGTGCAACTGAGAGAAGAATCAGGACCATACCCAGCAAAGCTTCCCTCAGACATGAAGGAATCTCACCCTCCTTTATCCTGCAGTTCAAGAACTCTGGCATAACATTAAACATCACCAAACTTTAGGGGAAAATTAAAACAAGAGTCCTTGTGTCTGGCCATTTGTGTATCTTGGGGAAGGAGAGGCTGTGCACCATCTTAGTGGCTCCCTGATCTTTATATCACTGGGGGCTGGCCTGGACCTGAGGAATAACTTAGAGCAATTTTTGGCATTCTGGCAGCTGAGGATTTCCGGAGCAAATCTACAGAGTAACCACAGCTGCCACCTCCAGGGTGGTGTGTGCTGGGACAAGATGGCTATGGTGAGTCTACACAATCTTCTATAGTATACACTACACTAGGTCAGCAGAATCTCTAGGTAATCTATTAAAAGTAATTTAAGGGTGCTTTGTATTGTTGGATGAACACTAACAGTCTTAATCAAGGGAAGGAACTGGCTCGCTGTCTATAAAATACTCTGCCGAGACTTAAAAGTAGGACAGCCAAGTAAAGCTATTTTAACATTTGTTCTCCTTACATTTTAAAACAAATGTACCCTTATGTGTGCTGCATAAGGAAGCATAGACTGTTCCAAACCATAAGCCAGTTACAAAGTGCAGCTTTTCAATAAATGGAGTGGGTCAAAACAGAGAGATGCTGATTTACAACCACTAAGGATCTGGACCAGTGTGTTCTCTCTCTCTCGGTCTCATTTATCTATTGTCTCTCTCCACACCTGGAGACATCTCCTGGGAGTTCTAGCCATTAGTGCTTTCTTCTCCCGTTCATAGCCACTGGAAAAAAAAGATATTTTCCATATCCACTTGAGCCTCTCTGCTTGCACCAGTGAAACAGTGTAGCTGGACTAGGGATGAGTGGAACTGATATAACTTTAACCAAAGTATGCAAGAAATATGACTGGAGATTAGCTGGTTTATAGCCCTATGAAGCCAAGAGATTCCTGTGACAATGCATTGCAGTATGGTTTAAGATAGTGGGATCAAGTGAATTTGGATAAATACATAGTGCTATACATAAGGTAGTCCAAATTTATCTGTGAAGTAATTAAGTCAATAGTGTCATGCCAAGAGTTCATTTCATCAGCTCTGTTTTCTTCTTTTCTGTCCACTTTGTAATCGGCAAGCCATCACCATGACTTGTAGGCTTGACGGAAACCTCAGCAGAGAGGACTGACTGTGCATAGATTCATAGATTCATAGATATTTAGGTCAGAAGGGACCATTATGATCATCTATTCTGACCTCCTGCACAATGCAGGCCACAGAATTTCACCCACCACTCCTGCAAAAAACTTCACACCTATATCTGTGCTATTGAAGTCCTCAAATTGTAGTTTAAAGACTTCAAGGAGCAGAGAATCCTCCAGCAAGTGACCCATGCCCCATGCTACAGAGGAAGGCGAAAAACCTCCAGGGCCTCTTCCAATCTGCCCGGGAGGAAAATTCCTTCCCGACCCCAAATATGGCGATCAGCTAAACCCTGAGCATATCTAGGAAATGGGCAAGATTCATCAGCCAGATACTACAGAAAATTCTTTCCTGGGTAACTCGGATCTCACCCCATCTAATATCCCACCACAGGCCATTGGGCCTATTTACCATGAATATTTGATTACCAAAAACATGTTATCCCATCATACCATCTCCTCCATAAACTTATTGAGTTTAATCTTAAAGCCAGACAGATCTTTTGCCCCCACTGCTTCTCTTGGAAGGCTGTTCCAAAACTTCACTCCTCTGATGGTTAGAAACCTTCATCTAATTTCTAGTCTAAATTTCCTGGTGGCCAGTTTATATCCATTTGTTCTTGTGTCCACATTGGTACTGAGCTTAAATAATTCCTCTCCCTCTCCGGTATTTATCCCTCTGATATATTTATAGAGAGCAATCATATCTCCCCTCAACTTTCTTTTAGTTAGGCTAAACAAGCCAAGCTCCTTGAGTCTCCTTTCATAAGACAAGTTTTCCATTCCTCAGATCATCCTAGTAGCCCTGCTCTGTACCTGTTCCAGTTTGAATTCATCCTTCTTAAACATGGGCGACCAGAACTGCACACAATATTCCAGGTGAGATCTCACCAGTGCCTTGTATAACGGTACTAAAACCTCCTTATCCCTACTGGAAATACCTCTCCTGATGCATCCCAAGACCGCATTAGCTTTTTTCACGGCCACATCACATTGGCAGCTCATAGTCATCCTATGATCAACCAATACGCCAAGGTCCTTTTCCTCCTCCGTTACTTCTAATTGATGCGTCCCTAGCTTATAACTAAAATTCTTGTTATTGTAACCCTTCTGCCCATCAGAGCTGGCAGCAACAAGGGCCGGGTTCAATATCTAGGGGATCCATTCCAATAACACAATGCAAACCGGCTCGAGCCCCCACCCAGTGACCTGGGACAAATATATACCACCCCCGTGGGCGCCTCCAAGAGGCAATACTTCCCCTCTCGCAAGCACATAGTCTGAGTGTAGCAAAAAGCCTTTTAATAACAGAGAGAAACAATGTGGCATTATGTTGGGGAAACACCACCAACAGGATTCCTAACACAACCCATGAGCAAAAAAACCACCCCAAGCAAATTGGGGCATGCCCCTTTCCCTCGGGTTCTTGAGTCCCAGCACCCAAACGTCTCTTGAGTCCAGCAATCCACAAATCACCCAAAGTCCAAAAGGTCCAGCCCCAGAGTTCAAAAGTTCATCTGCATAGTGTTACTCCCCCAGTCTGGCTAAAATGTGCCTGTGTGTGGGGGAAAGGGGTAAGGGGCACCTTACGTGTCCTGAAGCTGACTGCCCCACAGGGCTCTGCTCTGCTACGCTGTCTCACGAACGGCTCCGCTCCACCACGACCGGCTCCGCTCTGCACAGCTCGCCGTCTCACGAACAGCTCTGCTCAGCTCGCCGTCTCACGAACACACCGCTGTCTCACGAACGGCTCCGCTCCACCACAACCGGCTCTGCTCTGCACAGCTCGCTGTCTCACGAACAGCTCTGCTCAGCTCGCTGTCTCACAAACGGCTCCGCTCTGCTCAGCTCGCCGTCTCACGAACACACCGCTGTCTCACAGACGGCTCCGCTCCACCACAACCGGCTCTGCTCGGCACAGCTCGCTGTCTCACAAACAGCTCTGCTCAGCTCGCTGTCTCACAAACGGCTCCACTCTGCACCGTCTCACGAACAGCACCACTGCACTCTAGATCTTCCGGCTCCCCACTACTTGACACAGTGCTCAGTGATTTCAGCTCTTAGTGATTTCAGCTCATAGTAGTGGGGGCCTTAGTGCTGGTGCACCATAAGGCCAAAGTAAATGCAGCACAGTACCTGTAGCAAGACTCTTAATAGACCCAAAATTAGCTCTGACATTCCACAGTGGAGAGAGACAGAGGTGCAATTGGTGCTTCAGGCCCTCACAAAGGGGCCCACACCACCAGGTACTAATACCTGTCTCAAGTCTCTCTCCATTCACACAGTTTTGGAACCCATGACCCTTGCCTAGCGAGTGCTACTTAGTTGATGGTGAGTCCCTCCATCATAGCAAAAGGCCCAGTACAGTTCCAAGCACAGTTCCCCTAATCAGGGTAATAACAATTTCTTCTTCCTGCCCCAATAACAGAGACACTGGGGATCTCACAGCAGCCGAAGTGACCATTTGGGCAGCTATGGCCTCAGTCTAGGCGGGGTGGGTGTGCCTATGCAAATGAGATCAGCCCCTGAAGTTTTTTTTTTCACAACTTGCCACACCTCACCACCAGATGTCAGGGTGGAGCTCATCCTGACACTGCTTACATTATTAATCCCTAAATGCATGACCTTACACTTCTCACTATTAAATTTCATCCTATTACTATTACTCCAGTTTACAAGGTCATCCAGATCCCCCTGTAGGATATCCCTGTCTTCTCTAAATTGGCAATACCTCCCAGCTTTGTATCATCCGCAAACTTTATTAGCACACTCCCACCTTTTGTGCCCAGGTCAGTAATAAAAAGATTAAATAAGATTGGTCCCCAAACCGATCCTTGAGGAACTCCACTGGTAACCTCCCTCCAGCCTGACAGTTCACCTTTCAGTAGGACCCGTTGTAGTCTCCCCTTTAACCAGTTCCTTATCCACCTTTCAATTTTCCTATTGATCCCCATCTTATCCAATTTAACTAATAATTCCCCATGTGGCACGGTATCAAATGCCTTACTAAAATCTAGGTAAATTAGATCCACTGCGTTTCCTTTGTCTAAAAAATCTGTTACTTTCTCAAAGAAGGAGATCAGGTTGGTTTGGCATGATCTACCTTTTGTAAAACCATGTTGTATTTTGTCCTATTTACCATTGACTTCAATGTCCTTAACTACCTTCTCCTTCAAAATTTTTTCCAAGACCTTGCATACTACAGATGTCAAACTAACAGGCCTATAATTACCCGGATCACTTTTTTTCCCTTTCTTAAAAATAGGAACTATGTTAGCAATTCTCCAATCATACGGTACAACCCCTGAGTTTACAGATTCATTAAAAATTCTTGCTAATGGGCTTGCAATTTCATGTGCCAATTCCTTTAATATTCTTGGATGAAGATTATCTGGTCCCCCCGATTTAGTCCCATTAAGCTGTTTGAGTTTCGCTTCTACCTCAAATATGGTAATGTCTACCTCCATATCCTCATTCCCATTTGTCATGCTACCATTATCCCTAAGATCCTCTTTAGTCTTATTAAAGACTGAGGCAAAGTATTTGTTTAGATATTGGGCCATGCCTAGATTATCCTTGACCTCCACTCCATCCTCAGTGTTTAGTGGTCCCACTTCTTCTTTGTTTTCTTCTTATTTATATGACTATAGAACCTTTTACTATTGGTTTTAATTCCCTTTGCAAGGTCCAACTCCACTTGACTTTTAGCCTGTCTCACTTTATCCCTACATGTTCTGACCTCAGTAAGGTAGCTTTCCTTACTGATCCCTCCCTTCTTCCACTCCCTGTATGCTTTCTGCTTTTTCTTAATCACCTCTCTGAGATGCTTGCTCATCCAGCTTGGTCTACAACTCCTGCCTATGAATTTTTTCCCCTTTCTTGGGATGCAGGCTTCCGATAGCTTCTGCAGCTTTGATTTAAAATAATCCCAGGCCTCCTCTACCTTTAGATCTATAAATTCTTCAGTCCAATCCACTTCCCTAACTAATTTCCTTAATTTTTGAAAGTCAGCCCTTTTGAAATCAAAAACCCTAGTTGCAGATTTATTTTTATTAATCCTTCCATTCAGTTTGAACTGAATTAGCTCATGATCACTTGAGCCAAGACTATCCCCTACAACCATTTCTTCTATGAGGTCCTCACTACTTACCAAAACCAAATCTAAAATGGCATCCCCTCTAGTCTACTACTTGCTGAAGGAATCCATCAACAAATGCATCTAGGAAAATCTGAGCCCTATTATTATTACTAGCACTCGTCCTCCAGTCTATATCTGGGAAGTTAAAGTCTCCAATGATCACACAGTTTCCATTAGTATTTACTTTATTAAAAACATTAAAAAGGGCTCTATCCATATCCAAATTAGATCCCGGCGGTCTATAGCACACCCCAAGCACTATCCCAGGGGACGCTCTAATAGTTTTCTTCCCCAATGTAATTTTTGCCCAGACGGACTCAGTCATATCCATTTCATTGCTTCTTATTTCTTTACATTCTACCTCATCATTGATATACAATGCTACTCCACCACCTTTACCTTTATTTCTGTCTTTCCTAAACAGCACATACCCCTCAATACCTGTAGTCCAGTCATGACTACTATTCCACCATGTTTCTGTTATCCCTATAATATCTGGTTTCACTTCCTGCACCAGTACCTCTAGTTCCTCCATTTTGTTACCTAGGCTCCTCTCATTAGTGTACAAACATCTTAATTTTTGCTGTTTGGCCTCACTCACATTCTGTACCCTATTAGGTACAGTCATTCTACAGCCAGTATAACCTATTAGACTGGTATCTACACTGCCCTTCCTCCTACCCATGGATGCATCCTTTCTTACTTCGTTTTCTTTCCTCTCAGTGCTAAAATCCGGCGTGGAGATTACCTGGACATCTCCCAACCATCTCCCCCAAATTCCTAGTTTAAAGCTCTCTTAATCAGTTGTGCCAGCCTCCATCCTAGAAGTCTATTTCCCTCCCTACTCAGATGAAGTCCATCCCGAGAGAACGGTCCTCTGTCCATGAATGCCTTCCAGTGGCCATACATCCCAAAGCCCTCCTTATAGCACCACTGCCTAAGCCATCTATTGATAGTCATAATCTTATCACACCTTTGTTGCCCTTCTCTAGGAACAGGCAGAATCCCACTAAACATCACCTGAGCCTCGATTTCCTTAAGCGTCTTCCCCAGCCTAGCATAGACTCCCTTAATACTTTCCAGTGAGAATCTAGCTGTATAATTTTTTCCCACATGAAGGATAATTAGGGGATTCTTTCCTGCTCCCTTTAGAATCCTTTTCAACCTTAGGTCTACATCCCGTATCTTAGCACCTGGAAGACAGCACACCCTCCTATTCTCCGGATCAGCTCTGGTTACAGGCCTATCTGTTCTTCTCAGTAAAGAGTCCCCAATCACATAGACCTGGTGACAGTGCTATTCTCCAGTCTATCCCCTGTTCCCTCTGGCTGCAAGTTCTTTCCATTCCTATTCTCCCTTGTAATCCTCTTTAACCCATCCTGTATCCTCCTGGGGCTCATATTTGGTGTAATCTCCATTAACTCTTCCCCTTTAGGACTAGCCGCTCTTCTCTTCTTCCTTGCCCTTCCACCTTCAGCGACTACCTGCTGAGCCCCTTCTTCATTTTCCAACTCTGCAAACCTGTTCTTGAGCTCTGTTTCTCCTTCACTAGCCCGTCTTTTCCTCTGCCTGGTTCTTTTAGTCACATGCTTCCACTGACCACTTTCCTCACCCAGTCTCCCCTCAGAATTCCCCAGCCCTGCTTCCACCTGCAAGTCTGAGTTTTCCCTTCAGATACCTCATGTCTTTGTTCCATCATCTGCTCAAACCCCTTCCTAAACTCTACCAGACTTTCCACCTGCATCTCCAAACCTCGGATCTTTTCCTCCATCAGCTCTATCAGACGGCATTTCATACAGACAAAAATCTTACCAGGTGCCCCCTCCAGGATCGTGGACATACCGCAGCTTCCACATCCAGTCATCCTCAGTGTGTCTTCCGCGACATGGGTCACTCCCACTGCAGCCTCTGTATCTGTCACAGCCTTCCCACCTAGACCCTGTTAATCTAGGAAACACAAACCACACCCAAAACACCACCCCCCACAGCAAAACAAAAAAACACCACCAAACAAGCACCACAAGACAAACTCCCCTTTCAAACTCTCCCTCAGACTCCCCTGTTTACAGCTCTGTTTGCTAGCCCCTGTGCTGCTGCAGCTGTCTGGAGATTCAACTACCCTCACACTTTATGTCACTTTATGTCAGCACTGACACATCAAGGCAATGGTACCTCGTGATACCAGGGTGAGCAGCAGGCATTCAGATACAAAAATAATGGGCAACCTTATAGAAAACTAGACGAATGGAGAGAATAGGACAGATCCTCAGTTGGTGTTAATGGATGTAGCTCCATTGACTTCATTTATGCCATCCGAGCATCGGGCCTTCAGTGTGGAGAAGTTTATATATGTTGTACCTGTTATGTGATTAAACAGAGGATCTCTGCCTAAGGAGCTATCAATCCAGTACTATACTCACTTTTTCCAATAAGAAGAAAAAAATCCAAACCTACCCTACACTTGTGACTGGAAATCCCCATACACAACAATTCCTCTCAACTGAAAGGAAAAGAATTATTTAGGCAGATTCCCACTATAAAAAACAGAAATGCATTCTTTGTCATGCAAAATGTTTGGAAACAACATCCATTAGGGAGAACCACCATCTAATTTTGTACTATTGAGTATTTTTTCCCCATAGTGACCATGGTATGTCTACACGACAAAATTATGTCGACCTAAATTACATTGACGTACAGACGCTGCAGTAATTAAATTGCTTTTGCATGTCCACACTATGCTTCATATGTCAGTGGTGCCCGTCCTCATTACCAACACTTGACTTGTGGATGTTGCATGTATCAGTAAGAAGTACTGTTTGCATATATAGAATGGGATATTTGCCTATCAGTTTTGTGTTTGAGTTGCTACTGTTCTCCCAGTAAGGATGGTGATGAGGGACTGGATATGTCTTTTCCAGCATAAATGAGCATTTTAAGCATGAAATGCCTTAGTAGAAATAATCTCTATGTAAAATCTGAAATTTGCCTAACAATTAGGAAATTAATTAGAGAAACAAGTATTAAACACATCCTGATTAGCAATTTAAGACTATTAAAATGGTAGAAGGTAAAGAACAAACAACAACATGTAAATAAAAATGCAAATAGAAAAAAATGTAGATTTAAATAAAAAATGATTTTTGAAAAACACACACCATGATTTTTATCCACCCTGCTCTTAAGCCATGCAGGCATATTTGAAAATGTGACCCATGGTGCCCACACATGAGTATTTACATTGGAAATTAGCCTAAAAATTCCCTATTGTGATGTATGTAACATACCATGTGGTTTATATTTCCAATCAAACCATCTGCACTGTGATTCACCAGCCTGAAGCACCCCCTTCATAGCAAGACCCAGTGTTACGGCACTTCTACCTCAGTTTCTGCACAAGGATCTTTGGCCTACTCCTGTGCTAGAGGTGACTCGATATGTTGGCCAAACCATTTTAAAGCATGCAAGCCCTTCTGGGGTAACAAAGTCCCTTAGAGCAAGTCCAAAACCAACATCAAAACGGAAGAGCTTTAAGCCCCCTTCGTTACAGGTGGGCTCTCAGAATCAATGGCCTCTCACTGTCTAACCACCAGCTCCTAGCATTAATCAACCCAAATCTCTGGGTCAGGTCCACCCTCTTACCAGGGTCCTCCAATGGGCCTCAGCCCAGCTTTTTGCCTCCACATCAGAGCAGCCTGTCCGTTCTCCTTCCCAGCCAGCCCTCAGTTTCTGGCCTTTCCTCCTTTTCAGTCCCAAACCCTGCACAGGCATAGTGGGGTGGGGCTAACAAAACTGGGGTGACTATCCCCAGGTCTCCTGACCCTTAAAGGAGCAGACTAACCTTTTAGGTGATCCATTATGGCTCAAAAGCAAAGTATAAAAGAAGGAAAAACGAGCTACTGGAGATGAGGAATGGAGAGTCCATAGCAAATCACAGTCAGTCCTTCCAGTGGCTGTACTATTAGTTCTCCAACTCTTATGATTGGATCATAAATACCACAATATTTGATGTTTTACCCAAAGCCCCAGCTTCTGGAAACATTGATTTTGTGATCATCTCAGCTTCCATTAAAAAAAAATGCAAGTTTCTCGCCCATGATAGGGGTTAGAAAACATAAACCTAAGCGCACTCTAAGGGCTCACAATTCAGAAGAAAAATAAAAAGAACCCCGCACTTATCTTTTTAAAAATCTCATTATTTTTAAACCTATTTCATAATGTCTGAATGTTTGAGGTTAGCAAAACTACAGCTCCTATACGGGACATCTTTATTTCTAACATGTGCCAGGTGGAACAGGCTATTCCACCAGTCCAGGAATGTGTATTCTAGCCACACCTCTTCTTACTTTCAGCATACTCACTGTGCAAGAGGGAGAGGGTCCAGCAGTTGGTGGCATAGAGCCTGCTGTATAAGGTTGATGCTACATGGGAATTCCCCTGCAAAGGGTTCCCCAGCTGGCTCTTTATGTCAGCTCTCCATCTCCTTTGTGTCACTGGAATAGCAACAAAGAGAGTAAACTGGTGACCAAGATCTGGCCCTTTCTGTTTAAGGCCTGGTCTACATTAGAATATTAGATTAGTTTAATTACGCTGGTCAGGGGTGTGAAAAATCCTCACCCCTAAACCCCGCTGTTAAGCCAACCTAAATCCCAAAGCAGAAAGCACGAGGTTGATGGAACAATTCTTCTCTTGGGAAGGTGGATTACCTATGCTGACAAGAGAACCCCTCCTGTCAGTATGGGTAGCATCTATACTGATGGACTACAGTGGTGCAGCTGCAGTGGCGTGGCTGTCCACCATAGCATGTTAAGTGTAGACAAGACCTAACACTCCAGTTGAGTGGAGTTCCAGTGGAAATTCTTTTGCAGTTAACAAAAGTCAAGCTTCATTCCAAATTAGTATTTCAACAAAGCAAAACCTCTGCAACATTTGGAAGGAAAAAATAATCCCCTGATGTAGTAAATAATCTCTTGGCAGCATTATTTTTGAAAATAAATATTTTCTTTTTTAACTAAGCCTTCACCATCTGTTTAGCCTTCTAATTACAAATGCATGAGCATGTAATTCACAAACGTGTCATATAAAGTAAAATAGAAATTATTTAGATCTTTGCTATTGTATCTCCAGGTCTTAATTCAACTCAGCAAGCATCTGCTCTACGTTTCTCTCATGTTTCAGACAGTGGGAGAAATTGTTCCCCTGATGCAGTGAATTCTCTGCCATAGTTTATGGGAATCCACCAAGATGTATTGCAGATGCAGAAATAAAGTTTCCAGACACCATTAATGATTGCTTCTCGAAGCAGCTAGGCCTGGAACACGCAAGGGAAGAGGCAAGTCTTGATTTAGTCCTAAGTGAAGCACAGAATCTGGTCCAAGAGGTGATTATAGCTAAGCTGCTCAGTAATAATGACCATAATATAATTAAATTTAAATCCTTGGGTGAGCGGATACCAAAGAAGCCCACCAGTTAGCCGTTCTTTTTATAGTTCCCTTGTACTGTTCTTGGGCCAGAGGCAGTCTGAATGGAGGTCTTTAATCTGCACGAATCTGGCTCCTACTCCAACAGTAGCCTGTTCCCATCACCAGACTTATTCAATGAAAGCTTTTTAGCAGTTCTTTCAAGAAAAAAAAGGGACTGTTGTCTGTAGATACAAGTCACTGCATGCATAAGATCAACCAGATATTACCACCATCCCTGTGGTTAATTTCAGCTGGAACAGAAAGTAGAAGAAAACGAAAAGCTGAAGCAGCCAGGTTTTGCTTCTTGCCCTTGCTGTTAGCAGACCAGAAGAGATTTTTCTCCTTAAAAATAAAAAGACCTCAGGGCTTGTGGTGGTTGTTTTCAATACTCTCTGGCTACCACTGACTTGTGATGCAGCATCTCATTAAGATAGTCTGAGGTGCTTTCTGAGATATCACCATTTTCTATGGTATACAGCAGGCTACAAGTTAACAAACGGCAGACATTACAAAACAACCAGCAAAGAAACAAACTTGACTCAAGCACAGGACATCAATTTAAGGGCAGGTGCTTTCTCCTCCTGTGTTTACTGAGAGGATATAAGCAGCCAGAAAGATGTACCACATAAGGATATTATTCATGAGACTCTTAAAAGAAAGGTCATACACAATCCTGACCCTGATCCTACAACTGAATCTATCCAAGTGGACCCCTGAGCATCTACACAGGTCCATGCAATTCAGTGGGGCTCTGAGAAGGTGCAAAACTCAGGGTCTTCCCTAGCTATTCCGGGGCCCTATGCAGCCCCTCCCGCAGGGTGTGTGTGTGGGGCCCTGGGCCTCCGCTGGGGGTGGGGGAGGCTGGCCCCAGGGCTCCACATGGTGGGGGTTGTCTTGGATGACAGGAGGGAACCGCCCCCCCAGCACTCATTGGTAGCGCGGCTGGAGCCAGGTCACTGCACTTCCCGCTGATGATGAGTACAGGCCCGGCCCTGCTACAGTCCTCAGGGGAGTGGGGGCGGGGCTGGGGCAGAGCAGCGGTGGGGGGAGCAGGGGGCGGGGGCTTTGGGGAAGAGGCGGAGCAGCACGCAGCTGCGCAGGGCACCAGGAATTGTGGTGCCCCAAATTTCCTGGTGCCCTACACAGCTGCGTACTTTGCATATCAAAACTCCATCCATAAGATATTAACTGTAGCCCAGTTTGCTTCAACAGCAGCCTGGGATCTACAAGTTGTGGACTACAAACTGCGGCATGTTGGGAGAACTTCCTGGGTCCTGCCGGGATTAGCAGGAGGTCTCAGCAGTGACTGAGCTGGGAGCACCCAGCAGGCAAGCAGAGAGGAGGCTGCTGGACTGTAACCCTGTTCTATGTTCTTTACAGAATAAAGCCTTGTTCCTGGTGGTTCGTCTGAGTGGGTCTGGTCTAAGGCGAATACACACTGACACACGGCACAGAGCACACAAAGCAGCCGCAGGCCCAGTTTCCCAAAGTTGTGTAAAGTCGCAAGGCAGGCTTCCCCTATCTTGAGCAACCTCATACTGGGCTAGTGAACAGGAGGGGAGGTTACATAACAATGACTAAAATTTCATCAATATATAGGAAGAATCACCCTGCTGCATGCCTGGCGGTGTATAATAAAACTGAACTCAGCAGCAGATTATTGTTCTAATGCACAAGGGTTTGTAGTCATAACCAGCCCACGCAGAGTGCTTTAGGTTATTCTGAAGGCTGTTACAATGATTTACTGTGTTCTGTATTGCATCTAGATGTATTCTTTCTGCATACCAGCTATTACCATCGAAAGATGTTGTTGTAATTTGGAGTCAACAGCAGGTTTGTTTTCTTCTTCCATTTATTTGGTGGTGGTGAGGCAATAGGCCATTTGACTGAGGCAGTATTCCAAAGCCATTTCCATTATTGAAACCCTCATCATTAACATGGATAACCTTGCTGAATCTCTGTCAGGACTTACAAAGGTTTGATGGCTGACAATGGCCAACAAAAAAAAAAGCTTTTCTAGTACTTGTGGTCTGGAGCTAATGGAACTCTGAGGAATGTTGGGGACATGTATTCTGAGCCAGGATCCATTAGGAGATGAAAGGAGGTTTGAAATGAAAGACAGTGGGAGTTAGCCAAAAGGACTCCCACTCATCAGTTATATATTGGTCAAGTGTATTTTTTTCAAATTTCTTCTTCACAGCCTGAATAAACACTTTTCAATATAGGTGAAAACATTTAGCAAGTGAACATTATGTCTTTAGCGTGGCTGCTAAGAAAATGATCTTTTTTTGCCTGAAGAAAATTCCAACACAATTTTTTTAAAAAAATGATGAAAATGGAAATTTTCTTTACATATGGGTTTTTGATGAAACGCCAAAGATTTTCAGTGAAAATAGGATTTTCACAAACATTTCCATTTCACGCAAAAGCTATTTTTAATCATAAAAATGTTTCGATGGAAAAAATTTCATCCAGCTCTAATCTTTGACAAGTTGCTCTTCAAAATTACCTCTTATACATCCAAAATTCCATCTTCCATCTCTTTCCAGAGTTTATGCTCCTTTTCATTGGCTTCAGAAAGGCTGGATTTCCGTTTATCAGAAGGATACGTATTTGGCTTAAACAACCTTTTGTATCCTTTGCATGTAACCATTTTTGCTCACTCCTACTTCCTTTGTTTTTTAGATTAGGCATATGCGTGTCTCCTCTCTGTGCAGAAACAACTCCCATGTGGTGTCTAAGAATTTTAATTTTCAGGAATAATTTATCTGTACTCATCTGGCTTGGCAAAACACAACACCTTGCAGTAGCACTGAGTTTTAGGCCACCCCAGTTGTCTTTTATACACAGAGAAAACCTGAATATTTTCCAGAGTGAAAAAGGAAATTGCTTTCTGATGACAAAGATGATAGCATTCAATATTTATAGATTCTTTCTGAGGCTTAGAAGGGGTTCAAAACAGTTCAAAAGCAGTGATGCAGTGGAAAACCTAAGAAATAAATTTCTAAATCCTGTTTAAACTCACTCTTTCTTCAGTCACATAGATCTGAAGTTTTCTTTCAAGCACAGTGACAGTTGCTTCTCTTATTGTACTGTGCTCGTGGCTAAAAATCGCTTTACCTGTAATGCCTCCATTGGAGTCAATGGGAATTTTGCTGTTGTCTTCAACAGCAGCAAATGCAGATCACTATCTTTCTTTTTTTTTTTGATGGAATATTGTGGTGTTCCTGGAAACACGTTGAAGTCTGAGGCTTGCATTTTGAATAAGAAGTTATAAAATTGAGTTCTGAACTTTTGCATGTCACACGGGGAAGGTCTTCCACACTCCAGAAACAGACCGGCAGACTATTCCACGTACTGCAAAACTCTTTAAGCAAACTCTATAATCAGGCGCCCCATTCTTTTGTTACAGGGACAAAGTGAATGCAAAGTGGGTGCAAAATGCTACCAGTATGATGAATAGCCATTTTACTCATTTAGCACAAACTCAAGGTGCAAGAACATGGAGAATCAGCTCCCCCAACCTTTACATTCTCCGAGTTTCGTTATTTTAATTATACAGTCTCAATAGCCCTTTTGTGCTTTTTTTTTATTTTTTTCATTTAATCATAGAGAGACATGATTGTTCCTAAAGAAGATATTTGTCAAGATTTTTCTTAAATTCAGAGTCTTTTTCAATTGTGCTCTCCAAACAGCAAAGGCAAATCAAAACAGAAAACAAATGGCACAGAATCCTTTTGTACCAAAGTAAGTATATAGCTTGGAGCAAGCCTTAGTTATTTTGAAAAGGACTCTGTGCCATTGTTTTCTGTTTTGATTCACCTTTGCTGTTTGGAGAGCACAATTAACAAACACACACCCTGTAGACAGCGCTTCTCCTGCTGACATAGCTACTGCCTCTCCCAGGGATGGAGTTATTAAGCTGATGGGAGAGCTCTCTCCCCATCGGCTTAGAGCAACTTCACCAGACGCAGTGCGGCTGCGCCAATGTAAACTTGTAGTATAGACTTGTGCTTCCATTAATACAACAACATAATCGGGAGTGTCATTCATCTGAAACTACAGCTGTTAACACAACCCCTGGTCTTGAAAAACTCTGCAGAATTCAGACTCCCTCTGAAGCCAGGAACTCATTCTACAAGAGATTTTGTCCTTTATGGGTTTACATAACTTGCTTTCTCTCATATAAACACAGAGCAGCATGTGCATATCTATTTTTTAAAAAACCTACCCAAACATCAAACACTACTTTGTCTACACAATTCACCCTGTGAAGATGAGAAAAAGAACAAACCACACATGACAGATGTTTGTCAGGTCACTTAATCCACTACTGATTGGTATAAGAACATATAAAGAACAGAATAGATTTTGACACACTTAAACACTTTGAGTAGTCCCATGGAGCAAAATACTCCCCAAAAGGTATGCGGGTGTCAGAATCTGGCCTATTGTTAACTTAAAATAAACTAGGTATACAGCATAATATTCGCAGCCCGGAAGCTCAATAGGTTTTAATTGCGCCTTCTAGTACAAGGTTAAATATGTCTGACTTACACCATTCTCCAAAGGCCAGTTTTTAATTCGCCTTGTCTAGTAGGCGGGGGGCCAAGTGAGAGAGATTTCTACATCAGCCAGTGTTCTCATTAGTAAGAGCATGTCACTTACTAGCCTATCATCTCAAGTGTTGCTACCCCCATTCCCTGTTCCCATTTCCCCCCTTAGCAAAACATGATTCCAATTTCCCCATCCCCATTCCATGTTCCCATTTCCCCCCTTACTTCCTGACTGATTGCAGACTATATAGTAAAACTTGAGTTCCGCTTAGCTATACCTTAACTAATCATTTTCCTGAAATTTAACTAACCAATCCTAACATCTTGTAACATGATTATTTAACTAATTATATCCCACCACCTTAATTAGTTTACACCCAGCAAAATTAATTATACAGCAGACAGAAAATCACAGAACCAGACAGAGATTATACAGACAGACAATAGGGAAATGGGGACTACAGTGATAGAACAAACACAGAAATGAGGATTTCACATCCCAGCTATTGATAAGTGAGTTCTTGCCAGACAGGATGCTATCTTGAAAAGTGGAGTGATAAAAATGGGCTGAAATCTAGGACAGATCTACAAAACAGACTCATATCGGTATAACTACGCCACTCGGGAGCGTGAATGATGGATGGTACGATGAGATTGCCTATAGTGGAATGTGGCCCATCTGTGCCTGCTAGTAGAAAATCTCCCCAATGGCCAGAGATGGGGCACTAGATGGAGAGGGCTCTGAGTCATTACAGAAAATTCTTTCCCAGGTGTCTGGCTGGTGAGTCTGGCTGACATGCTCAGGGACCAACTGATTGCCTTATTTGGGGTTGAGAAAATGTTTCCCCCCCAGGTCAGATTGGCAGAGACCCAGGGGTTTTTTTGCTTTCCTCTGTAGCATGGGGCATAGGTCACTTGCTGGATTGAACTAGAGTAAATGGTGGATTCTCTGTCACTTGAAGTCCTTAAAGCATGATTTGAGGACTTCAGTAACTCAGCCAGAGGTTAGGAGTCTATTTCGGGAGTGGGTGGGTGAGGTTCTGTGGCCTGCGATGCGCAGGAGGTCAGAGTACAGGAAATGATCCTGGTGGTTCCTTCTGGCCTGAATGTCTATAACTCTGTAGGGATGGGGATTGTGCCTGTTTTGCAGTGGAGGTGCTCAGAAAGCAGAGAGGGACGAACTTTTTCAAAGCTTGGGTGGTTAGTGTGGGGGTTGAAAAATGAGCCTCAGGTCCATGCATATACAAACCATTTCTTCATCCACTTTACCCATCTGCCTTGCATTACCACTCCTTCTGACATGCTTAAACAGCAGAGGATCCCTGGAAAAAGTTCACTGCGGGGGACAAGGATATATGGGTAGCTTTGAACCTAGAACTTGCCAGCGTTGGAAACAAGTTAATTTTAAAAAAGCTATAGCTGTCTAGATCTGGGACCCAGGGTGAAATCCTGGCCCTATAAAAGTCTATGGCAAAATTCCCACTGACTTCAGTGCAGCCAGGATTTCATCCCAGAACTGAATCGAGGAGAACTAGACCTAGATCTCTTTGCACCAACAGGTCAGTTTGGATCAAAAGTCATTAGTTCCATGCAAATGTGATAAAATGTAGCAGGGCTCAGGAAAGACTCTTCCTCCTCTGGTGTGCTTTAGCCACAGAACACGCTGGCAGTCATTACACAGATGTTTTGTGGGGGAAGAGTGATGGGTGCTGACTAAAGCTTCCTCCGATGTGGAGATCTAGGTTCTGCACTGACCTACCACCATTCCTCAGTCACAGAATCATAGACTATCAGGGTTGGAAGGGACCTCAGGAGGTCATCTGCTCCAATCCCCTGCTCAAAGTAGGACCAATCCCCAACTAAATCAGTCTGTGGCTAACATGCAGACTTCCATCCCCAATTTCTTTCTTTCCTCGTGAAGACCCACAGCGGATATACTACTGGAGAAGCTGTGTTATTCCCCTGGAGGGTATCCTCTCTGATTGGGCTCTCAGTGTAATGGTGAACATATCATTTCCACTGCAGCAGGCCCTAACGCACCTATGGGAACGGCCAGCAGGCTCCTAAGTACGTTTTCCCTCCCCACCCCAAACGGTATTTAATAGCCCACTTGCTCTCCCGTGACAGCAGTTGCACTGCAATAGAATAAATTTCCACTGCTGTTACTCTGAGTCAGATCACTCTGAGGAATAGTTAAACTACAGCAATTCCTTCTAGAGACCCAGAACCTCAAAGAGAGAAAGGAAAGCTCATGATGACATGGAGATATGTGGATTCTACTACTCTGACAGCTCTGCTTATTGGCTTTCCGAGATTTTCCCACAGAGCATGATGCATATTGACTCTGCTGCCTCCTTTCTAGGGACAGTTCATGCACAGCAGAGCCTGGCCCTGCACATTTCTAATTCCTTTAATAGTCTCCAAGTGACGGTGACAGTGAGTAAAGTATATTTCTAGAGGAAAAGTCCCAAGAAATATCAGATTTTACCAAAACCCTATTAAACTGTCATGCACTTTAAAGTGAAAATCCATTGCTTTACCAGTTGATTCATAAACCCTTTGCTTATATAAAGAAGCCTTTCCCCCTGGTAATCAGGCTCATCTCCTCTTCTTCCTTAAGGGAGGTGATTGCACAATTCAGGGCTTTTGGCATTACAGCTCTTTACCACGGGCTCTGTTATACTCGGGGTTTCCATTGCACAGAACAATCAGAGTTTCCATTGTGGCTAATTTAACACCAGTAAATTGCCATGTGCATTAATGAACGACTGGCACATTCAAGTGGACGACTTTTCTCCAACAGGGGTATTTTTATAGATGTCACTTATTTATATGTCAGGGACCCTTCTCCCCCACTCCTAATTTGGCTATTTTTACATGTGAAATCAAGTAACAAATAGCCCCAGTGCAATCCAGTTAAGCTGAAGAACGATGCACAAGATCTAAAAGACTGGTCAGACTGCTCTGGTGCATCTGATGAAGTGAGCTGTAGCTCACGAAAGCTTATGCTCAAATAAATTGGTTAGTCTCTAAGGTGCCACAAGACCTCCTTTTCTTTTTGCGGATACAGACTAACACGGCTGCTACTCTGAAATCTGGAATTATGTTCTTTATCAAAGTTTCATGTATGACAACAGCATTACGTAAAAGGTACATTTACATTTCCCAGAAAGAGCAAATCACCCACACCTTCTTTAAAAGAGGAGTTTTGAAACGAAGACTTGCTTCTGTGGGTCTGTCTACACAGCGTTTTGGAGTGAGCTTTCCAGCATGGGTTGACAGATTCAGGCTAGTAGGGCTCACGCTACTGAGTCACAACTTCAAAGGACTCTCAATACAGCTACTTTTAGAGCATCGGCACATGCCCTGCTGGCCCTAGTCTTGTCAATCTGTCAAAGCCCTAGTCTGTGCGGCGAACAGCGGAGCAGCTAACAGAGGGAGTTTGCCGGGGATCTGTCCGAGAGTGCTGCATTAGGGGGGCTGTGTGGTGAGTATCTGAGTGTCTGATGCGGGGACAGTTTGTCAGTTTGACTGTGTGCTTGATTGTTTGAAAAGTGTGACTTGGGAGTGCTTTGTTCCAGGTGAGCCTCAAGTGGGCCTGACTGTTATAAAAAGGCAGTCAGCTGCAAACCAGCTGAGTGGCGAAAAGAGGGAGTTTGCCTGGGAGTTCGCCTGGGGAGAGCCCACTGAGGCTTTCATCTTGTAGGCTTCTCTGAGTAGTTACTACAACACCTGAGGAAGCTCTTAGAAGGAAGCTAATATGGATGGTGAGCGTTCAGCTGTTGTTACCTGCACAGGATGTGCCATGTTTGTATTTCTTCCACAGGACAGAAGCGACTTTGTCTGTACAAAGTGCAAGCTGGTCTCCATATTGGAAGAGAAGGTTCAAAGTCTGGAGAAACAGGTATCGACCCTGCGTTCCATAAGAGAAACAGAAGATTTCCTGGACAGACTTCAGGATATGCTTCCACGGGCACAAGGTTCTGAAGATTCAGAGCAGGCTGTGCAGCGGGGACAGAAGGACGGTGAAGAAATTTGGCAACATGTGACCTCCAGAAGAAGAAAGGGGAGCGCCCATGTACCAGCAATGCATATACAGGTAAGCAACCGTTTTCATGTTCTCTCCACAGGTACGAATGCGGAGAATGGACTAGATGATACATCTGAGGGAAGGGAGCAGAAGGAGACTCCACCGATTGGAAGGCATGAGATGCACTGTCTTAGGGAAGGGAGTTCCACAACCACCGCTCCCAAGAGAAGGAGGAAGGTGGTGGTGGTTGGGGACTCTCTCCTTAGGGGGACTGAGTCATCTATTTGCCACCCCGACCAGGAAAACCGAGAAGTCTGCTGCTTGCCAGGAGCTAGGATTCATGATGTGACAGAGAGACTGCCAAGACTCATCAAGCCCTCGGATCACTACCCCTTCCTACTTCTCCACATGGGCACCAATGATACTTCCAAGAATGAATGACCTTGAGTGGATCACTGCAGACTACATAGCTCTGGGAAGAAGGATAAAGGAGTTTGAGGCACAAGTGGTGTTCTCGTCCATCCTCCCTGTGGAAGGAAAAGGCCCGGTACAGCGTCGAATCATGGAAGTCAACGAATGGCTACGCAGGTGGTGTCAAAGAGAAGGCTTTGGATTCTTTGACGATGGGATGGTGTTCCAAGAAGGAGGAGTGCTAGGCAGAGACGGGCTCCACCTAACGAAGAAAGGGAAGAGCATTTTTGGAAGCAGGCTGGCTAACCTAGTGAGGAGGGTTTTAAACTAGGTTCACGGGGGAAGGAGACCAAAGCCCTGAGGTAAGTAGGGAAGTGGGATACTGGAAGGAAGCACGAGCAGGAGCACACAGGAGGGGAGGGCTTCTGCCACATACTGAGAAAGCGGGACAATCAGTGAGTTATCTTATGTGCCTATACACAAATGCAAGAAGCCTGGGAAACAAGCAGGGAGAACTGGAAGTCCTGGCACAGTCAAGGAATTATGATGTGATTGGAATAACAGAGACTTGGTGGGATAACTGACATGACTGGAGTACTGTCATGGATGGATATAAACTGTCCAGGACGGACAAGCAGGGCAGAAAAGGTGGGGGAGTTGGATTGTATGTAAGAGAGCAGTATGACTGCTCAAAGCTCCGGTATGAAACTGCAGAAAAACCTGAGAGTCTCTGGATTAAGTTTAGAAGTGTGAGCAATAAGGGTGATGTCGTGGTGGGAATCTGCTATAGACCACCAGACCAGGGGGATGAGGTGGACGAGGCTTTCTTCCAGCAAGTAACGGAAGTTACTAGATTGCAGGCCCTGGCTCTCATGGGAGACTTCAATCACCCTGATATCTGCTGGGAGAGAAATACAGCAGTGCACAGACAATCCAAGAAGTTTTTGGAAAGTGTAGGGGACAATTTTGTGGTGCAAGTGCTGGAGGAACCAACTAAGGGCAGAGCTCTTCTTGACCTGCTGCTCACAAACCGGGAAGAATTAGTAGGGGAAGCTAAAGTGGATGGGAACCTGGGAGGCAGTGACCATGAGATGGTTGAGTTCAGGATCCTGACACAAGGAAGAAAGGAAAGCAGCAGAATACTGACCCTGGACTTCAGAAAAGCAGACTTTGACTCCCTCAGGGAACTGATGGGCAGGATCCCCTAGGAGAATAACCTGAGGGGGAAAGGAGTCCAGGAGAACTGGCTGTATTTTAAGGAATTCTTATTGAGGTTACAGGAACAAACTATCCCGATGTGTAGAAAGAATAGTAAATATGGCAGGCGACCAGCTGGCTTAACAGTGAAATCCTTGCTGATCTTCAACACAAAAAAGAAGCTTACAAGAAGTGGAAGATTGGACAAATGACCAGGGAGGAGTATAAAAATATTGCTCAGGCATGCAGGAGTGAAATCAGGAAGGCCAAATCACACCTGGAGTTGCAGCTTGCAAGAGATGTTAAGAGTAACAAGAAGGGTTTCTTCAGGTATGTTAGCAACAAGAAGAAAGTGAAGGAAAGTGTGGGATCCTTACTGAATGAGGGAGGAAACCTAGTGACAGAGGATGCGGAAAAAGCTAATGTATTCAATGCTTTTTTTGCCTCTGTCTTCACGAACAAGGTCAGCTCCCAGACTACTGCACTAGGCAGCACAGCATGGGGAGGAGGTGACCAGCCCTCTGTGGAGAAAGAAGTGGTTCGGGACTATTTAGAAAAGCTGAACGAGCACAAGTCCATGGGGCCTGATACGCTGCATCCGAGAGTGCTAAAGGAGTTGGCTGATGTGATTGCAGAGCCATTGGACATTATCTTTGAAAACCCATGGCGATCGGGGGAGATCCCAGAGGACTGGAAAAAGGCTAATGTAGTACCCATCTTTAAAAAAGGGAAGAAGGAGGATCCAGGGAACTACAGGCCAGTCAGCCTCACCTCAGTCCCTGGAAAAATCATGGAGCAGGTCCTCAAGGAATCAATTCTGAAGCACTTAGAGGAGAGGAAAGTGATCAGGAACAGTCAGCATGGATTCACCAAGGGCAAGTCATGCCTAACTAATCTAATTGCCTTCTATGATGAGATAACTGGGTTTGTGGATGACGGGAAAGAAGTGGACATATTATTCCTTGACTTTAGCAAAGCTTTTGATATGGTCTCCCACAGTATTCTTGCCAGCAAGTTAAAGAAGTATGGGCTGGATGAATGGACTATAAGGTGGAGAGAAAGCTGGCTAAATTGTTGGGCTCAATGGGTAGTGATCAATGGCTCCATGTCTAGTTGGCAGCTGGTATCAAGCGGACTGCTCCAAGGGTTTGTCTTGGGGCCAGTTTTGTTCAATATCTTAATTAATGATCTGGAGGATAGTGTGGACTGCACCCTCAGCAACTTTGCAGATGACACTAAACTGGGAGGATAGGTAGATACACTGGAGGGTAGGCATAGGATACAGAGGGACCTAGACAAATCCAGAAAAAAACAAAAAGAAAAAACTGTTTGAAACTATTAAAACAGAACATTTCAATTGACCAGAATCATTTTTTTCTGGATTTTCACCTCACAAGTTTGTTTTAGATGTTAAGGTATTATCCCGATTCAGGATGGAAAAATTGTTCAGATCTCAAAAATTTTCACAGGCCAGGAAAACCATTTTCTGTTCAGCTTTCATTCACTCTCATCATTGCTTGCTGTATTGGGTTACGTATTTTTTTCCTACTTTGTATTTCTTGAAGGGTCAGCTCTGGGAAAGTGTGCTCGGTTCTGTTGTGTCATGTATATCATCTATATTCTAACAGAAGCAGAATTTCTGCCCTCAGTTATACCTGTGCTACCCTATTAAAGCCAAGGAGTAACTAAGGTCATAGATTGAAGATAATGTGGTTGCACAGGTGTAATTCAGGGCAGAAGTTGACCTTTTTCAGTTCAGCTTTAACCCCGTCCCAAGAGATATAGGCTAAACCAAAAAGAGCCACTTATACCAGAAAAAGGGTGTCTACATGGCGGATTAGGTGGTGTAACAATGTCTGTTTAAATTCATACCTTAGTTCACCAGTATAACTTTTCCCGGTAGACAAGGTCATAGACACTTAAATAAGTGTCCTGATTTTCAGAAGTGCTTAGCACCCATCTGTCCACACTTATTTCAAAGGAAGTTGCAGGCCGTTTGAAAATCAGTGCATCAGTATGAATGCCTCAGTATAAATGTAGGGGCCTAATGTTGGACATGTATATTTGAAATCTTGGCCCAGACCTTTTGATTCCAAAATCTGTGCCACTCAAGAAAACCACCACCCAGAACAAAAGTCTTCGGAAAGAAAGTGAAAATCATTGAATAGCAGCATCTGTACCTTAGTCTAGATTTTTTGCAACTTTTAGAAGACCAGGAGGGTTCAGAGACCCTAAGGCAGACATCTCCAGGCTGCAGCAGTGTGCTAGCTTTCCGTCAAGCCAGAAAATCTAAAGCTTACATTTAGATCATAACATCTAGATGAACTAGGCAAAACTGAAATGGATACTGATTTACCTTCATTTTACTTCCACCTTTTGGCAAGGATGCTACATTAGCACATTTCCAGGTCGGTGGTAGTTTGCCAGTTAATGACAGAAGGAATAAATCTTAACTAACTTGATAATGGAATGTGAGGGTGCAGCAAATCTAAGAAATATCAGGAGCACTCGTTAACATTAAACAAATGTGAGAAAGTTTCACTAATCTTGAGCTGAAGAAAGCGAGTGGGAGACAAGAGTGGAATTGTCCTACATAGAAAGTAAAGGATCTAAAAGAAATAGTACATATCTTTAGTCAATAACAAGCAAAAGTGATGATAAATAAATGGCCTTAGTAAGTCCCTTCGTATTCTTCTTTCAACAGATACAGATCTTCACACAAAGCTTGAAACTTATTCATTCATATAACCAAAAAGTGTATTCAGTCCACAGAGGAGCAGGTAAAGCACAATAAAAAATGAATACCAATGGTGAGAGCATAAACTCTTATTATCCCTCAACCGTCTAATAAGCTGGCAACACATTTATTGATAGTAAAGTGCTATGAGGCCTTGCATACATTAGTCTTTAACTTGTATGACAGAATGCAATATATTCAACAACATGCTATTTGTACACCAATTCCAAGTTGATAGCCTGAAATATTCTTTAAACACAAATTCTATTTAATGTCAGATTATTGTGCATCCTAATGGAAAGCGTTCCTTAAATTTACTATATCTAGGCCAAAATACCAAAACATGCTTTTTGTTCAAGAATGTCTGTTTTCCTCAGCTAGCTATTTTGTTCATGACAGTTAGATGAGTGCATAATAGACGTTAATGGAGTTGTAAATCATAATGTAGTAGAAGTTTATGATAGGACTAGGCCTCTGGTGTACACCTTTACAGTAAGGCAGCATTCAATTTCAGCTTCCCTTTTTGCAGGTATAATTAAATCCTGCAAAACTCTGCCTGTGCTCCAAATTGACTGTGGCCATGACTGCTGGCAAAGGAATGGCTAATTACCTGGTTTGCAAGTGTAGAAATTAGTTAGCCATTTAGCTACTAATAAAAGTTCTTGATATTAGTTGTGGGCAGTAACAACACCGGCACAAACTCCGCCAGCAAAGAAGGATTTTGAAACTGTAGTTATACTTGAGAATAACCTACTTCCTGCAATTTTGAGGCATGCCCACTGAATGTGCTTGAATGTAGGCATGTCGCCCTCTAGTGGGTAAATATGACTACGTCAACATCTCTAAAATGCATGGGACTGTCACCCTCTAGTGGCTGCAATTTAATTCATCAAGATTAACTTGTAAAATAGCAATAGACCTCTGAGTCTTTACCACTCCTATTTCAGTATGGTGTCCACAGGTAATACTGTTTCTTAAGGACTTATATGAATCTGTAACATTTAATAAAAGTAGCAGAGAGTGCCTGTCCCAAAAGAGAGCCTGACAAAGAATACACACTTTAAACAACAACCCTCTGCTTTCTACATTAACCAGTTCTTTATTGTATTGTCTATGACCAGGCATAATGTGGATAGATGCTGTGCAAAATTATTACAGAAGCATCTTTAGGCACCGTAGGTACTGTACAAGTACATAATATAAAGGGCAATCCTGTCTTACTTATAGTTTACAGTCTAAATAGACCAGGAGAAGGAGGAGTAATAGCAACAGTGAACTAAAGAAACTGTCCTTGTATTTACACAACAGGTCAGTGGCTGAACTAGGAATAGAACCCAGGGGGGTTGATTCTTAGTGCCAATGGATCACACTGCTTCTCACAAGATTCTGCGTAAAGATCTGTTGATGTACCCAAATCCTGACCTACAAGAAACCCACTATTCAAGTTCCTAGGCTTCATCACTAAATAATTAAGTACTCCGAGAGCATGATGTAAATTAAATACTTTGAAGAATGTCAGGCATCTGATGGGTCAAATCCAAAAACCTTCACTGCTACTTTGTAGACACAGTATATCAACTGAAACCCTGAATAATACCCTGAATAGCATCTATTTGCTGATAACAGACATTCTTACAATTTATTTAGCTCTCTACTGCTGTGTTACATGCAAATTACTCTAAATGCATCAACTCACATTTTTATAGGTGTATCATACGCACCATAGGCTCATCTTGTATAACGCTGTGAACAAATCTGTAACTGCAAATATTCATCATGTTCTGACTCTTCCTGAGATTCTAACTCTTCCTCAAGTCATTTCTTTCTTAGCTGTTTCTTTTTGTGTGGGTGTCACAAAGAAAAGAGTGCTTGCTTAAAGGGCATTCAAATGATAGCTGTGAATCCCTAATCAGCTTAAAGGTGGAGCAATGACATTAGTACAGATGCAAAGTTGTTTCATGCAGAGTTACCCTAGTGAGTATCAAAATCTGCCTCTAAAATGCATTGTGATCCGAGCTGAGCTAACTGCTTTGGCCACATTTTGCACCAAGTTCAATCTCACAGTAATCAGTGGGACTTCATAGGGGTGTCAATCAGTGCAGAATTTGGCCCTTTATTTTTAATGCTGGCACCAGCTTATAAAGAATTTCTGTCACCCTATGAGTACTCAAGCATTTAATTCTATTTGTATCTGCTGTGCAATCAGTTACTGGGTCTCTAGTACACTAAGGGCTAATTTCTGGCTTCATCCAACAGGGTGCAGCTCACACTGAAGTCACTGGTTTCAGAGTAGCAGCCGTGTTAGTCTGTATTCGCAAAAAGAAAAGGAGGACTTGTGGCACCTCAGAGACTAACAAATTTATTTGAGCATAAGCTTTTGTGAGCTATAGCTCACTTTGCAGTTGAAATTTGGATCTAAGATAGCACACAAAGGTAAAGAGCAAGCCGTTAAAGATCTCTCTAGAACTAAACATGACATTTGTAAAGCATGTGTTGCAACCCCTAATAGTGACCATGGCCATATGGTCAGACCAACAGGCCATCGAGCCCAGTATCCTGTCTTCCAACAGTAGCCAGTGCCAGATGCTTCAGAGCAATGAACAGAACAGGCGATCGTTGAGGGATCCATCCCCTGTCACCAGTCCCAGGTTCAGGCAGAGTCTAGGGACACCCAGAGCATGAGGTTGCATCCATGACCATCTTGGCTAATAGTCATTGATGTACCTATCCTCCATTAACTTATCTTGTTCTTTTTAGAAGCCCTTTATAGATTTGGCCTTCACAATGCCCCCTGGCAACAAGTTCCACAGGTTGATTGTGCATTGTGTGAAGAAGTGCTTCCCTTTGTTTGTTTTAAATGGGCTGCCTATTAATTTCATTGGGTGACCCCTGGTTCTTTTGTGATGTAACACGGCTTTTGTAAAGGGAAACCATGCCTCACTAATCTATTTGAATTCTTTGAGGGGGTCAACCAATATGTGGACAAGGGGGATCCAGTGGATATACTGTACTTAGATTTTCAGAAAGCCTTTGACAAGGTCCCTCAACAAAGACTCTTAAGCAAAGTAAGCTGTCATAGGATAAGAGAGAAGGTCCTCTCATGGATTGAGAACTTGTTAAAAGACAGGAAATAAAGGATAGGAATATATTGTCAGATTTCAGAATGGAGAGAGGCAAATAGTGGTGTTCGCAGGGCTCTGTATTGGGACCAGTCCTATTCAACTTATTCATAAATAATTTGGAAAAAGGGGTAAACAGTGAGGTGGCAAAATTTGCAGATGATACAAAACTACTCAAGATAGTTAAGACCCAGGCAGACTGCAAAGAGCTAGAAAAGGATCTCTCAAAACTGGGTGACTGGGCAACAAAATAGCAGATGAAATTCAGTGTTGATAAGTGAACATTGGAAAAACATAATCTTGACTCTGCATAATGGTGTCTACATTAGCTGTTATCATTCAAGAAAGATCTTGGAGTCATTGTGGATAGTTCTTCAAAAACATCTGCTCAATGTGCAGTCAAAAAGGCTAATAGAATGTTAGAATCCATCAGGAAAGGGATAAATAATAAGACAGAAAATATCACAATGCCTGTTATAAATCCATGGTACACCCACATCTTGAATACTGCATGTAGATCTGGTCACCCCATCTTAGAAAAAGATGTATTAGAATTGGAAATGATACAGAGAAGGGTAATAAAATGATTAAGAGAATGGAACAGCTTCTGTATGAGGAGAGATTAAAATGACTGGGACTTCTCAGCTTGGAAAAGAGATGACTAAAAGGGGATATGATAGAGAGCTATTAAAACTTGGCTGGTGTAGAGAAAGTGAATAAGGAAATGTTACTTACTCTTTCACATAACACAAGAACCATGGTCACCCAATGAAATTAACAGGTAGCAGGTTTAAAACAAACAAAAGGAAGTATTTCTTCACACAACACACAGTCAATCTGTGGAACTCCTTGACAGGGGATGTTGTGAAGGCCAAATCTATAAAGGGGTTCAAAAAAAGACTAGATAAGTTTATGGAGGATAGGTCATTTAATGGCTATTAGCCAGGTTGGGCAGGGATGCAACCCCATCCTCTGAGTGTCCCTAGTCTCTATTTGCCAGAAGCTGGGAATGGACAACAGGAGATGGATCACTTGGTGATTATCTGTTCTGTTAATTCCCTCTGGGGCACCTGGCATTGGCCACTGTTCA
This sequence comes from Chelonia mydas, assembly GCF_015237465.2. NCBI lineage: Eukaryota > Metazoa > Chordata > Testudines > Cheloniidae > Chelonia > Chelonia mydas. The sequence continues at coordinate 120,606,369 of NC_051245.2, forward strand.
AAGACAGGATACTGGGATAGATGGACCATTGGTCTGATCTTAGCTGTTCTTATGTTCTTAGTTGTTCTTGGACAGAGAATGGAGCCTCATTATTTTCTTTCACTGACAGAATGGTGGTTGTACCACAGTATGTGTGTGTGTTGATGTTACTGTCACACTCAGTATTTCCTCTGTTTTCCTTGTCACGCTGACTTATAATACAAGTCTTCTTTGTGTTTTACCTCTCTCTGATGCCTAGTCATGTCTGAAGACTTTTCTATCACAAACAATATCCACAGTTTTTCTTCTCATGAAAAATATTCCATTTTCATAGAAAATATTTGGATTTCTCTGAGAAACAAAGAACTGGTGTTGTTTGGTTTTGTTGTTTGGTTTGGCTTGTTTTTGTAGATGGTTGGCTGTGTGTGGGGAGGCGGGGGGAGAGAGCCAAAAACTGAACATTTACAGTTTGTGGTTTTCAGTGAAGAACCAAAAAATATCAGCATTTCCTTTTTATGAAAATGAAAATTTTCATTCTTATCAAAACTTTCCACAGGGGAAAAAAATTCTTAAACAGCTTTACTGTTTTGTTTTGTTCCTTCTGCAGGTTTCACGAGTGATGTACTCAGTTTTCACTTCCAGTGATACATACAGCTGAAAATGGATATACGTTAAGACACAGTTAGTACTGACAAAACACAGAAATATTTGAAGCCTGGTACTTTTTATGAAACACCAGAGATAGGTCCTATCTGGAACACTAGGTGAAAACACACCTGAACTTTGGGAGAGTTTGAAACTAGATCCAAGCTTTATGGCTGTGGCCTCTATCAGAAATGGTCTTGATACACCTTTGAATTGAAACATAACCCCTGAATGTTGGGAAAGCTCAGATCTGAAGATCACCAGAGATCCCATCTTTACAAACTGGAGCCATCTCGGGTATATAATAATGTAAAAAACACAAACAATAGAGTTGGAAAAAACAACAGGAAAACATTTTTCCGAACATTTTATGGAAAAAAAATATTCAGTGTTTTAAAATGTTCATGGAAAAATTGAAATTAAAATAATTTAGCGAAGCGCTACTGAGTAGTTTTTTAAAGCAGTGAAGAAAGTTCTCTGTGGTTCTTCAAAGGAGAGTGAAAAAGCTCTTTCTTATCCAACAACACTGCCATTAAGTTTAACTGACAGTTATGTATAGAACAGACTCTTCAACCCACATTGATGATAATCTGCTTTGAGTCTATCAAATTCTGCTGTTGATTGGGAGAAGAAGCACAATTAAGAAACCCAAGGACATGCTTCAGACAAATGTATTTTATTGTACAATAAAACTACACTTGAACAGGGAGCTGGAGTATTATCCAATAACAGAATTAGTGGAGTTCTTTTGTCTAGTTGTATCAGCATTAGAAACATTAAGACTGATGGATCAAGCAATGGGAGAAGATTTTGTTTCAAAAAGTCCTTGAGTGTTTACAGGCACTGATGACATCTGACCTTGAAAATTCTAGCTATTCTGTTGTTTGCCAAAAGCTTTTCTCCTTGCATGTAAATCTCTGAAAACCCAAGGGTATTTTGAAATGTAGCAAACTCCTCTGGGTAGCCCATTCATGGCTGCATGGAATTCCTTGCTTTCTCTGGGCCTGAGTCAAAGGCCATTGAAGACCATGGAAAGATTCCCATTGAGTTCAATGAACTTTGGATCAGAACCTCTGCTCTCTTAATTGTTTCTCAAATAGGAATGTCTTTGGATGCTTTTGCTTAGATCATGTGTATGCAGCCATATTCCCTTGCTGATAACTTAATCCTCTTCTAATTCAGAGCACCCAACACACTAGCTTCACTGTAAACAAATTTCCAAAACTCTGCTTTGTCCTTTCGGTAAGTCCACATTCACATGAGTGCAACTGCAGTGTGCCACACACAAGGTCCTCTACCAGATCAAGCTTTTATTGCAGGGTATAACCTCAAACCCCAACCCATTTATTTTCCCTTTTGATATGTTACAGAAAAAAGAACCAGACATGGATAGCGGTTTCCCATTTATATTTAGAAACGTTCTCCTTTCTCTAATCTTATCCTTCACTTTCCTTTTCTTCTTCCTGTCAGGCACCCCACCCTGTGCCCTTCATTTCTTTGGTCCCTTCCAGTACTTGGTTTGCCAGGTTTGTTAAAGGATAGTGTTTTAAATGTTATTGTGCCTAGTAACATGGAGGAAGGTGTCAAACCTCCATAATGGTCAATTATGAAGGAGCATTTCTACTGATTATGAAAAAGGGTAAATGTTCATTTGGAACTAGACTAAAAAATACCAATGAGAAAGAAGGGTGGTAGGTGAGAGAAGAGAGAGGCCAAGATTTTGAAACCCAGCTGCCTAAATTGAGGATCCTAAGTCCATACCAACTGAGATGTTCCTTTTAAGGTTATTGAGGTCAAAGGGAGCTGTTGGGAGCTCAGCGCTTTTGGAAACCAAGCAGGTGCCTAAATATGAATTTAGGAGCCGAACTTTAGGCAGGTGAGTATCAGGCCTATTGTGGGCTGTATATACTGTGGCTAAGCACTTGCTAAGGTGACACACATTTCTATTCAGCTACATCTGTAGCAAATACACAAATTTAATCTCATCTTGCCCACAAAAAGCATACTCTCCTTGCCCTGTGCATTCTACTTTTGCTATTAAAAACACATTACCATATTAAAACATATTACTATATTAAAAAACCCTGAGATTAGTATATATTTCTAAGCACTTATTTTAACCAAAGTTCTAACATACAGATCTAATAATATGTTCCGGCTCTGTTTTTAACTGTTTCAGAGACCCCCATGTAATTTCTGTGAAGGTGTCACATCAACACAACACCCTCTCTACCAGTGTCTCATCAGCACAACACCCCTTCCTACAATGTCACTTCAGCACAACACCCTGTCTCATAGCTTCACATCAAGCCATGCCCCTGGACAGGTGCTAAAGCACACACTGGAAGAAATCCTCTTAAATCAAAGGACTAAAAGTCAGCACCTCAGAAGCCACCAAAGTGGCTGTACAGGGTGACGTTTGGGGTCTATCCTCAGCTAGTGTGAGTCTGTATATCTCCATTGGCTTCAGTGAGGATTTGGCCTATGGTTTTAAAAATTGTGCTAAATACTTTCCAGGATGTCAAGGGTTCCTTTGATTTCAATTATAAACCATTTTCCCCAAAGGTCTAGCATAATTTTAAAATGGAAACATTCCTCTCTCAACTTCAGGTTACGACACTTTTAAAAATGAAGACCTGGCCATGATTTTGTGTGTGTATTTCTGTATCATTTAAGAGGCAAGAAGGGTGGAAATAATCTGTAAAAGTCTGTGTGGCAGTGGAATTCTCTTTTGATTTTAAGACAGGAATAGGCTATGTAGGGTAGCCTATTTAGGCCATCCCACCTAGCCTTCCACTCTTCCTGTTACCTCTTACAGTCCACTACAGATACAGAGATCTTGCCCCCCGTTCTCCCACTCCACCGACAATGCTGGCTCTAATTGTCCGTGTCAATTTTTTTTTAAAGTAGTGTCATACTTTCTCTCATGCTGCCCATCCCCATAAAAGACCACTACATTATCCTCTTTTAACATCAACGTATGCCACTGATGTCTACACAACACTTGACAATGGCTGGGCAGGTGGTATGTTGCTAATAATCAGACAGATGGTTGCAACTATCTCACTATTACCTAGTGATCCCCATCTGTTTCTTGTATCCACCTGTTGTCTCCTGTCTTAAATTTAGACTAAGCTTTTCAGGGCATATTTAAAACTGACCAACAGGCCAATTGGCATATTTAAAAGAGACCGGCAGAACCATATTTACTACAGTGCCTAGCAGTAAGAGGTGGACTAGATATAGGGGTTTATTTGTATTACTGTATATAAAAGTGTTGGTGGTGGAATAAGCAAAGTACTCTTGTGGGGATACTTTGGCAAGGAAGTGGGTTTTCCACTTAGCGCTGAATATGATAAGGGTAGCAGTCATTCTGTTTTTTTCTGTCAGTGAATTCCATAGTCTTGCTTCACTTCCTGTGAAGGTTCTGTCTCCCACCTCACAACTCTTCCTCTATTGTTCATTGCATGTTATGAGCTTGACACAGGAACCATTTAGTGAAACAATAGCCGGTGACAGTCTCGTGGTCAGATTAGATTAACATAATGACCCCTTCTGGTCTTCTATGAATATCTTTCTGACAGCTTCTTTGTTCCAGGTGAACAGCACCAAATAGAGGTAATATTACCACTCTATCCATAGCTGTTGCAATGGGTCCTGGCTGCAGAGATGGCGAAATGATTGGTCAGATAGGTAGGACAGGTTTCCTACCAGATTGCTGGGTAGGCCAAAATGAGAACTTGAGAGATTTTCAAAACTGGATTTTCATAGTGGCTACGTCAGTTAGCTGAGGTGTTTCTACAACTACGAAATCCTGGGACAGCTCACAGGGCTTCATTTACCTTTACTGCATCCTAGGAGGGTAAACCCATAGCAATTTAGCACAGTGGTAACTATGCTGCACCTGTGGTATGTACCGAGGAGTTTTGTCTTAAAGATTGGAAGTGTTACGTTGCTCTCTCGTGCATATGGTGATCAGTTTTTAGACTCCTGTTGGTTCCAATGGCTTCTGTTAATATAGGTGAAGTAACACCTTCAGAACTGTGTGTGGGTGTGAGGGCTTCCAAAGGAACCGATTGTTGTCATTGCTTGGGGGACAACAACAAGAGGTTTATTAAGTTGTGGGGTTTTATTATCACGTTTCATGAAGCTGTCACTTCCCCTATATTAACAAATGCAGTTGGAACCAGTAGGTGCATAAAACCTTAATAAAGGTAGTGCAGAACCACCACCATCACAACCCCCTCCAGAACAACGGCAATGGATTTTTTTGGAAGCAAACACACACTATTTCAAGGAAAGGAAGTTGCAACAATTCCGTGACACTGGCAAAATAAAATTCAGAAAATTCACTTACATGCTCTGTCTTTATTATCTGCTATACTGTAGCTAAATTCATTTTCTTACAAAGAATTTTTTGCAACGCGGTCTTCCTGAGAGCAACACTGAAAAGCAGAACATTACACAAGGAATATTTTGGTACTGAAAGAGACATCTCACTGCTGTGGAATCAGTCCCTTTTTTCAGCACTCTTATTTTCGTCCTTCACAACATTTGTCAATATTTGCTTTCCTTCTCTAGAGCCATATGAGCCCGAGGCTTCCTATATTCCACGTCCATGCCATTTTTAACTGAGGAATCAGTGTGATACAGTTCATAGTGCCACTAACTTCAATAGTTTCTGAGGCCTTTCAGTTGTGGGTTTCTGAAGTAAATTACTAATACTTGGAGAAAACTCACTGTGGCTTCTGACAAGTTTCTGCCCCCCTTTGCTGTAGAAATACTTCAAGAAGATGTAGCTATTTTCCCCCTGCAGAATCAACATACTGCTTGAAGCAGAAACAAGTGATATTTGGGAGGTATGGTCTGGCCAGCTTTGGTCCTGATAAAATACCTTATTCTAGGAGTGTTTTGGAAATGTCAGTAGAATGATTCAATGGTTCTCTGTAGATGCCTGCTGGAAGACGTCACCCCAGAAATCAGTAATATAACTGCTCACAAATTTTTCAGCTAACTGTTTTATCATTGAAATAGGTGATTTGTCAAAACCTAAATTAGTTATGAAGCAGAGTCAGTTTTATTGAACCTCCCTACTGTCAACATTTTTGGAAAAGAAGGTTTCAGTTTTTCAAGTCAAAACAACTTTTCATTTCAAAATATTAGTAAATTCAGATTAAAACAGGTTAGAAAAAGAAAAAAAGGTGAAATCAGAATGATCTGTTTTGATTGTAGAAATTTGAGATTCAACCTTTCATTCCAATTTGGAATGGGAAAAATTTTCTATGTCAAGTTTCAGGGGACAGAAAAACCATTTTCCATACAGCTCTAATCAACAACCCAATAGGCCTGCTGGTCTGTTTGAAAGCCTCGTTGCCTATTAGAACCAAGGGAACTCTGGCAACTAGAGTGCAGGGATTGGCATAGTAACTGTATGGTTATTTCTCAATGGCCATACTGAGAATATGCAAATCTCTTTACTCTGACTGGTTCCTCCTTTCAGAATTTTCAAGCCATTTGACAAACTCACCAGCTCACATTCTCACAGCCTGGAGCTGTACCAGAACTCCACACTACCAGCCCCAAATTCAGTGAAAAAGGGAAAAAATACCAAGAGGCAGAAAAAAATGGACATCTGAAATTCTTTTAAAAAGTTTTAGACAACTTTAATTTGGTAATATCTGGAGGCCCCAGCCAAGATTAGGTTTTCATTGTGCTAGGCCTCATATAAGCACATGTGAGACAGTCCCTGCCCCAAGTAATTTACAATCTGAATGGTGGATGGGAATGGAAGCAAAGTGATTTTTCCATGGTCACATAGCAAGTCTGTGGCTGAACTACAGAAGTCAGGTCTCTTAACTCTAGGTCTAGTGCCATATCCATCAAATCATGTCCCCTCCCAAATAATGTTGTTCTTAATTTCCCTCCTTCAGGCTTGATCCCTCTCCCATCAAAGCAAATGAGGGTTTGTTGGGTCACACCACTCTCTCTCCAACTACGTTAATCAGATCAGAAAAAAAAGAGCTTTCTTCTTGGCCCTCTTCCCCAGAGCCTACAAATCTTGTGTCTTCACAATACTATGCTAAGTACTTGTTTGCATGCAGCTTTTTTAAATTTGATTCAGTTCAGAAATGCAAACCACAGTTTGAAGATAAATGCCTTTACCTTCAGGAGCGGGGAAAGAAGATAAGGCGGGAAATAAGTGATTCTGACTAATAGTGCTAAAATTATGGACTTTAAATTAATTAGAGCAGTGTTTCTCAACCTTTTTGATACCAGGCACCAGCTTGCTGCCTTCCTAAATGGTGTCAAGGATATCTCAGGGACCAGTGCCAGTCCACGGACCGGTCATTGAGAAACACTGAACTAAAGCATATTACTTCACAGATGAAAGAGCGTCACTCTTCCATTGTCCCAAAGTACTGAGCATTCAACAGCTTCCATTGACCTCAATGGCCTCAGAAAGAAAGTGACGGGCGACTGGGAGTGGGGATTATAGAGGGATGGGCCGGAAAGATATTCTAGATTTTCTGTTTAAAACAAGTCACCATTCAACAGTTCCATGGTCTTTTGTTGGTAGTTTCTTCCCTTTAATTTAAAATGGGAATACTTAATTAAACATTTCAGTATAACAGCTGGAGGGTGCTTTCAGTTAACATGGTAATAACTATATCCTGAGCCAATAAACTCAGAGGCTTTCACTATCAGGGTTTATTCACCCCAGGATAAGATTACTTACTCATAAACAAGCAGCAGCCTCAAGGTATCATTCTAATAAATAGAATAGGTCAAGGTAATTGTAACGAATGCCAGGGTAACCTTCTACAGCAGTAAGCATTTAGCAAGTGCTAGCAAGCCATTCACATTTGCTACTGTCTCACTTCAGTCCATCTCTATTAACAATCTCTCTTTTTCTGACACTGTAAATGCTGGAGTTAAAATACATTCATTTATTAGTGATCTCTGATTATAAACTGCATCTTGAAGCAAACCAATCCCAATATTGTATTAACACAACAGGTTTATATTCAAATGCTGTACAGTCCTCTATGCTCCTCTTATTCTAAAGAGCTTATCATACAATTTTAGGCAGCATTTCATAATTTTGACTGAGATTGGAAGAAGAATTCAAAGAGGGATTGTGAGCCTCACAGAAAAACCCCTCTGAAGCATCTTTAGCTCCAGTGTATGATTTTTCCTTACTGTAAGCTCCTCTAAAATTCTCAGTGTCACAGAAGTCATGGAAAGTGTGAAATCAGTGTGCTGCAATGAAAATCTGAAGGAAAATATATGTTTTTATGTTGTTGGGGTAGTGTCCTGATGTTAGATATCTATAGTTTGGGTAATCAAAAAATGCCTAGAGATGTGTGAGGTTACATACTGTAACTGGAGGTTCTTCAAGATATGTGGTCCCTGGCTGTATTCCACATGTGGGTATGCATGCATGCCAGACACCTGAGTATGGATATTTTTCCAAGCAGTGTCCGTTAACACACACATGCACAGTATCTTCCATCAAGCTCCCAGTTGAAGGTATAAGGGACGGTGCAGATTGGCGCAACTCCAGTTTCTCCTCTAACTCCAATGCAATTGAATTTGAAGCAGAGAAGTAGGGCAGGAAGTGGAATACACATAGGGACCACACATTGCCAAACTGTGGCTTTCCAAATGTCCTGCAACAGGACATCTGGTATGGAGGCTGCTTGTGCTCACATGGAGTGAGCTGTAACACCCTGAGGAGGGCGAAGGTTTGCTATCTTACAGCATTTTAATATGCATCCAGAAACCCAATTAGAAATGCTCTGTGACGATGTGGCTTGGCTCATTGACCTTTCTGCTATGACAACAGAGCGTCTCAGAGAATTTTCTAATGGGTTTGGTTCTCTGAACACCAAGGCACATCTGACATCAAGGGAGTACAGTTTCGTGTCCCCAGGAGAATCGTGAGGTTTTGGAAAAAATACAGGTAAGTGAATTGATTGGTTGATATGGAATTTGGACACCATATTGGGAAGGAATTTGGGGTGTAGCCAGAGGAAGACTTTCTCTTTATGAAATACTGTGTAACACAGGTGTGCCATCATGGCTGTGAGTTCACTAATCCTTCTGGACAAGGTGATGGCTACTAGGAACTCCACTTTCATGGACAGGTGGGTCATGGCATATTGTTCAAAGGGTGGGCCTGTGAGCGTTGACAGAATGAGGTTAAGGTCCCATTTGGGCTTGGGTTCAGAAAATGCACTGTAGTCAGGTGCATGAAGATAGAGTATCCTTCCACCAGGGAAAGAAGATACTAATCGCTGCTAGGTGTATACAAAGTGAGCTAAGGGATAGCCCTGATGTTTTTAGGTCAAGGAGATGGTCCAGGATAACTGGAATGCACACTGTGGTGAGGGGATGTTGGGGGCGACCATTTAGCTTGGTAGCATGCGCTGGTCGAATCTTTTCTGCTTTGGTTAAGGATCTTGTGGACTGAGGCCGAGCATGAGCATTCTATTTCTGATGTCTATCGAAACACCAGGCTGTGAGATGGAGTGAGCTTAGGTTTGGATGCCTCAGCCTCCCATGGTCTTGGGTTAGGAGATCCAGGAATGGGTGGGCATGTGGACATCCTTAGGAGATCCATAAACCAGAACTGACTGGGCCAATAAGGTGCTAGGAGGAGGATGGGGGCTGCATCTCAGTGAATCTTCTGGAGAAGATATGGGGGAAGAGGGAAAGGCAAATCTGAGGTTGCCTATCCAAGGGAGCAGGAGAGCATTGCCCTGTGACTTGCTGCCTATGGCTCCCTTGGAGCAATACATGGAAACCTTTCTGTTCACCTGGGACACAAAGAGGTGCTGTAGAGGAGAACTCCACTGTGTAAATATGTTGGTCAGAACTGTGTCATATATTTCCCATTCGTGGTCTGTGGAGAGACTTCTGCTTAGTCTGTCTCCTAGTGGTATAGTGCCCGAGAGGCACAGAAACCTGACTTCTGACACACCAGTTCCACAATCTGACTGCCCCCAGACAGAGGGGACAAGATCTTGCTCCTTCGTGTGTTATATGTACCACCGTGGTGATACTGTCTGATAGGATTTGCATGCTGAGTGAGTGTATGCAGGGAAGAAAGGCCTTGCAGGCTAGGCAGACTGGTTTGAGTTCCAGTACGTTTGCAGTCTGCCTTCCCATGGTGTCCATGTTCTCTGGGCTGTGTAGCAGTTCAAATGAATGACTCCCCAAGTGAGGCTTCCATTACAATGGTGCCCCTGACCATGGGAGGCCTGAAGGGGATCCCCACCATGACCCTGTTCAGATTGGACCACCAAGCAAGAGAGGTCAGAACTCCTGAGGGAACAGTGACTCTGAAGTCGATATAGTCCCTGGTTGACTGGTAGGTTGAGGGAGTCAAGCTTGTGGGCACCTCAAGTAGAGCCTGGTGGAAGGTGTCACATAGGTGCATGCAGCCATATAGCCCGAGAGGGAACAGCACCAACGCACCGTAGTTCGGGGCTTGCAGGCAATGCAAGTGATCAGGCTGCTCATCATGTAAAACTAGAAACATTTTCCACTAGAAAGAAAGCTCATGCTGATATCGCGTCCGGCCTTGCTTCAATGAAATGTATTAGCTGTGTGGGTTACAAAACGGACTTGTTTTCATTTATGCAGACACCTAAGGTGGCAAGGAGGCACCACAGAGACTATTACGAAGACAACTTCTTGTCAGGATTGTCCCACCAGAAGCCAATCATCCGGGTGTGGGAACACCGTATGTCCCTGGCACGGCATCTGCGCTGCTACTGCCACAAACCCTTTCATGAAGAACCTGGGTGCCGTTGCAAGACCAAAGGAGAGGATGTGGAACTGGCAGTGCTGCTGGCCGGTCCTGAACGGTAGGAACTTCCGGTACGATGGGTGAATGTCCACATAGAAATGTGTCTTTCGCATCGAGAACCGCAAATCACACTCTCTCCTGAAGGGAGGGGATTATTGATGCCAGGGTAAATCATCCTGAATTTCAGCGTCCTGATAAAGATATTGCACTGTCGAAGTTCCAACACATTGCCATTTCATCAACAATAGACAAAACAAAACAACGTGACAATGTTAGGCAACTGGGGTGCTGTGACCAGTGTTCATCATGTTGAATGTTGGACAGTATTGTCTCATCATTACCTTCCATTCCCCGTTTGTTGGATCCAACAATCAGGGCCGGTGCAACCACTAGGCGAACTAGGTGGTGGAGCGGAGGTGAGCTGGGGCGGGGGGGCACGGAGAGGGCCACCTGCAGCAAGTAACAGGGGGTGGGGGCGGTGCATAGGGGAACCGCTCCCTGCCCCAGCTCACCTTTGCTCCGCCTCCTCCCCTGAGCACCACCCCACTCTGCTTCTCTCCCTCCCAGGTTTGCGCGCCAAACAGCTGATTGGTGCCGCAAGCCTGGGAGGCAGGAGAAGCTGCGGCGTGCTCGGGGAGGAGGTGGAGCAGAGGTGAGCTGGGGTGGGGAGCTGCTGCACACGGCTCCCTGGGCTGAGGGGAGGGGGCAGCGGGGAGCTGCCTCAGGAGGGGCTCCCTGGGCTGGGGGGGGGGGCGGTGGTGGGGAGCTGCCGCGGGGGGACACCTCAGGGTGGAGGGGGAGTTGCCGTGGGGAGGGGGGTGCAAGGTGGAAGTTTCGCCTAGAGCGTGAAACCTCCTTGCACCGGCCTTGCCAACAGTTGTCTCTTATCTTATACTTCGGCTGTAAATTTTGTGGGGCAGAGACCAGATTATGGGGCCCTAATTCCTCGTTGGGGCTTGTAGGCACTACTGCAATACAAATAACAATAACGAAATAGTTGTGCTGGGCACCATATAAACACATAAGATGACACTGTCCCATTTGTCACAAAACATTTCCCCTGTCCTACTCCACAAGACTCTCATCCAGTAGTTTCATACCCTGGTTCCAAGCATTTTTAGCCTTAGTATTCTTTCTTTGTAGAATTTCTCCTCCACCGTGTATGTCTTTTTCTCCTTCTCAAATGTCCTTGAAATCACAAAGTGTTATTGTTCTCCATTTTAGATAATCCCTGGTCATGGTAGAAAATGTTCTGTTGTAAAACTAAGTTTTTATTATTGAGTTACAAGAGATTGAACAGAAAGGAAAATGATAGGGATTGCTGCTGTCAGGGAAACAAATCATGGCTTTTATTTTTTTATTTTGTTAAAAATATGGGCTGGGAATGAATTCCAAAATCCTGCCAACAGCACTGGACAAATATACATGCTACTAGGAAAACAGAGATTTAATTAATTTTGGCTGCACACCTTATACTATCATGATAATTCTTGGTACTTTTATTACAATAAAATAAGAATAAGAAATTGAGTGTAAAGACAAAACCTGTAGTTTAGTAAATGTTTATTATTTCAGTGGTGACCCTGTAAATGCAGACTTACATCCACTTGAAATTTATTAAGCCTCACCACACTCTTGTGAGGTGGACAAGTATTGCAATAATCATTAGGTAGATAGGGAAACCAAAGCACATGAAGGTGAAGTCCTCTAACTCACTCAAACCTAAACTGGAAGATGGGAGAGTTTGGAACAGAATGGAAGTGTCCACTTCCCTTTGAATTCCATTGTCTAACCCATAGACAGCACAACTTGCCCCCAAGCAGATAGCATTAGTCTAAGCAGCAAGATTTTTACCTAGAACTTAACTTTTCTAAAGTTTTTTTTTATGTTTGAATCTCAGCTGGGGTTCAGAATCTTCTATTTACAATTTTCATATTTCTCACTACTCTGCAACATCCACTCTGGGCATCAGCCTAACAACCTTGTAGAGTTGTGTAGGATAATCTGCAATTTTGAAATTTGTTTTCATTCCTAATCTGAATGAAACTGTGAAGTTTCCCACAAAATGTTTCCCTTTTTCTTTTTTTAAATTTTCAAAAGAGTTTTGTTTTGGATCAATCAAATGTTTCATTAGATAAAGTCAAAAAGTTTTGGTTTTGACTTAAAACATTTTTATAACATAAAAATTTATAAACAAGTTATTTCAAGGCAAAAACTACAGTGTTTCATTCCAAAAATGGGGAAAAAGCATTTTAAAAAATCAGAATGGTTCATTTCATTTTTTTCCCTTAAACAAAATTCAGTCAAAATCAACACATTGCCATTTTATCAAAATCAAAATTTTCTATGGGATTCTGAGAAAAATGTTCTGTCAGAAAATTTCTGATCAGCTCTAACAATATATATACGACCAACAAAGATTGAACAAGTTTGTACCATTGATGTCAATGTGAGCTTTGCCATTAACTTCAAGGGAGCCAGGATTTCATTCCCATCCCCAATGTTACAAGAAGGTTAGTTAGATATTTTTGAATGATCAAAAATAGGTTCAGTTAAGCCAGGGGAAACCCTTAAAAGACAACATCTTCCCATCAAAACAGAGGGCAACACAGTCTTTCAAAGCTGAAACTATTCCAGTCAGTCCAGGGTTACTGAGGAAACAAGTATCCTATGTCCATCAATCCTTAGAGAGATACATTTGAGAAGAGCTGAAATAGGGTGTTCTTGTTAAAAGCCCATATCTAATTTCAATTAATCTATTAAGGAAGATGAAAGGTATAGGGGAATAACATGGCTACATCTGATAAAAGAATTGTGCTAACACAATGCAACCTTTGGTCAAGTTACCAATGCAGCCCTTGGTGTTGCAAAGTTTGTGTTCCTGATGAAGAACTTTGGTATCTCATATATATTTCCCTAATCACAGGAAACTTGGTTATTTCCAAACCTGCAAGACATAGAATAAGACAGTAGGTACTGAAGGCCTTTATTGTATGTCTCATCAAGGAAAGAAACACTGTATTTACCAATAAGAAAAATAGCTGTACATTTGTATTGCTCCCAAGTGTAAATGAGTTTTTCAATAACACTTACATAAATTAGTTTGAAGGTTAGTGCTTTGAAAATGGCTGCATGCCAAATACTGATATTTTTAAACCTCTCTTTTGCTTTGAAACAAATATATGTTATTGTAAGTGGATACATTTATTACCCTTGAGAATCATAAAATTATATTGACTGCCCTCTACCCTGTTATCAGTTTTGTTTAACGTAAAATACAAAATATGTATCCAGATAAGTACTTTCCTCCTCTTTTCTATTTGCATCTGAAATTTGAGGTGAATCTGCTAATTAAGGACCTGATTCTGCAACACTTACACCTGCTGAGTAATACCTTACTCCACTAGTGGTCTCTATTCTACCAGCCTTACCCAACATGACTAAAGATGGCAGGATCACGACTAAACACAGGTGCTGTAAATGATGAAATACCATTAAATTCCACAGAACTATGCTAGATATAAACCTGCTGAGGATCTGACCCAATTGGCCCAAATTCTCAGCCATACAGCAGACACTTGACACAAATCCATCAGCACAAAGTGGCAGTGATCCAGGCAATGAAAAATTCCTCCTGTTTAGGGGAGTCCTCTGCTGGCATAAAGTCAAAGTAATGGATCCTAAACTACGTCATTCCAGGCCACCTGCTGGGGAAAAGCAGGCATGGCAAGGGTGCCCCTACACTATTGGGATCCCTTGCTGCTGAAATGCCCTCTTAGTGGCCACTCGTAGGCAACGTAAATTAAAGCAGCTCTACTTTATGTTGGAGATCAGGCAGTGGCTAGATGTTCTCAGGATCACTGGCTTAAATCCACCTTTGCAGCCCAGCACTCTTAGCTGTGTCAAGAACAGCTTGGCACAACCTAGGACCTGAGAGGCAAAATGGTCCAGTGGTGAGAGTGCTAGCTTGGGAGATCAGGGTTTAATTCCCTGCTCCACCATAAACTTTCTGTGTTCACTTTGGGCAAGATGCTTATTTTCTCTGTGCCTCGGCTCCCCAGGAGCCTTAGGAGGATAACAGTATTTAAAATAGAGAGGTGCTCACATACCTGAATAATGGGGGCCATGTACCTTCCTAAGGAAGATAGACCTGGTCTAAATTTGACATTTCAGATTATATTAAAAGGTTGAAATTTCAGATTATATTAAATTTCAGATTATATTAAAAAGTTGTTCCCGCTTCCCCACCCCCGCACCCCGGCTCTCCAGACAGGCATTCCATAGAAGCTCCTGTTAGTCTCTAAGGTGCCACAAGTATTCCTTTTCTGTTTATTACAGTTTATCAAATTGATTCAACCCTACGAACAGATCACCAGGCAGTTTATAGCCGTATCTGCCTCAAGAAGATTTTACATCACCATAAAGGTATTCAGTTATCTGCCCTATGGGAATAAGCTTTAAAAAAACTCATGCAGTACTTTTCATCTCTCTGTAACCTTCCACGAACAAGAATGCAGTTAAAGTGTTTAATTGGCATTAATACAGAATTCTTTGAGAAAGTCCATATTTTTGTGCACAAGATTTCACAGCACAAGAAGTGCTTACAATTCTGCTACGTCTCTTCTGCTTTGCATTTTGATTGAAAGTTGATATAGGAACCAGATATTCAAGTAAGATTAGAAGGAAAATGGGAGATATAAACTGAGAAAATACATACATTTTGATTCTGTAATTTTGAATAATGGTAGGAAAATAACCCCACAAAGGGACAAGAGGAAGGGATCCCTTACACAGAGAGCAACTGTTTCCTACTTTTCAAGTGGTTACTTCCCTTATGGTTTGTCTACATGGGGAGTCATTCCTGATTAACACCAGGTGTGGATGCTCTTATCCCAGCATAAGGGTGCCTTATTTCAAATTAGTTTAACCCACTTTAGATCTACTTTTTTTCATTCTGAAAGTAGACTAAGCCAATTTGGAACAAACACTCTTATACTCATTCCATAGTGCCAGAAACATCCTTTGGTGGGTGCAACATAGTTATGATACTAAGAAAGCTGGTCCTGGAGTTGTGAGCCAGCAAAGAGAGTATTATTTGAGTAAATTCTGGCATTCTGTGTGGATTACAATGATGAGGGTGAGAAAGTCTCTGTTTTGCTGCAGAATAGGAGGAATTGGTGTGACTGCAGTAGGAAAAACTTTAATCTGCTAATCTTTTGAAACATAAAAGGGTTACAGAGAAAAATGGCCTGCTAATACGACCTATGGAGCAAACCCAGCATGTGGTGGAAGCAAATTCATCTTCTTGCCACACAAATTAACACCCATCACGGCTCTTTTTCTAAAGACATGCTGCTTTTGACTGGCTGTGCTGACTCAGTGCAGAGGGGGATTCAGCCTAGCTGTTAGTACTGCATGACATTTTCTGTATAAAAGAAATAAAACAGAGACCTGCAGGATGTTGTCTCCCTTTACTGCCAGCCCTCTGACTCCCCCTGCCCCCCATGGAATGTAACCAGATAAAAGGCAAACCCACATGATGTAAAAAGTGATCCTGAAGACCCCTGTTAAGGATTAACAGAAATGAGTAATGGAACGTCACAAGGAAAGCGACAGCTGTGCTTATGATCTTAAGCATCAGGCCTTGCCCAATAACTGAAACTGAAGGGCAGCTGCCATCAGTAGCCCTGAGAGTGAAAGGTCATCATGTTGAAACATAGCCAAGTAGTCTCCAAACTGTTCAAGTACTTCCAAAGAACCACCACATGACTAGTTTTGCCA
The DNA here is from genome assembly GCF_015237465.2 of Chelonia mydas. Lineage (NCBI taxonomy): Eukaryota > Metazoa > Chordata > Testudines > Cheloniidae > Chelonia > Chelonia mydas. The sequence goes on from NC_051245.2 coordinate 120,622,588, forward strand.
TTCTCATCTACAGTATCGGAAACGTGAAAGCCAAACATATACAGTCACTAGTGAAACTAAATCAATGAGAATATCTTGGTTATCTTTAGTACCTGTCATTTACAGAACACCCATTTTATAGGTAGGGAAATGCAGGCCTAGGGTGGTTAAGTGACTCTCAGTGACAGAGTCAGGAAAATAACTCAAGATTCCTTCCTCTGAGTCCCCAGTTCTGTTTGGTACACTGTATCCTTATGGTACGTGTGCCTATATTTAACTTCTACTATAGCTTTCTTTTAGACGTATACTCTGCCCACTTCATAACACTGTTTCCAGAAATATTTCTATTGTGATGAGAGCCATTTTAAGAACATAGTAGATAGATGGATAGGCATAAGATCCCCAGCTGGTGGAAGCTGGTATAACTCCAACTGACAGCATGGAGATGTGCTGATACACACCAGCTTAGGGTCTGGCCTATAGCTGTGAGCGCTAACTTTGAGGTGATGTCCCAAAAAGTGTCGGGGGGACTTTTTCCTCTGGATAGATGGCAAACTCCCTCACCTGGAGACCAGTGGAAGTCTCCATGTTTGACATACACATGGGAAACTGTAGCAATTTCAATATTTATTATAACCAAACAATACTACAGATACAGTACTATACACAGCATAAAATCGTCTGCCTTTAATTTCTGCCTTGAATACCGTATGGTCAGAGTACAAAGCTTTCCAGAGTACAGAGAAAATTGCATGAATGGATTAATTTTATCTACTCAATTTTAGGAGAAAATCAGACTTACTAAAAATACAAAGAGTTAATTTCAAAGACATGACACCGACACAAACATTCCTGTACGAAAGTAGAATTTAGAGACTTTTTACTTAAATTTATTACTGTCTAGAAGACGAGTCTGAACATCTTATGTGAAAATATAAATGAGGTCTGTAAAATCACCAGCACAAGATGTGTTCCATTTCTGTTGTACATACCTCTCACTGGCTATTTTTGTTAATGGCACTAGCATTATGTAGGGCTTTCAATCAGTCACAATGTCCTTTACAAAGGAGGATGAATATCAATACCCCCATTTAATGGCTGGGAGAGCCAAAGCACAGAGATGTTGAATGACATGATTAAGATCACAAAAAAACTAGGACTGGAATACAGGTCTATAAAACTCCCAACCCTTTGCCACATGTACTAGACCAAACTCCCCTTTGGAGATGCCTGTTGCCACAGTCCATACATTATTTAGTGTATTTGACAAGTGTGCTACACAGACACACAAAATATAGGCCCTTATCCGGCAAAATGTTCCACTTGGATCCATATGTCACAATTGACTTCAGAGGGCTCTTCATGGGAACAAGAGATCACCCACACATTGCAGGACCGGTCTTAGATTGCAAGCTCTTTGGAGAACAGTATCTCTCTTCAGATGTGTTTCTAAAGCACCAGGTACAAGGGGCCCCAGTCCTTGGTTGGGGCTTGTGTGGGTGTTACAGCAACAAAAATAAAAGTCTTAAAATATTTTAAGTTTAATTTTCTGTTGACATTTTCCATTTAGCGGCTGTTTAAGTTAAAGCTGCATGCTATAAATATTTACAGTATGAGAGTTTGGCCATGTTGCTGTTGTAGACTCAAGATATTAAAATCAGATTCTGTCAAAGTCAATACAAAAGTCCTGTATCTGCAAAGGCTTCAGGGCTGCTACTCCATCACTCTCTTAGCAATACAAACAGCAGGCCGCTGGCTTCTTAATATGCATAAGGAACAAAATATGCTCAAGTGCAGCAAGTAACAAGGCCAGTACATCAGGATGTGGCTCCTACTCTCACTCTGCCACACAGAATCATATCAACAAGCTGCACTCTGGTGTGTTACATACCAGATCCTCGCTGTTGGATTCTAGATCAGTTCATGTGGAATTATGGGGCTGAGATCCTGAAAAGTCTTGGCTTGCTGAGTCAATAGATGCTCTGTGAAATCAACAGGAAGCCTGTGGCTTCTGGTGGAGGAAGACCAGGCTTATGGTTAAGAACTGGAAGTAGAACTCGAGAGATCTCCGCTCAGTTCCCAACCCTGCCACAGACTTCCTGGGCGACCTTGAGTAATCACAATCTCTCAGTAACATGGGGATAGCATGCTTCCATGTCTATCTGGGCCCTGACAACATGCTGCAAACATGGTGGTAGACCCCTGTGCCTGTACAGAGCCACACTGAATGGATACAGAGATCTATTTGTGCAAATCCTGTGCAGGACCAGGATCTTCTGTGTAAGCCTCAGAAGAGGAATATGCTCTTACTGTGTGTGTGTAGAGGGCCCTAATCTCAGCTGAGGCCACCAGCTACTATCGCAATACATCTGAATAATAATAGGACTGAGCCTGACATGATCAATGTGCAAAAAAAAAGTCAGAAAGTGAGAACATCTGACATTCCTACTTTTCCAGCTAAGCTTTACTGATATAACAAGGAATAATACTCTATTTTTATCTACCTTTTTTCCCAATTTAAACTCTCCTTAGTTCCTTTACATCTTCCCAAATGTTGGTACAATTGGTTGAAAAATGGAGGAAGGGTAAATTCATGTGTGACATTCCCCTGGTGTTATCTGGACTGGTGGTCTGCTAGGTCACTCCAAGCCTTGACTCTGGAAGCCAGCCTTACCCCGCTCCTGGGCTGTTCACTCACAGCATCTAGCATGTAAGCTGCTCCTTGGATTGTGCAACCGAATGACACTGGCCAAAATCTCTGGTCCCAGACAAAACCCTAGGAACCTCCATCTTGCAGTGTTCAGTTATGCCTGCTGGATGCTGTGATCTTATATGAGTTTGTCAATTTAACAAAGAAATTGATATGCACCAGTCTTGTTATTCCCAGGGGAGTCTTTGACATGCTTCAAACCAAACGTACTGCTTCAGGTAGAATAAACAAATGCATTTATTAACGAGTGCTTATAAGTCACAGCACAACAAGCCATATTTGGTCAAAGGAAATAAAAGCAAAATGCATTCTAAGATGATATTAACACTTTCAATGCCCTTACAAATTTAGATGCTTCTCACCACAGGCTGGCTGGTTGCTCTTCAGCCAGGCTCTCCCCTTCGATCAGTGCTTCAGTTGCTTGGTGGTGATGTCTGTAGATGGAGGTGGAAGAGAAAGGAAGAGCATGGCAAATGTTGCTCCCTTTTATCATGTTCTTTCTTCCCTCTTGGCTTTGCCCCCCCCCTTCAGGATTAGATAAACATTACCTTATCGTAATCCCTGACTGACCCAGGGAAGGGGGGAGGGGGTGACTCATTCCAGAGTCCAACAAATCCTTTGTTGCTGCCTAGGCCAGTGTCCTTTGCTCCTGTAAGGCTGGGCTGGGTTTGTCCCATACATGCCCTGATGAGGTGTGAACTGCCCCTCTGTTCCTGGAGAGTTTTAAGCCATGAGGACACATTTTCAGCCTCAGAACTATATACATGAAGTTACAACCTATAACATTACTATAACAACAATGCTCAGTGCATCATGAGCTTTCCTAAGACACCCAACATGGCAAACTTTGCATTGGATACCACACAATCAATTATAAGGATGAACATGGGGGTGCAGGATATTCCCCCAAGATACAGAGTGTCACATCATGGCTACTTAATTTTTTTCCTAATTTCTTTTAAATGTGATTGAAATTTGAAAAACGTCGACCAGCTCTAGTGCTGGGCACTCACGGCTTCTGCTGACGTTTGTGAAATGTGGCTTTTCAGTGTCTCAGCATCAGACACCTCCTCCAGGTGAAGTAGTATTGAAACGAAGGCCTTGCATAAACAAACACCTCGACTGCAGAAGGCTGGCATGTAAGTCTACCCCACACTAACCTGCTGCACTGGATCCTGCTGCTAACCACTAAAATTTCCCTTGTCCGCTTTAATCTACTCCTGTTTCAATGAGGGGTAGATTAAAGTGCAGTGCATGATGGGCTAGCGCAGGATAGATCTACACCTCAGTTTACTGTGAACTGTTTACATGGACACACCCAGTGTGGTTTAATAGTATTTGTATCAAGAGTTCTCTGATTTTATTTCTGCACTGCGTGCTTCCTGAGGGCACACCTGCTTTACACAAACTGAGCACGTTTCCATGAGATGATACAGGGCCAGATTATGCCACCTCTTACTGTTTAGGATTAGTACCTTACTCTGCCATTAATTTTAATAAGACTATTTTTCAGTGTTGTCAACTCTTGCAAGTTTTGTGGTGTTTTTCTTAAAGCCCACCTCCTCCTGGAGTCATGTTAAGTGAAAATATCAGCTTTCATTTAAAAAAAAATAAATTTCTTGGTCCCATGGTTGTGAAGAAAAACTGAAGAGCATGAATCATAAAGGTTCAAAATCCAGAAGACAAATGAAAGGAGCCCCAAATTCATTTTTAATATAAATATATCATGATCATTAACCTAATCCCATGATTTTGGGGGCTTGACTCATAATTTCTGAATGTATGGGGATGACCACACTGAGAGCAGCAGACTATCACAGAAATAGTACTGAGTTCTTCTTTTGTGATTCCCTTCCCCACACACTCCCCACAAGTACACCATTATGTTATTTTAATTTTCGTGCCACAGGGCATTTTCAAAGTCATTTGATTCTATGAAATGTTACCTCTTAATTCTTCTTGAAATGCTATTTTTAAACTTCTTTGTTTGCTGGTTAATTTACTTAGTTGCTGAAGTTTGCGTTTTTTGGTTTTTTTTTAATGAAGAGGAAAAATAAACTTGCTAGAAACTGGAAACTTCAGCCTAATTTTAATTGCACTTTTAACTCTGTGTAAAATTTGATTGTTTTGACCATCTCTCTCCTCTCTATCCCAGCCAACCCACCAATACCCTAAATCTTCAAAAGTGACTAGTGATCTTGGACTCGTCATTTTTGGAAATTAATTTTGAGACAACTTAAAGAACATGATTTTCAGAAAGTGCTGAGCGCACCCCTGCTGACAACCAGACCCCTTTAGGGTGTCTCTGGCTGAACCCCCAAATTGGTTAACAAAGAGTTTCCCACAAAAATGAAAAGTCCATTACTAATAATCCAGGATGCTTGAGACCTAACAACGTCAATATTGCTACTACACCTTTCAATCTATGTTTGACATTAATATAACTAAGTCAAACAAATGCTCAATATTACTTCATCATTCTAGGTTTACCCTACCCTGGGAAAATAACACAGCAGGACACAGATTATCCAACAAGTTCTTGAAATGTATTGGAGACTTTTTTTTATTTCAGAAGGTGGAGAAAGCTACTGGTGGAAAGTTGTTCTAGATTTGATTTTGACAAATAGGGAGGAATTGGTTGAGAATTTGAAAGTGGAAGGAAATTTGGGTGAAAGTGATCATGAAATGGTAGAGTTCATGATTCTAAGGAATTGTACGAGGGAGAACAGCACAATAAAGACAATGGATTTCAAGAAGGCAGACTTTAGCAAATTCAGGGAGTTGGTATGTAAAATCCCATGGGAAGCAAGTCTCGGGGGAAAAACACTTGAAGACAGTTGGCAGTTTTTCAAAGAGACATTATTAAGGGCACAAAAGCAAACTATCCCACTGCGTAAGAAAGATAGGAAGTATGGCAAGAGACCACTCTGGCTTAACCAGGAGATCTTCAATGATCTAAAACTCAAAAAAGAGTCCTACAAAAAGTGGAAACTCAGTCAAATTGGAAAGGATGAATATAAACAAATAACACAAGTATGTAGGAAAATAATTAGAAAAGCCAAGGCACAGAACCAGATCAAACTAGAGAGGGACACAAAAGGAAGCCAGAGGAAGACCAAGGACAGAGTAGGTCTGTTATATAAGGAGGGGGGAAAGACAATAACACAAAATGTGGAAATGGCAGAGGTGCTTAATGACTTCTTTGTTTTGGTTTTCACCAAGAAAGTTGGTGGCGATTGGATGTCTAACACAGTGAATGCCAGTGAAAATGAGGTAGGATCAGAATCTAAAACAGGGAAAGAACAAGTCAAAAATTACTTAGACAAGTTAGATGTCTTCAAATCACAAGGGCCTAATTAAATGCATCCTAGAATGCTCAAGGGGCTGACTGAGGACATATCTGAGCCATAAGCAATTATCTTTGAAAAGTCATGGAAGATGGGAGACATTTCAGAAGACTGGAAAAGGGCAAATATAGTGCACATCTATAAAAAGTGAAATAAGGACAACCTGGGGAATTACAGACCAGTCAGCTTAACTTTTCTGTACCCAGAAAGACAATGGAGCAAATAATTAAGCAATCAATTTGCAACACCTAGAAGGTAATAAGGTGATAAATAACAGTCAGCATGGATTTATCAAGAACAAATTGTGTCAAACCAACCTGACAGCTTTCTTTGACAGGGAAACAAGCCTTGTAGATAGGGGAAGCAGTAGATGTGGTATATCGTGACTTTAGTGAGGCTTTTGATACTATCTCGCATGACCTTCTTATAAACAAACTAAGGAAATACAACCTAGATGGAGCTACTATAAGGTGGATGCATAACTGGTTGGAAAATCATTCTCAGAGAGTAGTTATCCATGGTTCATAGTCATGCTGAAAGGGCATAACGCCACAGGGATCAGTTCTGTGTCCAGTTCTGTTCCATATCTTCATCAATGATTTAGATAATGGCACAGAGAGTACACTTATAAAGTTTGCAGATGATATCAAGCTGGGAGGGACTGCAAGTGCTTCGGAGGATAGATTAAAATTCAAAATGACCTGGACAAACCAGAGAAAGTAAATAGGATGAAATTCAATAAGGACAAATGCAAAATACTCCACTTAGGAAAGAACAATCAGTTGCACACATACACAATGGGAAATGACTGACTAGGAAGGAGTACTGCAGAAAGGGATCTGGGGATCATAGTGGATCACAAGCTAAATATGAGTCAACAGTGTAACGCTGTTGCAAAAAAAGGTAACATCATTCTGGGATGTATTAGCAGGAGTATTGTAAGCAAGACACGAGAAGTAATTCTTCTACTCTACTCCACTCTGATTAGGCCTCAGCTGGAGTATTGTGTTCAGTTCTGGCCGCCACATTTCAGGAAAGATGTGAACAAATTGGAAAAAGTCCAGAGAAGAGCAACAAAAATTATTAAATGTCTGGAAAACTTGACCTATGAGGGAAGATTGAAAAAATTGGGTTTGTTTAGTCTGGAGAAGAGAAGACAGAGGGGACATAATAACAGTTTTCAAATACATAAAAGGTTGTTACAAGAAGGGAGAAAATTTGTCCTTCTTAACCTCTGAGGATAGGACAAGAAGCAATGGGCTTAAATTGCAGCAAGGGTGGTTTAGGTTGGACATTAGGAAAAACTTCCTAACTGTCAGAGTGGTTAAGCACTGGAATAAACTGCCTAGAGAGGTTGTGGAATCTCCATCATTGGGGATTTTTAAGAGCAGGTTGGACAAACACCTGTCAGAGATGGTCTAGATAATCCTTAGTCCTGCCATGAGTGCAGGGGACTGGACTAGATGACCTCTCAAGGTCCCTTACAGTTCTATGATTCTACAGTCTCTATCACCTCTCTTTTTCTGTCTTCCATAGCTTTTTTTTAATTCAAAACATGAGTTATTTCTTCTAATAATTGTTTCTGTTTCCTCTCTACGTCTTCAGTACAGCATGTCATCTACTAAATGCCCCATGAATGGCATCCACAAAATTCCATCAAATTGAATCCAAGCTACTCAAATGTGAGAACAACTTTGGTTTCCTTTCCTCCTCTCACTCGGGCCAGAACACTCAATTAAACCACCTACAGTATAGTACTATGATTTCCAGCACTGTCAAGCATATGGCTCCTTAAGTCTGTAATAACCTGGGGGATAATTACATAGTTGTTCCACGAATTGTAATAAAATATTTCAGGAAAGTTTCACATGTCTATAC